>NW_027361917.1:31180000-31685000 GCF_039654945.1 Dendrobates tinctorius
TGCAGCGCTTTTTTCCCGCAAAAAAACGCATTGAAAAAACGCATACAAAAGCATACAACTGCTGCGTTTTTTTCAAGCATTTTTATGAGCATGCATGAAAAAAACGCAGCGTTTTTATGCGTTTGTATGCGTTTTTAGTGCGTTTTTACCGCGTTTGCGTTTTTTTCCAACATTAGGTGGCCCCTCACACTAACCCAAACCATGACTTTACTAACCCTAACCCTGACCCTAACCCTTAACCAAACCATACTTAACCCTAACCCAAACCCTAAACCCTAACTAACCCTAACCCTAACCCTGACCCTAACCCTAACCCTTAACCAAACCATACTTAACCCTAACCCAAACCCTAACTAACCCTAAACCTGACCCTAACCCTAACCCTGACCCTTAACCAAACCATACTTAACCCTAACCCAAACCCTAAACCCTAACTAACCCTAACCCTAACTCTGACTCTAACCCTGACCCTGACCCTTAACCAAACCATACTTAACCCTAACCCAAACCCTAAACCCTAACTAACCCTAACCCAAACCCTAAACCCTAACTAACCCTAACCCTAACCCTTAACCAAACCATACTTAACCCTAACCCAAACCCTAAACCCTAACTAACCCTAACCCTAACCCTTAACCAAACCATACTTAACCCTAACCCAAACCCTAACTAACCTTAACCCTAACCCTAACCCTTAACCAAACCATACTTAACACTAACCCAAACCCTAACTAACCTTAACCCTAACCCTAACCCTAACCCTGACCCTAACCCTTAACCAAACCATACTTAACCCTAACCCTGACCCTAACCCTAACCCTGACCCTAACCCTTAACCAAACCATACTTAACCCTAACCCTGACCCTAACCCTAACCAAACCATACTTAACCCTAACCCAAACCCTAAACCCTAACTAACCCTGACCCTGACCCTAACCCCAACCCCAACCCTGACCCTGACCCTAACCCTAACCATAAACCCCTTAACTAACCCTAACTCTAACCCAAACCCCTAAATTCCATGGTTAACAAAAAAAACGCATGTGCAAAAAAACGCATACATAAGCATGCCAATGCGCGCATATGCGCACCCATAGACTTATATTGGGTGTCTTGCTGTAAAAAAATGCATTGCGCGCGCATGCGTTTTTTGGAGGCAAATCGGACGCACAAAAAATGCAACAGGTTGCATTTTGTGCGCCCGAGCGCATACCGCAAAAAAACGCATGCGCGGTAAAACGCGTACAAACGCATGTGTATGCACACATAAGCGCATCCCATGCAAAGTATAGGAAAAAAAAACACATGCGCTATTTAGCGCTAAATTACTGCGAGAAAAAACGCAAATGTGAAACCAGCCTAAGGCCTGTGTAATCCTGCACAATTTTGTCCTTTCAAAGGAACCAGTTTCCATCGATGATAATCTGTCTGGAACCACCTTGTGGGATTATGAGCAACAAACTTTTCGGAGTACTGGATCAGTGGCAAGAATCAGGGACACCTTTGCAGACTATTTTGTGACCCCAGAGGGACAAGTGGACTGGCAAGATGACATGATATAATTTTCTATACCAATTGTGAGTAACCTTTTTTTTTTCCTTCAAGTTTTACACTTTACCAGTATTGTTGGGTACCAAGCATAAAGTTTTACCAGTGTTACCAATTGTTGGGTACCAAGCATAAAGTTTTACCAGTGTTACCAATTGTTGGGTACCAAGCATAAAGTTTTACTAGTGTTACCAATTGTTGGGTACCAATTGTTGGGTACCAAGCATAAAGTTTTACCAAGTGTTGTTTTGCACTTACAAATGTACCAAGTGTTGTGTACCAAGCGTTTCACACTTTGAAATGGTACCAAATGTTGTGCTACCAAGTGTTTTTTTTGTACCTTGTACACCACCGGTGTACTGTGAAATATTGTTGTGTGTTGTGTTACCAAGTGTTGTGTTTACCTTTTACACCACTGGTGTAATTTGAATATTTCAAAAGAAAGAAGCAAAAAAGAAACACAATAAAGTTTTTTGAAAAAAAAAAACCAGTTTATTTCTGAATTTGTAATATTGTAATTTTTTTTTTTTTTTTTTTGGTATATATTACTTTTTGTAACTTTTTTTCTTGGTATATATTACCTTTATTTATTTAATTATTTTTTTTTTTTTTTTTTTATATATATAAGAAAACATCACAGAGTGTGATAATGTTGGGTGGAGATAGTATTGGAGGGGTTAACAGGGTTGACCACATCGAGGGGGGGTAGAGGACTGGGGAGGGAGTTGGTGAGGACCAGAAGTGGAAGGGGGGTTTAACACATGTGGTTGGGATGGGAGTGGATGGACAGATGAGGTTTGTGGGTACATTGAAGGTGTATGTGGGGTGGGTATGGTGAGGGCATTGGGGTATAATGCAATGGGGAAGGTAGGTACTGGGAAGAATGGAATGGGGAACTAGAGAAAGGAGAGGGAGTGGTAGGAGGAGGGACGGCTGTGTGATGGATGGTGGTGGAAGGATGGACGGGGGAAGGATGGACTGTGGAAGGATAGACAGGGGGAGGATGGACAGGGGGAGGATGAGATGCTTCAACAAGCACTTCCACTAGAGCACTCTGACAGGCTTGCATCACACGCATCTGCTGGTGAGTACTTAAACCTTCCATTTGCCGGACAACAGATTGAAAAAAGGTATGTCTCGGTGTCTGGTTTGATTCTAAATTCATCTGTTCCATGTATCTTCTGAGTTCCATGATACTTTGATTGATCATTGTCAACCCAGAAGATAACCGTTGTCCTTAAGTGTGGAAACCGTGTTGAACAGTTGAGTTTAGACTCAAACAGTCAGACAAGGTCAGCCTTTCCTGACTCCTCAGACGCTGCCGGCCAGAACCAAAAGTTGGTTGAGATGTTGCGGCAGTGTCTGAGGGGTGGGGAACAGGGAACAAGTCGTCACCAGCAGCTTCATGTGATGAAGTCTGCCCTGCTGCTCCAGTGCTGGTGGAGGGGATAGAGGGATGAGACAAGAGGGTAGGTACAGAGGGGTCGGATACCTCGATGTGGTCACCGGGGGCGGTCTCACTAGGGATCACTCCAGAGGGACGCAACTCTGATGCAGACTCCCGAGTGCTGCAGATGGTGCTAAAAAAAAAAAGGAGAAAAAAATGTATATTAAAAATATTGATATTTAATTTAAGTCTGCTGAAAAAAAAATTGGTTAACAATTTCTACTACAGGAATTGTTTGGGGAATATTTACCTTCTGCACACCATTTTAGATCGCAGGAACGCCAGGGCTTTGTAGTTTTTGTACTGGGGTCCCCGGTGTCCTCCCGACGATCCACTCAGGGTCTGAATCTCATTGTTGTAGTCCCTCTTGAAGCGATCCCGGAGCGACCGCCACCGTGTGATAACCCTGTCACCTGTGAAGCAAAAAAAAAAAAGGTTTAGTATTCAACACTTCACATGCTGGAAATATAAGTTACTGAAGTTGTAATACTTACGCACAAAATCCCTGGCCCTCGCGTTGAGTTCCTCCCAGTTGTCAATAACCTCGGAACACACCTCATCCCAGAGCCGTCGGGTGGTTGGTTGGTCGGCATGTAGACGGTTTGCCATGTTCCACAGTGGCTCCCGGTTTTCCACCTCACGGATGAGGTCATCAGTATCAATGACCACACCCTCCTCCAGATGTCTGCGGGGAGCACGCTGTGAAACCTGTGAAGATAAAAAACAAAAGAAAAAAAAAAATTACATTCTATTCAAACACATGATGTTCATTTAAACAATTATCCAAATAGGGTTACTTACCGTTTGCCGACCACCAGATGCATCACCTTGACGACCCTGGGATGTCCTGGGAGTCACTCTAGTCCAGGCACCAGATTCTGAAGACTGTGGGAAAGAAAAAAAAAAAAAAAATGTTGTTTCGATGGATGCGTAGTTATGGTGTGTGCACTGTGATGAATGTTTGTGTTGGGTGTAGCATTATGTATCTGTGTATGTCCTAAACTTACACTCTGTGCACCCCCTCCTTGCGTCTCTCCACCCTGCACGTCTCCTCCTGGAAGCTCCTCTGAATCAGCTTCCTGTTAAAACATAATAGGATAGTGTTTTTAACCCAAAAAAAAAAAATTACTTTAAATTAAAAAAAAAAAATTTTTTTTACCTCAGCTCGCTGATGATGTGAGGGGGAGCTTTCAGGAGAAGACATAATGGTTTGTGGCTGCTGCGTTGGCAGCTGCGGTGCTTCCTGAAGTGATCTGCAAGTATAAAGACACTTGTTAAGCTACTATACAAAGGATCATAATAAGCTTTCAGGCCTTTATACTTACAGGGAAAATAAAGGTTGGCTGGTGGTATCTGCTGCGGTCTGTGCGACCATCTCCGCTGCCTGTCCAACTGTTTCCGCTGCGGCCTGTCCGACCATGTTCGCTGCTGCATTCCTCACCGTCTCTGCTGCGGTCTGGTTGGTGGTCCTTTCTGAAGTTATCTGGAAGTATAAAGATAATGGCTAAGCTACTATAGAAACGATCATAAGCTTTCAGGTCTTTATACTTACAGGGAAACTTGCGTGTAATCTGCCACGGCCTGTGTGTTCCTGTCTGCTGCGCACTCGCCGTTCCTCTCTGCTGCGCTCTCTCCGTTCCTCTCTGCTGCGCTCTCGCCTTTCCTCGCTGCTGCGCTGTCTTTGACCATCTCTTCTGCCGTCTGGCTGACCATCTCTGCTTTTTTGGTTCTTCATTAGTGATCTGTAAGTATTAAGAAAATGATTAAGTGTTTTCATGTTTACATTTCCTTATCTCTCACCGAGTGTAACTAGTGATTGAAGGTGTGTAATATTTTGTGTAAACCCCTTTTTTGCATGTGAATTCCCTGAAAAAGTGTTACCAAGTGTAACCAGTGATTGAAGGTGTGTAAACCAGTGTAGTGTTACCAGTGATTGAAGGTGTTACCAAGTGTAACCAGTGATTAAGGTGTGTAAACCAGTGTTTGCATTCCCTCAAACTCTCACCGAGAGTGTAACCAGTGATTGAAGGTGTTTATTTTGTGTATACCCACTGTGTTTGGATGTTTTTGAATTCCCTTAAAAACTCAGCTGTGTATACCCAGATTATTTTCATGTAGCTGTGTATACCCAGATTATTTTCATGTTGCAATCTCACTTTTAACCACACTTATGTACCTTTATGGTAACTTAATTTTACCTTTTTTTTAAATGATACAAAACGAGATTTTTTCAAAACAGTTTATTATTTTTTTTTTTTTATAATTTTTTTTTTTTCCAACAAATAGGAGCTCCTCTGCTCTTTATTTTAAATACCACAATAAATGAAAAATAAAAAACACCAATTTACAACATATACATTAATAACACAACTGCAAATCTGAAAATAAAATAAAAAAAACCCACACAGCCAGGCCACACACACACACACACACACACACACACTTTTGCAGGTGGAAGATTTGCAGCCGAGTTTGATGTCTGGTTCGGTGTCTTCAGTGTGGCTGTTGCCAGATGTCAGGGCCCAATTACACCACATACAATACCAGTTAGGTCAGTTTCACATTTGCACTAATCCCCGTCCCATCCGGTCATCGCCGCCTACTAGCGCACATGGACGCTTGGGATCTGCGCACCCTATTTTTTTTGAAGGTGTGCCATGCGCGACAAAATGCAACATGCTGCATTTGGCGCACAAGGGCACACCTTCAAAAGTGCACAGAACACTGTAAAATCCTGCCAGCGCACCATCTGTGCACCCCATACTAAACATAAGGTGCGCAGATCCTAAGCGTCCATGTGCGCTAGTAGGCGGCGATGACCGGATGGGACGGGGATTAGCGGCGGCCATGTGCGGGTCATCGCTGCGCTATAAAGTGCAAATATGAAACCGGCCTTACACCACACAATCACAGCATAAAAAATACAATATAATTACAGTTGTATGAAAATAAAATGCAGTACACATGCAACAGAAAAAAAAATGGAATAAAAAAAAAAATGCATTACAGACAACACACACACGCTCCAAGAGTCTTGCAGGTGGTAGACTTGCAGCTGGGCAGACAGGTTTTATAGCTCTAGTTGAATCTTCTGTCAGGCAGGCAGGCTGGAGTCGGATATCTTGCTTGGTGTCTTGTGTTGCTGGTGCCGGATTGTCTGGGCCCAATTACACCACATACCATACACCACTCAATCACAGCATAAAAAATACAATATAATTACAGTTGTATGAAAATAAAATGCAGTACACAAGCAACAGAAAAGTATAAAAAAAAAAAAAACACAGACATGCAACACTCACAGACCACACACACACACACACACACACACACACAGGCTACACACTAGCAGGCCATACACACACACACACACACAGAAATGTGATAAATAGGTATACTCACACTTGTTGGTGAGCTGGTACTGGCAGGCCTCTTGATAGCTGTGTGGCTGTCTGCAGGCTTGGTGGCTTGTCTGGCAGGCTTGGTGGCTTGTCTGGCAGGCTTGGTGGCAGTCTTGGTGGCTGGATGGCTTGCTTGCTGTCTGGCTGGCTGCTACTGCATGTCTGGGCCCAATTAGCCCACCTTATATAGTTTTGGGACTGTCTGGAAAAGTATCTTTTTTTCTGGGCATGCCCAGTACGATTTTGCGGATCCTGCCGGCGGATTCCGCAAAATCGCGGATCCCGGCGGATCCGCCGCCCATAGGCGCCCATTCTACCGCATGGCGGATGACGGCGGATCCGCCGTCATCCGCCATTTTGACGGCAAAAAAAAAACGTTACAAGCTCCGTCCCCCTCAGACAGAATCCGCAAAGAATTTTGCGGATCCGCCGAATATCGGACGCAACGGACGACCATCCGTCAAAATCTGCCACTAATGTATCCCAATGGGGAAAATGGCGGATCCGCAACAAGAAAAAGCGGATCCGCCAATTTCAAATTTTGGCGGATTTTGACTGATGGCAAAAAACTGAAGTGTGAAAGAGGCCTAAGCGATATCGCTAGCAATATCGCTATAACTTGTGACGTTATAGCGATATTGCTAGCGATATCGCTGTGTGTGATACTTACCTACGACCCGCTCCCCCGCTGATTATCGCTGATCGCGCGAGAACATCCAGGACCACTTCTCGTCGTCAGCTTCCTGCGGCGCTTCCTGTGGAGAGACGAGCGACGAGCGTGGAGCCGGGCGGGAGGACGCAGGATCGCCTGGTGTGACAGGTAAGTAGCGACCCCCGTCCCCTGCGATGTCGCTGGTGAGATCTGCCTGTGTGGCAGCTCACTAGCAACCACTTAGCGATGTACCAGCGATCCTGACCGCGTCACATTGCTGGTCGGGATCGCTGGTACATCGCTAAGTGTGACAGTACCTTTAAACTAATCTTACTTTCCAATTTAATATTTCAGTACATTTTTGAATGAATGGTTTTTTGCTAAAAAAGTGATTGACTCTCAGGATACATGTGCATTTGTCCACCTTATTTAAAACACGAAATATTCTTCCCGAAATAGAAATGGTCAAGATTATTTAAGCTCCTCTTTAATTTAATCCCTTAAGTGTTTAATCTAATAAAAGCATTCTTCACAAAATGGAATTTGATTGTACCACCTTGTTTATGGCAACCTTGTCGCCTATCAAGTTTTCCTGTCACCAGATCCATTTTAAATAGTGCAATTCTGTTTAAAGAGGAAGAAAGATATCGTGGTGGACATTCCATTACTAGCTGCCTGAGCTTGATAACAATGACAACAATGCCACTCTGTTCTCCTCGTGATACTAGCCAGGCACCATAAAATAGAATGGAGTTTTCTCTTTCATCACAGTGTAAATAATCAAAAGAAAAAGTCACTTATGTCTTCAGGGCTTTTCAGCATGACTACACTATTAATGTTGCTGATACCTGTAAAACAATTGAATATGTTTTTTAAAGTCAATCTGCCAGCAGGATTTCACCCCCAAATTATTTAAATGCGATGTTGCTCTGTTAAAGACAAGTCCAGCAATACATTTACCTAGGCAGTTCCTCTGTTACTGAGAAATTAGCATTTGAAATTATATGCAAATGAGACTGCAGATCTGAAGCCTCTGTCACTCCAGCTCTTTTTCCCACCCCCTCTCTTTTCCTGCTTCCCTGACAGCCTCTTGACTGTGTAAATTCAGATAAGAGAGCTGTCAGTCAGTCAAGCAGGAGTAGATGGCACTGGTCGGGAAATAGAGATGGATTGGAGGAGTCTTCAGATCTACAGCTTCATTTGAATTTTAATTCAATTGTTGATTTTTTAATAACGGATGAAACACATTGTCTTTTTATTGCTGGTCTTGTGCTTGAAATAGCTGCTTGCATATATAGTTTACGGTATTAAATCCTGCTGATGGATCCCCTTTAAATTAAAGAAATGCGTGCTAAATTGTCCAATTGTAAGCAATTTACATGTTTATTTTAATCCAATGTTTCTAGTATATTGACTTCCTCTTTTCCTAACCATGAAGGTGTTAAAAATGAATGAAAATCAGATGTTGAATTCAATATTGTAGTCTGCTTTGAATGCGGGTTAAAAAATAATATTGCAAGGGTTTCTATAGCAACAGTGTTTTGTTCATACAGGTGGGCATTGTTGCAAGGTAATAGCTGCTTACCAACAGCACCTAGTCAATCAAAATCCTGCAAACAATGTACATTATCTGAAATATTACCATGGCATATAATATCACGCTTGAAAAACAATGAAAAAAAAAGAAACTTGCAGACATTCAGAGTAAAAATAAAATTTAAACCTTACTAGTACATTATAGAAGCATCAGCATTATTTAGAATGCTGTTAACTGCACTTTTGACAGGGGTTCTGTCAAGCCATGGCCACCATTATCCCCGGATGTGACGCCCTTAGACTTTTACTTTTGGGGTTATGTGAAGCAACATGTGTACATTGAACATATCATTGACATTAATCACTTAAAACAGAGAATCACAGACGTTATTCACTGTTACACAGACGTCCTTACCCGTGTGCGGCAAGAACTTCACTATCATTTGGATGTGTGTAGGGCAACAAATGGAGCCCACATCGAACTGCACTGAATAGGCATGAAACTGGGAGAGTTTTTCTTTTACTTGGAGCAGATTTCACATTTCTATCATTTTCAGTTGCTTTCCAGTGACTAGTCAAAAGTGCGCCATGACTTTACGGACACACTGTATATTAACTGGCATTAATACATATATGTCAACATTTAGCCTTGCCAATGACCCAAAATATACAGCCAAGGCAATAAAGGAGTGGCCCAAAATGAAGCACATTAAGGTCATGGAGTGGCCTAGCCAGTCTCCTGACTTTAATACCATAGAAAACTTATGGAGGGAGTTGCTCTGAGTTACCAAGCAACAGCCTCAAAATCTTAATGATTTAGAGATGATCTGCAAAGAGGAATGGACCAAAATTCCTCCTGACATGTGCGTAAAACTCATCATCATACAAAAAAAGTCTGACTGCTCTGCTTGCCAGCAAAGGTTTTGCCACCAAGTATTACGTCTTGTTTGCCAGAGGGATCGAATACTTATTTCTCACTGCAAAATACAAATAAATTTATATAATTTACACAACGTGATTTTCTGGATTTTATTTTTGATATTCTCTCTCAATATTATAATTAATCTATCCTTAAACGTATAGACTGTTCATGTCTTTGTCAGTGGGAAAACTTACAAAATCAGCAAGAGGTAAAATACTTATTTCCTCCACTGTACCAGGATAGTGGGTCATACAGTATATACCAGGATGATGGGCCATATATACCAGAATGGAGGGACAGCTATACCCAGATAGGGGAAACATCTATACCAGGATGGGGACACCATTTATACCAGGATGGGGACCATATATACCTGGAAGGTTCCAAGGGTAGAAGGCATTAGTGCAGAATTGGGGTTATTACCTCTATAAGAGTGTCAGCAGCAGATTCCCCCCCATAGTACAGGCCATGGTTCATAAGGTTGAATGGTGAAACAGTTATAGCTGATAATGGCATTGTGGCAGGTGTAGCTCATTAACCCCTTCACCCCCAAGGGTGGTTTGCACGTTCATGACCGGGCCAATTTTTACAATTCTGACCACTGTACCTTTATGAGGTCATAACTCTGGAATGCTTCTATGGATCCCGGTGATTCTGACATTGTTTTCTCGTGACATATTGTACTTCATGTTAGTGGTAAAATTTCATTCAAATAACTTGCGTTTATTTGTGAAAAAAACAGAAATTTGGCAAAAATTTTGAAAATTTCGCAATTTTCCAACTTTGAATTTTTATGCCCTTAAATCACAGAGATACGGCACACAAAAAACTTGATAACTAACATTTCCCACATGTTTACTTTACATCAGCACAATTTTGGAACCAAAATTTTTTTTTGTTAGGAAGTTATAAGGGTTAAAAGTTGACCAGCGATTTCTCATTTTTACAACACCATTTTATTTTTAGGACCACATCACATTTGAAGCCACTTTGAGGGGTCTATATGATAGAAAATACCCAAAAGTGACACCATTCTAAAAACTGCACCCCTTAAGGTGCTCAAAACCACATTCAAGAAGTTTATTAACCCTTTAGGTGCGTCACAGGAATTTTTTTGAATATTTAAAAAAAAAATGAACATCTAACTTTTTTTTTTCACAAAAAAATACTTCAGGTTCAATTTTTTTATTTTACCAAGGATAACAGGAGAAATTGGACTGCAAAAGTTATTGTGCAATTTGTCCTGAGTACGCTGATACCTGATTTGTGGGGGGGAACAACTGTTTCGGCGCATGGCAGAGCTCAGAATGGAAGGAGCGCCATTTGACTTTTTCAATGCAAAATTGGCTGGAATTCAGATCGTACGCCATGTCACATTTGGAGAGTCCCTGATGTACCTAAACAGTGGAAACCCCCTACAAGTGACCCCATTTTGGAAACTAGACCCCCCAAGGAACTTATCTAGATATGTGGTGAGAACTTTGAACCCACAAGGGCTTCACAGAAGTTTATAACATAAAGCCGTACAATTAAAAAATCATATTTTATCCACAAAAATGATCTTTTCACCCTCAATTCTTATTTTTCCAAGGGTAACAGCACCCTAAAAGTTATTGTGCAATTTGTCCTGAGTACGCTGATACCCCACATGTGGGGGTAAACCACTATTTGGGCGCATGGCAGAGCTCAGAAGGGAAGCAGAGCCATTTGACATTTTTGGTTGGAATTGAGATCGGACACCATGTCGCGATTGGAAAACCCCTGATGTACCTAAACAGTGGAAACCCCCCACAAATTACACCATTTTGTAAAATAGACCCCCCAAGGAACTTATCTAGATGTGTGGTGAGCACTTTGAACCACCCAGTGCTTCACAGAAGTTTATAACGCCCGGGCGTGAAAATAAACAATTTGTATTTTTTCCACAAACATGATCTTTTAGTCACCATTTTTTTTATTTTCCCAAGGGTAACAGGAGAAATTGGACCCCAAAAGTTGTTGTCCAATTTGTCCTGAGTATGCTGATACCCCATATGTGGGAGAAAACTACTGTATGGGCACACGTCGGGGATCGGAAGGGAAGTAGTGACGTTTTGGAATGCAGACATTGATGGAATGGTGTGCGGGTGTCATGTTGCCTTTGGAGAGCCCCTAATGTACCTAAACAGTGGAAACTCCCCACAAATGACCCCATTTTGAAAACTAGACCCCCTAAGGAACTTATCAAGGGCTTCACAGAAGTTTATAATGCCAGGGCATGAAAATAAAAAAAATCGTATTTTTTCCACAAACATGATCAATTATTCCCCAATTTTTTTATTTTCCCAAGGGTAACAGGAAAAATTGAACCCCAAAAGTTGTTGTCCAATTTGTCCTGAGTAAGCTGACACCCCATATGTGGGAGAAAACTACTGTATGGACACACGTCAGGGCTCGGAAGGGAAGTAGTGACGTTTTGGAATGCAGACATTGATGGGATGGTCTGTGGGTGTCATGTGCGTTTGGAGAGCCCCTGATGTACCTAAACTATTAAAACTCCCAACAAGTGACCCCATTTTGGACACTAGACCCTCCCATGGAACTTATCTAGATGTGTGGTGAGCACTTTGAACCTCCAAGTGCTTCACAGAAGTTTATAACGCTTGGACGTGAAAATAAAAAAATCATTTTTTTCCACAAAAATGATATTTTTGCCCCCAATTTTTTATTTTCCCAAGGGTAACAGGAGAAATTGGACCCCAGAAATTGTTTTGCAATTTGTCCTGAGTAGGCTGATACCCTACATGTGGGGGTAAAACACTGTTTGGGCGCATGGCAGAGCTTGGAAGGGAAGGAGCACCATATGACTTTTTCAACTCAGAATTGGCTGGAATTGAGATCAGACGCAATGTTGCATTTGGAGAGCCCCTGATGTGCCCAAACAGTGGAAACCCCCAATTCTAACTCCAACCCGAACCCCAACACACCCCTAACCCTAATCTCAGCCCTAACCCTAGCCCTAACGGAAAAATGGAAATAAATACATTTTTTTAATTTTATTATTTTTCTCTAACTAAGGGGGTGATAACGGGCGGTTTGATTTACTATTTATGGCTGTTTTCTATTTTTGGCAGCTGTCGCACGCTAAAAGACGCTTTTTATTGTAAAAATAGTTTTTGCATCACCACATATTGAGAGCTATAATTTTTCCGTATTTTGACCCACCGAGTCATGTGAGGTCTTATTTTTTGCGGGACGAGTTGACGTTTTTATTGGTACCATTTTCGGGCACGTGACATTTTTTGATCGCTTTTATTCCGATTTTTGGGACGCAGAATGAACAAAAACCAGCATTTCATGAATTTCTTTTGGGGGAGTGCGTTTACACCGTTCCGCGTGCGGTAAAATTGATAAAGCGGTTTTATTCTTCGGGTCAGTTACAGCGATACCTCATTAAGGTTTTTTTATGTTTTGTCGGTTTTATGCAATGAAAACTATTTTATATAAAAAATAATTATTTTTGCATCGCTTTATTCTGCGAGCTATAACTTTATTTTTTCGCTGATGATGCTGTGTTGCAGCTCGTTTTTTGCGGGACAAGATGACGTTTTCAGCGGTACCATGGCTATTTATATGCGTCTTTTTGATCGTGCGTTATTACACTTTTTGTTTGGCGGTATGATAGTAAATCATTATTTTTTGCTTCGTTTTTTATTTTTATTTTTTTAAGAGGTTCGCTAACGGGGTTAACTAATGGGGCAGTTTTATAGGGCGGGTCGCTACGGACGCGGCGATACCTAATATATGTACTTTTATTGTTTTGGGGTTTTTTTATTTTCAAAAAATGAATTTATTGGGGAATATTTTTTTTTTTTTACTAATTTATTTGGCGATTTTTTTAAAATTATTTTTACACTTTTTTTTCATTTTTTTTTACTTTATTACATAGTCCCAGGTGGGACATCACTGTCCTGTGACAGATCGCTGATCTGTCACATCACAGATCACTGTGACAGATCAGCAATCTGTCACAGGCATTGAGGAAGACTTCCTCTTGCCTGCGCTTTGCAGGCACTGAGGAAGCCAGCTTCCTCCAGGCCCCCGAAGGCCCCCGTCGCCATCTTGGATTCGGGGCCTGGAGAAAAGGAGTCCCCCGCAGCAGCGCTGCACATTGCGCTGCCGTGGGGGGCTCAGGGAAGCACGGAGGGAGCCCCCTCCCTGCCGATGCTTCCCTTTAACTCCCGGTACACCGCGATCATGTTTGATCGCGGTGTGCAAGGGGTTAACGTGTCGGGGGCGGTCCGTGACCACCCCTGACACATAGTGCCGGGTGTCAGCTGTGATAATCAGCTGACACCCGGCCGCGATCAGCGGCGCTCACCACGTGGGCGCCGCTGATCGCGGTAGACGTACTATCCCGTCCATGGGCATAGGGGCCCGGGTCCCATGGACGGGATAGTACGTCGGATGTCAGGAAGGGGTTAAGGAGGACAGTACGGATGTCATATACTCCAGAAGGATTATTAAAGTCATTACATGGACAGATGTTTTTTATGCAGAAGACATTTTAATAACTGGAATTTTTAAAGGTCACTGTGTCGGCATGTGCTGCGGAAGACTAGAGAAGAGGGAATCTGGAGAGACAAGTTGTGGATTTCAAAATTCATCATAGCATCTGGACACAATGGAGATTAAAAGAAAGCAAAGACTCAGTCAGAAAAGAGGTCACCTATAAGGTACCAGGATATAAATATTTACTGTTCATGCTGACTACTTCTCATCCGTACTGTGGTTCCTGTTTTGCTCGCAGTCTAAAAAGACTGATAGCAACTCCCAGCATTTCCTTACCATTGTAAGGTACATACTGGGAGTTGCAGATTCATGAGTTACAAATACAGCTCTGGCAAAAATTAAGAGACTACTGCAAAATTTTCAGTTTGTCTGATTTTTCTTTTTATAGGTATATTTGAGTAAAATGTAAATTGCTCTTTTATTTTATAAACTACTGACAACATGTCTTCCAATTTCCAAGCACTAAATTTTGTATTTATTTTCAGAAAATGAGAAATGGTCAAAATAGCAAAAAAAATGCAGTGTTTGCAGACCTCAAATAAAGCTAATAAACAAGTTCATAATCATTTAGAAACAACAATACTGTTTTAACTCAGGAAGAGATCAGAAACCAATATTTTGTGGAATAACCATGATTTTTAATCACAGCTTTCATGTGTCCTGGCATGCCTTCCACCAGTCTTTCACACTGCTTTTGGGTGACCTTATGCCATTCCTGGTACCAAAATTTAAGCAGTTCTTCTTTGTTTGATGGCTTGTAACTATCCTTCTTCCTCTTGATTACATTCCAGAGGTTTTCAATGGGGTTCAGGTCTGGAGATTGGGCTGGCCATGACAGGGACTTGATGTGGTGGTCCTTCATCCACACATTGATTGACCTAACTGTGTGGCATGGCACATTGTCCTGCCGGAAAAACCAGTCCTCACAGTTGGGGAACATTGCCTGAGTAGAAAGAATCAACTGTTTTTCCAGGATATCCTTTTATGCGGCTTGATTTATGCATCCTTTGCAAAGATTAACCTGCCCAATTCCAGCCTTGCTGAAGCATCCCCAGATCACCATCGATCCTCCACCAAATTTCACAGTGGGTGCAAGACACTGTGGCTTGTACACCTCTCCAGGTCTTTAACCATTAGATGTTGGGGAAAGCTGAAAATTAGACCCATCAGAGAAGATTACCTTACTCCAGTCCTCTACGGTCCAATCCTTATGGTCTTTTGCAAACTTCAGCCTGGCCCTCCTTTGCTTCTCATTGATGAAAGGCTTTTTTCTACCTTTAAATGACTTGAGCCCTGCCTATAGAAGCCTGTTATGAACAGTTCTTGATGTGCACTTCACCCCACCTGCCATTTGCTATTCCTTTTGTAGGTAACTTGATGTCATCCTGCGGTTGATGAGTGACATTTGAATAAGATGACAGTTATCCCGGTCACTGGAGAATCGTTTTCGCCCTCTGCTGGTGTGTAGCTTTGTTGTCCCCAATGTATACTTCTTGACCTTGTTGTAATGGACTTTTCTTTTCAACTCCTTTGGTATGGTTAAAAGTTCTTTTTTCATTCCTATTACTTTTGGGATATTACTAGCAATTGTTTTGCCATCCAGCTTGTCCTATTGCAAGAGGATTGTGAACACGACAGCAGGGTTTTTTACACTTTCCTTCTTTAAATAAGATTTGGTTCAGTTGATCACCTAATCAGAGGCACATTAAGTCGAATGAAGTGTACTCTGGTTGGAATTCAACTGACACTGGAATGGAATGGTTGTCAGACATATAGAGAAGCTGATTTTTATAAAACTGTGCAGTGGTCTCTTAATTTTTGCCAGAGCTGTATATATGGGCCTGAATTAGAAGGGTTCAGCTAGTCAGTTTTTAACCATGTGATGTCATAGACCTAATGCAAAAGGGAAGAAGCTGGGTAAAAAGACAAAATGAGCACTGCTTCTATTGTGCTCCATGCACAAGTATAGCATTCTAAATAATATTTTTTCACTAGCTAAATGTGAAAAAGCCTGCTGTATCCCACATTTTAGCAAGTTAGATAGGTGGTTGTATATCAGTCAGATACTGTAGGTAGCTAGTGTCCAGTGTGGCTGTTAAATTTACCTTCCAGCACTTTTTTTTCTTTTTTGGACATACTGAGATCCACAAACAAAGCCAGCAGGGCACGTATTGCACACTGCTTCTATTGTGCTGCATACACGAGTTTAGCATTCTAATTAATATTTTTTCACTAGCTAAATGTGAAACAGCCTGCTGTATCTCACCTTGTCACTTAGTGCTGTGGTGATATGAAACTGTCTGCAGACCTAAGGCACATTAAAAAAAAATGTATAATTTTTTCTGTTGCTAAATGTGATACAGCCTACCATTTCCCACGTTGTCATGTTGAGGCGGTGATATGAACCTGTGTGCAGACCTAATGCACATTAAAAAAAATTCTAATTTTTTTCTGTTGCTAAATGTGAAACAGCCTGCTGTATCCCACGTTGACATTTTGTGGCAGTGATATGAACCTGTGTGCAGACCTAACGCGCATAAAAAGAAAGTTATTCAGATTTTCTTTTGCTGAATGAGATATAGCCCGCCGTGTCCCACATTGTCATTTTGTGGCTGTGATAAGAACCTGTGTGCAGACCTAATGCACATCAAAAAAAATTCTAATTTTTCCTGTTGCTAAATGTGATACAGCCTGCCGTATCCCACATTGCCATTTTATGTCGGTGATATGAAGCAGTCTGCAGACCTCAAGCACATTAAAATGTTTATTTTTTTCTGTTGATAAACGTTATACAACCCACTATATCCAACCATTTCATTTAGTGGCGTTGAAACTGTTCTGAGTGCAGAGCTGTTGCACATTAAAATAATATATTTTATTTTTTTTACAAACGTGATACAGCAGCTGAGATCTGAGTTTGAAATTGTTTTGAGTCGATCTTCTAGATTTTGTGCATCTTTGGCATCCAATTTCTCACAGGGATCTTTTATACCTAACTTAATCGCTCATCTGTTACACCTATATTCTGACGAGCATCAAGCGCTCTCTGGTAATTGGAGTTAGGAAGATGAGTAATAGTTGTAGGCTGGATCCTAGATCTTGTACTTCCCATAGCTGCCCTGTCATTGATCCTGTTGTACGTTCCAGTTCCTGCCCCAAAAAATTCTTCTGTAACTAACATCAACTAACTAACTAACAACTAACTGACAAATATATACAATGTGTCACTGAAAGAGTGCGTTGTACCTCAGTGTTGGAAAAGTTCCACAATTATCCCTGTCCCCAAGAAAGTGGGATCCTCTGAGTTGAACGACTATAGACCAGTAGCACTCACATCTGTAGCTATGAAAGTCTTCGAAAGAATTATGATGTCCCACCTGATAATATTCACGCAGAAGCTATGGGACCCGCTTCAGTTTGCCTATAAGGAGAATCGTTTGGCAAACGACACTGTCAATCTGGCACTGAAGTACATTTTGGATAATACAGATGAACTGCACTCATATGTCTGGATTCTTTTCATGGACTTTAGCTCAGCGTTCAATACCATTGATCCGAATTTACTTCATAAGAAAATGGTAGCTCTTGGAGTCCCTCTCAACTTATGCTTGTGGATTTATAACTTCCTGACAGCCAGGATACAGAGTGTAAAAGTTGGACCATTCACTTCGGACACCTTGGTCACAAACATCGGGGCACCTCAGGGGTGTGTTTTGTCCCCGTTACTGTTTTCTCTCTATACGAATGATTGCATCTCTTCAGCAGACTCAGTAAAAATCTTGAAATTTGCCGATGATATGACACTGATTGGTCTCATCAGGGGAAATGCTGAAGACTTGTATCGGAGTGAGGTGAAAAGAATATGTGACTGGTGTAAAGCCAATAATCTTGTACTCAACACTAAAAAAACTGCTGAGATGGTTGTGGATTTTAGGAAAGATCAACATGAGATACTTCCAATCTACATCCATGACGAAGTGGTTCTTAGGGTCACAGAGACCAAATTCCTTGGTGTTATCATCTCTCATGATCTTAAATGGGGGAAAAACGTGGATGCTGTTATAAGAAAAGCACAACAGAGGATGTTCTTCCTGTGTCAGCTGAAAAGATATGGTTTGCCAAAGAATCGGCTGATATTATTCTTTAATGCTGTCATCAGATCTGTGATTTGTTCCTCTCTGATAGTCTGGTATGGGGGAGCCACTGCGCATGACAAACTCCGCTTACAAAGGACTTTCAGAACAGCAGGGAGAATTATAGGTTCCCCCCTGCCTAAAATCCAGGATCTTTATGATAAGAGTATTCGATCCCACGCATTGAAAATTTCATCCGATCCCTCTCACCCGGGACACTCCTCATTCCAACTACTCCCTTCAGGACGTCGCTTCAGAGGCCCCAAATGCAGCACCAACCGCCTTATGAACAGCTTCTATCCACTCTCTGTTCAACAATTAAATTGTCATGTGTAGACTATATACTGTATCTGTCTTGTTAGATGTTACTTGTTGTATCTGTTGTTATATATTATGTTGCCTCTTTGCCACAAAGAATTCCTTGTATACATGTAATATGTACTTGGCGATAATAAATTTGATTGATTGATTGATCATACAGTAGGAGGCATGTGACTTTGAAATTGTTTAGAGCATCTATTCAATGTTATACAGGCCTTATAGAAAGGCCCAAAAAATTATTCTGTTACAAACTTCAGACAGTAGGGGACATCTCACTTTGAAATTTTTTGGAACCTATTGTGAGGTGTCAAGTTCCCGCAACTGAACAGGGGGAAATTTCAAGCCATGTCTTCTGCGGTCTCCCATTCCTCTGCAGCCGCTGAGGTTCCTGCTCAGCAGAGACATTGGTCCCTGCTCAGCAGAGACATTGGTCCCAGCATCTTGCTCAGGCTAATGCTATGCGTCTGGTTGCTGCTGCCGCCCCAGGTTCAGCTATGTCATTCAAAAGTCAGCGGTGAGCAGACACTCCTGGGACTAAGTCCTTCTTTTCTCCATCTGAGCATGAGCATGCCCGTGGTCAGAGGTCACATGCTCAGGTCTTCAAGAAGCTCGGATTGGGCCATCAGGAAGGTCCCGGAAGGCTGCGGTTATAAAAGGATCGCACGGCCACACGCTAGTATAGACAATATGGAGTGAGTGTTGCATGCACGTATGAACATCTCTGGTGACTGACTCACTATGAAACCCCTACCCTTGGTACACATGTGTTGTTCAGCCTTGCCAGGCAGTGCAGGTAGGAGGCTGACTGAGCACTCCACCCCTTAACCTCAGGCGTTTTTAATTACAGCTGGATCACTACCCCTCCACGAAGATATTAGACTTTAGTCTAGGAGAGAATTCACATTAGGTTCCCATAGAGTTTTAGACTGTCTAAGAGAGGATTGGCATTGTTAGGTCCTGGTATACAAGAATTGCCTTACTGTGGCTACCAGGTACACATGAATTGGTCAATTTATGCGCTAAGCATTCTCAATTTTTCATATTTCTAGTGCAGTAATGCAATTCAATTTTCACGTTTCATGTTTGCATGCTATAGCGCGGCAGAGTGCTGCCTTGTTTACTTGATTGAGTTAACAGAGTACGGCATCTGTGTTATGCAGTACCGTGGCTCTGTGAAGCAACAGAGCCCGTCGCTACTACACACTTGGTGGCGTTTAACCAACGTGTTTCCAGTGCGATACCACCATTTAGTGTCTGCCATAACCGAGCAGCAGTTAACATCTCTGCACGGTGGACCCCAGGCTGCGAACACACCTTATTACCATCTTTTTATTATCTGGTGCGTTCCGCCAGCACTAACACCTATTTTCTAGATTATGTGCATCTTTGGCATCCAAATTCTCATGGGCATCTGCTATACCTAGCTTGAAACACGCATCTGTCACAACTATCATCTGACGAGTAGAGTTGAGCGAAACGGGTCGAAAAATTTCAAAAGTCGCCGACTTTTGGCAAAGTCGGGTTTCATGAAACGAAACCCGACCCTAGGATGAGGTCGGCCACAAGGTCGGCGACTTAAGCGCCAAAGTGTGTGCAGAAATGTGTGTGTGCAGAAATTCAAAATCTCCCCTGTCCTATAGGACACCTTGTACCTTGTTTTACATTACTATATAGTTTGTTGGATTTTGTCTACATTTCTACCAAAAATGAGGAAGGCTGGTGGAAGAGGCCGTGGAATTGGGCGGGGGTTGGCAGCTGGTAATGATGGTGTTGGTGGTGAATCTGATGGTAGTGGCAAAAGCAAAATAGGACCGAATGCAGGAGGTGTTGAGCCTGTGTCATCGTCTGGCTCCACAAGGCCTCGAAGGCTTAGTTTTCTAGGAGTTGGCAAACCGCTTTTAAAGCCAAAGCTTCAGGAAAAAGTTTTGTCTTACATTGCTGACTCAGCCTCCAGCTCTATTGCCTCCTCTTCTGAAGTTGTAAAAAATAAAAGCACTGAGTCGTCATTGGAGGCTCATGTTCATGAACCATACCTTTCCTTGTGTCCTTCACCCCAACCAAGATTGAAGGATGACGCAGGCCATACTACTGATTACTCCATGGAGCTGTTTTCACATACCATGCCTGGATTATCAAGCGAAATGGTAAATTACCCAGGCCAAGATGAATCTGACATGGAGTGCACTGATGCACAGCCACTGATAGATGATTCTGCTGGTACATTCACTCAGAGCACTACATGGTCCTTGCAGTGTACAGAGCCAGATTCTGACCCTGATGAGACTCAGGTGCCCCT
Source organism: Dendrobates tinctorius (assembly GCF_039654945.1). Lineage (NCBI taxonomy): Eukaryota > Metazoa > Chordata > Amphibia > Anura > Dendrobatidae > Dendrobates > Dendrobates tinctorius. The sequence continues at coordinate 31,200,809 of NW_027361917.1, forward strand.
TCCCGCACACTATACCACCATACACAGTGACACAGAGGAAGGTGCACATGACATTGAAGAGGAGGTGATGGATGACCCAGTTGTTGACCCAGATTGGCATCCATTGGGGGAAGAGGGTGCTGCTTCCAATAGCTCAGATGAGGAGGAGGAGCATCCACAGCAGACATCGACATCGCAACAGCTGTTATCTTGCAGGCCCGGAGCACTCCAAAGACAGGTTCCAAAAATCAAAAGAGTTGCTGGACAGCTTGTCCAGAGGGTCAAAATATCACAGCGTGCTAGGCCGCAAAATGTCTGCCAAAGTAGGACGAGTGCAGTGTGGCACTTTTTTGAACAAAATCCTCATGATCAGGCCAAGGTTATCTGTAAGAAGTGCGCAAAGACCTTTAGCCGAGGGAAAAATCTGAAAAATTTGAATACCAGTTGCATGCTTAGACATTTAACCAGCATGCACTTGCAAGCGTGGACACAACACCAAACCTCAAGTACCACATGTGCAACTGATCACAAAGAAGGTAGTCAGCAACGCTACATTGTTTCTCCCACTGTAAGCACACCGGTTAGCACAGCAGCAAATGTTGAGTTGTCGTTGCAAGGCCACAGCAGTCAGGGAATCCCACTGTTATATCAACGAAAGACTGAATCTAGGCCATCAGAAAGAACACCAAGTCCATCACCATCATCAACCCTCTCTCAGTCTGCCCTGTCCACCGCTACTTCCGCCATATGCAGCTCTCAAGTCCAGCTCACCCTCCCAGACACTATGAGTAGGTCAAGAAAGTACTCAGTCTCTCATCCGTGTACACTGGGTTTGAACGCCCACATTGCCAAACTAATCTTGTTAGAGATGATGCCCTATCGGTTGGTGGAAAGCGCAGCTTTCCGCGAACTCATGGCCTATGCAGTACCACGCTATGACCTACCCAGTCACCACTTCTCTCACAAAGCCATCCCAGCCCTCCACCATCATGTGAAAGACCGCATTGTCCATGCACTCAAGCAGTCAGTGAGTGGAAAGGTGCACCTCTCAACTGATGCATGGTCCAGTCGGCATGGCCAGGGCCGTTACGTGTCCATCACTGCGCACTGGGTTAATGTGGTGGATGCAGGGTCCACAGGGGACAGTGGTGTTGGGACAGTGCTGCCTAGCCCATGGTATAGGAAACAGTTGGCTGTAGGTGTTCGACCCTCCTCCTCCTCCTCCTCCAGAAGCGAAAGCTTGTCCACAGAGCGCAGTCGTACGAGCACTCCATCTGCAGCTGCCACTGTTGCACACGAGGTGTCCCCCTATCGAGCAGCTAGTGGAAAGCATCAGCAGGCTGTGTTGCAGATGATGTGTTTGGGCGACAGACACACCGCCGAGGTGCTGGCCGAGTACTTTCAGCGACAAACTGAGTCATGGCTGGGCAGTGTACATCTTGAGTCAGGCAAGGTAGTTAGTGATAACGGCCGTAATTTTGTGGCAGCCATAGCCCTTTCAAAACTCAGCCACATACCTTGCTTAGCTCACACCTTGAACCTGGTGGTGCAGTGCTTCCTCAATAATTATCCGGAGTTAACAGCCCTGCTCCAGAAGGTGCGAAGACTGTTCGCGCACATCCGCCGGTCGCCTGTACACTCCATTCATATGCAGAAGCTGCAGCGATTGCTCCACCTTCCCAACCACCGCCTCATTATCGACATTGCAACAAGGTGGAACTCCACCTTGCACATGGTTGAGCGGCTGTGCGAGCAGAGGCAGGCCATAATGCATTTGTGGGAGGATACACGGCCAGGCACTTTGAGAGCAGACATGGAGTTGACAGGTGTGCAGTGGTCGAAGCTGAAAGACCTCTGTAAAGTCCTTCAGTGTTTTGAGGAATGAACACGGCTGGTAAGCGCAGACGACGCCATCCTAAGCATGAGCATCCCACTTATGCGTCTGCTCATGCAAACTTTGACGCACTTAAGGAGCAGGCGTCTGCAGCCAGTGTTGACAAGGAGGAAGAGGTGGAGGGAATCCTTGATGACATTTAGCCATTGTCTGCTCAGGTAAAGTATAGGAGTAGCCCCGGCACACTAATAACATGAAAGTAGAGTCTTTGCAATGACAGTCTTTTTTGTTGTGATTTTATTTTTTGTGGAAAAAGGTGGTGTTACAATCCAACGTTTCAGCTCTACATCTCGAGCTTTTATCAGGGATATGACTACAGAATATACAATAAAAGAACAAAAATCAGTGTATAAACTTTATAAAACAAAAAACCTGGTGATAAGTGATTTATATTGTGGGGACAGTGTCATGCATCCTTTGTGAAGGTATGTATGGACCTATAGTGGTGTGAGGCCAGTGAGTGTGTATTGTGGTGTGATACGGTGTACGTGTGAGAGGTTGGGCAGAGGAATTAGGTGAAGGTGTAAATGGGACAGTGTAGGAGATGAACGGCATGAGTGTGTGGGTTGTGTTAAGAAGGGGCATTAGGGGACAGTGAAGTGGAGTGCGAGTGAGGGTGAGGTCATCTAAAGAGGCTGTGTGTAAGGGTTGCTCTTGGAAATATTAAGGCATAAGGTGTAAATACCTTGGTCCTTGGTTTTGGGGTGAGTGTATAGGTGGTATAGGTTTGCCTTTGTAGTCCAGCTAGGGCGAGGTCATCACTGTCAGGGGTAGTCCTGCTGGTCTGGACTCATTTGAAGTCACAGACGTCACGGGAGAGAATGTAGGGTTGTTGTAATAGCACAGGTAGAGTACCTGTAGGTATAGAGAAAAGGTAGACTTAGGCTGGTTTCACATTTGCGTTTTTTTTCGCGGTAATTTAGCGCTAAATAGCGCATGCGTTTTTTTTTCCTATACTTTGCATGGGATGCGCTTATGTGCGCATACACATGCGTTTGTACGCGTTTTACCGCGCATGCGTTTTTTTGCGGTATGCGCTCGGGCGCACAAAATGCAACTTGTTGCATTTTTTGTGCGTCCGATTTGCCTCAAAAAAACGCATGCATGCGCAATGCGTTTTTTTACAGCAAGACACCCATTATAAGTCTATGGTGAGCATATGTGCGCATTGGCATGCTTAGGCTGGTTTCACATTTGCGTTTTTTAGCGCTGGAAAAAAACGTACATGTGCGCATGCGTTTTTTCCCCTATATTTAACATGGGTGCGCATACCTGCGCGCTTGTAAGCGCATGTATGCGATTTTCATGCGCTGCGTTTTTTTGGGGTGTGCGTTTGTATTTTCCAGACGCAGCATGTTGCATTTTTTGGCCCTGCAAAAAAGCGCATGCGCACATATGCGCACGTTTTGCGCTAAAAATGGCCATTATAGCCTATGGATGCGCATATGTGCGCACTGGCATGCTCATGTATGCGTTTTTTTGCATATGCGTTTTTTTTTTTTAACCATGGAATTTAGGGGTTTGGGTTAGAGTTAGGGTTAGTTAAGGGGGTTTAGGGTTAGGGTCAGGGTCAGGGTTGGGGTTTGGGTCAGGGTTAGGGTTAAGTATGGTTTGGTTAAGGGTTAGGGTCAGGGTTAGGGTCAAGTATGGTTTGGTTAAGGGTTAGGGTCAGGGTTAGGGTTAGGGTTAGGGTCAAGTATGGTTTTGTTAAGGATTAGGGTCAGGGTTAGGGTCAGGATTAGGGTTAAGTATGGTTTTGTTAAGGGTTAGGGTCAGGGTTAGGGTTAGGGTCAGGGTTAGGGTTAAGTATGGTTTGGTTAAGGGTTAGGGTCAGGGTCAGGGTTAGGGTTAGGGTTAGGGTCAGGGTTAGGGTTAAGTATGGTTTTGTTAAGGGTTAGGGTCAGGGTTAGGGTTAGGGTTAGGGTTAGGGTCAGGTATGGTTTGGTTAAGGGTTAGGGTCAGGGTTAGGGTTAGGGTTAAGTATGGTTTTGTTAAGGGTTAGGGTCAGGGTTAGGGTTAGGGTCAGGGTTAGGGTTAGGGTCAGGGTTAGGGTTAGGGTTAAGTATGATTTGGTTAAGGGTTAGGGTCAGGGTTAGGGTTAGGGTCAGGGTTAGGGTTAGTAAAGTCATGGTTTGGGTAGTGTGAGGGGCCACCTAAAAATGTTGGAAAAAAACGCAAACGAGGTAAAAACGCACTAAAAACGCATACAAATGCATAAAAACGCTGCGTTTTTTTCATGCATGCTCATAAAAATGCTTGAAAAAAACGCAGCAGTTGTATGCGTTTTTTCAATGCGTTTTTTTGCGGGAAAAACGCGCTGCAAAAAAAAGCAAGTGTGAAACTAGCCTTATGTATGCGTTTTTTTGCACATGCGTTTTTTTTTTTACCATTAGTTTAGACAATGGAATTTAGGGGTTTGGGTAAAGTTAGGGTTAGGGTTAGGGTCAGGGTTAGGGTTAAGTATGGTTTGGTTAAGGGTTAGGGTCAGGGTTAGGGTTAGGGTTAGGGTTAAGTATGGTTTGGTTAAGGGTTAGGGTTAGGGTTAGGGTCAAGTATGGTTTGGTTAAGGGTTAGGGTCAGGGTTAGGGTTAGGGTCAGGGTTAGGGTTAGGGATGGTTTGGTTAAGGGTTAGGGTCAGGGTTAGGGTTAAGTATGGTTTGGTTAAGGGTTAGGGTCAGGGTTAGTGTTAGGGTTAAGGTTAAGTATGGTTTGGTTAAGGGTTAGGGTTAGGGTTAGGGTCAGGGTTAAGTATGGTTTGGTTAAGGGTTAGGGTTAGGGTTAGGGTTAGGTATGGTTTGGTTAAGGGTTAGGGTCAGGGTTAGGGTCAAGTATGGTTTGGTTAAGGGTTAGGGTTAGGGTCAGGGTTAGGGTTAGGGTCAGGGTCAGGGTTAGTAAAGTCATGGTTTGGGTTAGTGTGAGTGGCCACCTAATGTTGGAAAAAACGCAAACGCGGTAAAAACGCACTAAAAACGCATACAAACGCTTAAAAACGCTGCGTTTTTTTCATGCATGCTCATAAAAATGCTTGAAAAAAACGCAGCAGTTGTATGCTTTTGTATGCGTTTTTCAATGCGTTTTTTTGCGGGAAAAACGCGCTGCAAAAAAAAGCAAGTGTGAAACAGGCCTTAGCACTTGGAGACCTGGAAGGACAGTGTGCCTAGGTGGGGTACTGTATAATGGTACAGCACCTGTGTCAGAGTACTAATAACAAGTGCTTAGTCACTGGCATGAGCGTGATGCATTTTACCTTCGGCAAGAAGGATAAATGAGAAGGAGACCTCAGGTGTTTATCGCTGGAGCGGTACCTATAGTGACCACTGAGAGAAGGTATAGGTTAAGGAATAGCAAGGTATGTTGAAAGAAAGAATATAAAAGAAAGTTTTAGGGGGTCACATACCGATGTGTAGGGTCAGCACGTGACTCCCGTCCTAAGGACAAATAAGCAGGTCAATAAGCTGAAATGGAGAGAGGAAACCCAGTCTGTAAAGACTGTAGGGCACCATTACCTTATGTCCTAAGTCTAGTCAGGTGTAGAGGAGGCCGGGAGTGCATATGGCTCAGTGCAGTGGTGTTATATACTGTCTTGCACTTCCTGGATGGGTGGGGAGGGGCGGGGATGGAGGAAGGGCCGTCGCCATCTTGGTGAGGTCAAAGATGTCAGAATGAATGTACTGAGCTTGTGCGGGGCGGGGATAGGAAATGAGCATGTTTTGACCTTCCAGGAAGTGATGTTGCCAGTCGCCATCTTGGTGAGGTCAAAGATGTCAGAATGAATGTACTGAGCATGTGCGAGACGGGAATAGGAATTGAGCATGTTTTGACCTTCCAGGAAGTGAAGTTGGCTAAGGAGGGGTGTAAAGAAGTGTCACATGCATGCAGGCGGCCATTTTAACGGTGGAACTGTGCTGAATTCATGCACAGTGGTGATTTCAGTGCTGGTTGTGCCCATCAGGTTTCAAAGAGACTTCCTTTTCCTGCCTAAAAACAAAGATAAGGCAATTAGAGCAGGGTTTACATACATAGAGTAAAATGGCGTTTACTTTAACACACTTATGTCAGAAATATCTCCTGTTAACCAAAATACGTTGTGTGGGAAAATAACTTTTGGTAGTGATTTTTACACTCCTGATGAAAAACCATACCAATTCACTATGTAGTGGAATTTAGAAAGGATTAATAATACATTTCAGATTCTCTATTGAGACCGTGTGGGTGGAGGGTATTTAGGTGATATATCCAATACGCTTCACGCTCTTTGAGCGTTTGGATTCTATTACCCCCTCGTCTGGGTACAGGGATTTGTTCCATGACCTGAAATTTCAGTTGACTTACAGAATGTCTGTTTTCCACAAAATGGGCAGGAATTGGTAATAGTGTGTTCTCACACCGGATGGCTGATTTATGTTTGGAGATGCGGTCTTTGACATGCTGGGTAGTTTCCCCAACGTATCCTAGGCCGCATGGGCATTTGATTAGGTAAACGACAAAGTTTGAGTCGCAGGTAAAATAGCCATTGATCTTGTACCGTTTGCCGGACCTCGGATGGGTGAATGAGTCACCTTTACTGACATTCGTGGATTGTGCGCAACCCAAACAAGGGAAGGTTCCGTTGCGTACCGTGCTAAATGTCTTCTGCCTGAGTGTCTTGAAGTTGGAGCCCACGTCAGCTCTAACCAAAGTGTTTTTTAGGTTCTGAGCCCGCTTGTGGCAGATGAGAGGAGGATTTTTGAAGTTTTCAACCCCCGGGTAGGCCTTTTCTAGTAGGGAAAAATGAAAAAATTCAAAGATGGGTTGAAATAAAAACCAAGATGAAAAAGAAAAAAATAACAATAATAATGAATGATACAATATAATATAAAAATACCTTTATTGAAATATTGGCACAACAATTAAATACATAAAATTGTGTATATATATAAAATAAAATAAGATAATATAATGACATATACAACCACAAAAGCAATATATTTATGGACAATGGAAAAACCAGTCCATAACAAAAGGCTTAATTAATGATCCAGATACAAAAAAGTGCATAAATAAAGTGACATAAAATATCTAATAAATGTGCCCAAAAGTGCAAAAAAGTGCAAAAAGGTGCTGATGTGCAAAAGAATTATGCATATAAATCGCCGTGAGGCGAGTACAAGACACAAAATAAATAATACCTGTAAGCCAATTGGTGCTATATGGGTTGTATAAGAACGCGCCCCGGCGCGTTTCGGAAATAGAATCTCCTTCGTCAGGGGGATAGATATAATGTAGCGTAGATCGACGGTTTATTTATAGGGCAATCAATTGCATACAAAGTGCCATAACGACGCATGCGCCGTCACAAATACCCGGAAGTCAAAGACAAATCCAGATCATGTGATTAACTGCTTCCGGGTTATAGAGTCATTAGACGCCGTTGCTATGCAGACCAAAATAATAACAAATGCGTGTAATTTAAATACTTGCTAAACAAAGTTAAGATAGCAATATATGTAACGGCGCATAAATGAAGCGGCGGCATATGGCACAATAATTAGATAATGAGGAAGGACATGGGCAGAGAACATAACGGCGCATGCGCAGACGTGGCAAAACGGATCCTGGATGGAGGCAAGCAATATAGCGCCGCCACCATACAAATCACCGATGCCAAGAAAGCGCATGCGCACAGTCAAATGCCAATGACTGCCTCATACAATTTAAATGGGAAACAATGAATACTAAGAATAATAATAATACCATATGCAATTTTATGTAATCACATAAAATTGTGATACATATGAATGTGACATATGTGACAGAAAAACATATAAAAATAATAAACAAGCATATAATATCATCATGCATACAACTTACATAAGTGCAAGTGTATATATATATAAATAGTGCCACAATATTGCAGTAATTATAAATGCAATAATAAATAGTTTTTCATTGCTTCCTTCTTCCAAAATTGATGCAGTGATCCTCATAAAACAAAATAAGATAGCAATATAACAATATATGTAACGGCGCATAAATAAAGCGGCGGCATATGGCACAATAATTATATAATGAGGGAGGACACTGGCAGACAACATAACGGCGCATATGCAGACGTGGCAACACGGATCCTGGATGGAGGCAAGCAATGTAGCGCCGCCACCATACAAATCACCGATGCCAAGAAAGCACACGCGCACAGTCAAATGCCAATGACTGCCTCATACAATTTAAATGGGAAACAATGAATACTAAGAAAAATAATAATACCATATGCAATTTTGTGTAATCACATAATGATTGTAATACGTATGAATGTGACATATGTGACATATAAAAATAAATAATCAATAATAAACAAACATATAATATCATCATGCATACAATTTACATAAGTGCAACTGTGTATATAAATAAATAGTGCCACAATATTGCAGTAATTATAAATGCAATAATAGATAGTTTTTCATTGCTTCCTTCTTCCAAGATTGATGCAGTGATCCTCATAAAAATACAACCGACATAACACTAAAAAAAGGTAAAAAGAAAATGATTAAAAATACACAAATTATAAAAATGGAATGAACGAGAGACTCTCATTGAGACCAAGTGGGGACACAGTACCTAGTGTCCATATCCACTGTGTCTCAAGTTGCGCAAGGAGTTTACTGATATTGCCCCCTCTATCACCCGTATACACCATATCGATGCCAATTACCTTCAATAATGAAGAATCACAATTATGGTGTGTTTTAAAATGTCTAGGCAGGGTTTTAAGTGAGGCAATATCTTCAACATCAGCAGCTGCCCTTATGCCTAAAACATGCTCCCGCACCCTCACCTTGAGCTGGCGAGTGGTAAGGCCCACATAGATGAGGGGGCAGGGGCAAGTGGCATAATAAATGACTGCCGTCGATGAGCAAGTTATGGATTTTTTAATATCAAAGACATGAGCATTATTGGAGCTATTAAATGTGCGTGCTCTGACAATGTTAGGGCAAGCTATACACTGTCCACATGGTTTACAACCCGTGATTTGTTTAAACTGTGTAATAAAATTGTTAACCGGTGTCTGAACATAGTGGCTTTTTACTAGGCAGTCACGTAAATTGCGTGATCTCCGAAACGTAATGTTAGGATAATCACCAATATACTTGGCAATAATGGGATCTGCCTTCAAAATTGGCCAAAATTTTTTCAAACAAGATTTGAATTCTTCATTTTGGCCATTGAAGTTAGTGATAAATCTAACTACTTCCTTAGAATTTGATTTCACCTCATTGTTGTCATAAAGCACACTGTGCCGAGATTGATGTCTTGCTCTATTAAAAGCCCTTTTTACAGCACGTCGACTATACCCCCTCTCAAAAAACCTTTCTTTCAACAGTTCTGCTTGTCTCAAAAAATCCATCTCTGTAGAACAGATGCGTCTTAAGCGCAAAAATTGCCCAATTGGAATGGAATTAATTAGGTTACGAGGGTGTGAAGATGAAGCATGAAGGAGAGAATTAACTGCTGTTTGTTTTCTGAATAAATCAGTTTGCAAACAATCATGACTATCCCTCACCACCCTGACATCCAGAAAATCAATAACCTCACAACTACACCGGAAGGTAAGATGCACATTGATGTCATTCAAATTAAGTGTTTCAATGAATTTAGATAACATGTCGGGGGAACCTTGCCAAATAAAAAACACATCATCGATGTAGCGCGTCCAGAATGGGACGCTCTCAATCGATACATGATTGCCAGATAAAAAGAGGTCCCTCTCCCACAAACCCAGGAACAGATTGGCATACGATGGGGCAAAAGAAGCACCCATCGCCGTTCCCTGGGTCTGTAGGAAGAAGGACCCCCTGAAAATAAAAAAATTATGACATAAGGCAAAATTTAATAAATTGGTAAAAAATACAACAAATGAACGTGAATAAGATGAATGTTGTAAAAAATAAGATACGGCAGCGATTCCATCGTCATGTTTAATATTGGTATATAAAGACTCCACGTCACATGTGACTAACATGGAGTCCTTATCAATGTGCATACCATCAATCTTTTTGAGAAAATCACCGGTGTCCCTGGTGTAAGATGGGAGGGATGTAACAAAAGGCTGCAAAATAAAATCAATATATTTATTGACATTTTCCAAGAAATTGCCTCTCCCTGATATAATTGGTCTGCCTGGTGGTATATTGGTGTTTTTGTGTATTTTGGGAAGCAGATAAAGGGTGGGAATGGTTGGCTCTGAAATTAATAAAGACAAAAAGAGATCATTAGTGATAATGTTATCGTCTCTAGCATCCTGTAGGAATAATTTTAACTCAGCCTGAAATTTCAATAGAGGGTTAAATGTTAACCTCCTATAACATTCAGGGTTATTCAACTGGCGATATGCCTCAATTTCGTACATGTTCTTTGGCCATACCACTACATTTCCACCCTTATCCGCTTGTTTGTACACAACATCCTGCAGACCAACCAATCTCTTAAGACTCAATCTTTCTTCACTGCTCAAATTGTCCATATGTATCTTTGGTGTGATGTTATGCAATTCTCTACTCACTGTCTTAACAAATACATCAACACTTGGACAGGTTGACAATGGAGGAAATTTAGTGGATGATTTTTTAATGACCTGTGGAACCTCACCTTCCTTAATATTATGTTCTCTAGACAACTGCTCCAAATCAGTTAACGCCTTCTGTTCCGCCTCTGTCGGGAAAAGATCAAAAGTTTGTTTATCATGAAAGATGCGTTTAAACAATAACTTCCTAGCAAATAAATGTAAATCCTTGACTGCCGTAAAACAGTCAAATTTCGCCGTAGGGCAAAACATTAACCCCTTACTTAAAATGTCAAGTTCAGTAGATGAAAAAGTATGAGTACTTAAATTAATTACCTTTAACTGATTGGAATTTAATTCCGGAGAATAATTCCTTTTGTTAGGAAGAAAACGCAAATTCCTTTTCCTTTTGGGAGTAACCATAGAGGATACAGAGGCGGAAGAGGAGGCAACAGAGGCATCACCGATTGAATGATTTGAAGCAATGGACATGGAACGGTCCCTATTGTGACTGTCATTGATATGTCTTTTCCAGTAATAAATCCTCCGTGAAGATAGATCATTTTGGTCCCTAGTCAGTTTATTAATATGTTTACGCTGTATATCCTTAACTAATGATTCCAAGTCTTTATCAAGGGACCCATTAAGACTAATAAATTGTTCGGGAGAGAGATTAGACTTAGCTTTATTAAATAGTTCATCCAACTCTTTGTCTACACTTGTAATGGATTTGGCATTAAAACCAATTAAAAGCTCCATAAGTTTCCAGGAAGTCTCATTGCAAATTTTCTCCCATGAATCTATGAAAACTTCATCTTCAACTATAAACGACGGGGTCACCCGTACTCTCAAACCTCTAGGTATTAATTGTTTTTTTATATAATTTTCCAAGAAGGCTTTTGTCCACCATATTCGTGTGCGTTTAAATAATAATTTCTTAATAGATCTAGATAGAGAGTCTAATGTTAGACCATCAAAAATTGTAGTGGTAGTGCCAGTTTTCCCAAACACATCATTCACCTGGCCCTGCCAGGATGATTCCCTGGTTTTAAAATCCATCCTTGAAAAGAAAGACCGCCCTGTGCAAAACACAGAAATATAAGAATAAACAGGGGAAAAGAACCAATCACACAGTGCCTATATAAGATACAATAATTTCAAAAGAATATATAATAATAAAATAATCAATATCAAAAGTGTGCTGGAATCAATCCCCCAAAAAAAAAGGGGATGGCAGACCATCCGGGTATAAATGAAAAATGAAAAAATTCAAAGATGGGTTGAAATAAAAACCAAGATGAAAAAGAAAAAAATAACAATAATAATGAATGATACAATATAATATAAAAATACCTTTATTGAAATATTGGCACAACAATTAAATACATAAAATTGTGTATATATATAAAATAAAATAAGATAATATAATGACATATACAACCACAAAAGCAATATATTTATGGACAATGGAAAAACCAGTCCATAACAAAAGGCTTAATTAATGATCCAGATACAAAAAAGTGCATAAATAAAGTGACATAAAATATCTAATAAATGTGCCCAAAAGTGCAAAAAAGTGCAAAAAGGTGCTGATGTGCAAAAGAATTATGCATATAAATCGCCGTGAGGCGAGTACAAGACACAAAATAAATAATACCTGTAAGCCAATTGGTGCTATATGGGTTGTATAAGAACGCGCCCCGACGCGCGTTTCGGAAATAGAATCTCCTTCGTCAGGGGGATAGATATAATGTAGCGTAGATCGACGGTTTATTTATAGGGGAATCAATTGCATACAAAGTGCCATAACGACGCATTGGCATCGATATGGTGTATACGGGTGATAGAGGGGGCAATATCAGTAAACTCCTTGCGCAACTTGAGACACAGTGGATATGGACACTAGGTACTGTGTCCCCACTTGGTCTCAATGAGAGTCTCTCGTTCATTCCATTTTTATAATTTGTGTATTTTTAATCATTTTCTTTTTACCTTTTTTTAGTGTTATGTCGGTTGTATTTTTATGAGGATCACTGCATCAATCTTGGAAGAAGGAAGCAATGAAAAACTATCTATTATTGCATTTATAATTACTGCAATATTGTGGCACTATTTATTTATATACACAGTTGCACTTATGTAAATTGTATGCATGATGATATTATATGTTTGTTTATTATTGATTATTTATTTTTATATGTCACATATGTCACATTCATACGTATTACAATCATTATGTGATTACACAAAATTGCATATGGTATTATTATTTTTCTTAGTATTCATTGTTTCCCATTTAAATTGTATGAGGCAGTCATTGGCATTTGACTGTGCGCGTGTGCTTTCTTGGCATCGGTGATTTGTATGGTGGCGGCGCTACATTGCTTGCCTCCATCCAGGATCCGTGTTGCCACGTCTGCATATGCGCCGTTATGTTGTCTGCCCGTGTCCTCCCTCATTATATAATTATTGTGCCATATGCCGCCGCTTTATTTATGCGCCGTTACATATATTGTTATATTGCTATCTTATTTTGTTTTATGAGGATCACTGCATCAATTTTGGAAGAAGGAAGCAATGAAAAACTATTTATTATTGCATTTATAATTACTGCAATATTGTGGCACTATTTATATATATATACACTTGCACTTATGTAAGTTGTATGCATGATGATATTATATGCTTGTTTATTATTTTTATATGTTTTTCTGTCACATATGTCACATTCATATGTATCACAATTTTATGTGATTACATAAAATTGCATATGGTATTATTATTATTCTTAGTATTCATTGTTTCCCATTTAAATTGTATGAGGCAGTCATTGGCATTTGACTGTGCGCATGCGCTTTCTTGGCATCGGTGATTTGTATGGTGGCGGCGCTATATTGCTTGCCTCCATCCAGGATCCGTTTTGCCACGTCTGCGCATGCGCCGTTATGTTCTCTGCCCATGTCCTTCCTCATTATCTAATTATTGTGCCATATGCCGCCGCTTCATTTATGCGCCGTTACATATATTGCTATCTTAACTTTGTTTAGCAAGTATTTAAATTACACGCATTTGTTATTATTTTGGTCTGCATAGCAACGGCGTCTAATGACTCTATAACCCGGAAGCAGTTAATCACATGATCTGGATTTGTCTTTGACTTCCGGGTATTTGTGACGGCGCATGCGTCGTTATGGCACTTTGTATGCAATTGATTCCCCTATAAATAAACCGTCGATCTACGCTACATTATATCTATCCCCCTGACGAAGGAGATTCTATTTCCGAAACGCGCGTCGGGGCGCGTTCTTATACAACCCATATAGCACCAATTGGCTTACAGGTATTATTTATTTTGTGTCTTGTACTCGCCTCACGGCGATTTATATGCATAATTCTTTTGCACATCAGCACCTTTTTGCACTTTTTTGCACTTTTGGGCACATTTATTAGATATTTTATGTCACTTTATTTATGCACTTTTTTGTATCTGGATCATTAATTAAGCCTTTTGTTATGGACTGGTTTTTCCATTGTCCATAAATATATTGCTTTTGTGGTTGTATATGTCATTATATTATCTTATTTTATTTTATATATATACACAATTTTATGTATTTAATTGTTGTGCCAATATTTCAATAAAGGTATTTTTATATTATATTGTATCATTCATTATTATTGTTATTTTTTTCTTTTTCATCTTGGTTTTTATTTCAACCCATCTTTGAATTTTTTCATTTTTCATTTATACCCGGATGGTCTGCCATCCCCTTTTTTTTTGGGGGATTGATTCCAGCACACTTTTGATATTGATTATTTTATTATTATATATTCTTTTGAAATTATTGTATCTTATATAGGCACTGTGTGATTGGTTCTTTTCCCCTGTTTATTCTTTTCTAGTAGGGGCCAGTGTTCAAGGACTGCTTTTTTGATTAGAGGAGAGAACGGGTGATAGGTGTTGATGAACTTGACCCTATTCTCTACGTCGCGATCACGTTGGGTAGTTCTGGTTTGTTGTTCAGTGTTAGTTTTGGGGTATCCTCTTGTTTGAAACTTTTCAGTCATCTCGTCATGTCTCGTTTGCCTGATTTCAGGTGTTGAGACAATGCGGTCAATCCTGTCATGTTGGGATTTAGGTAGAGCTGTCTTGACGTGTCTTGGGTGGCAGCTAGACCAGTGTAGTAGACTATTGCGGTCTGTAGGTTTGACGTAAAGGTCACTTGTAAGGGTGCCTGAGTCAGTTTTAGAGATCATGGTGTCAAGGAAATTGACAGACTGTGTGTTGGAATGTAAGGTAAAGGTTAGGTTCGGTATACTCTGGTTGAGGTCATGTACAAAGTCTGTGAGGCTGTTGGTGTCGCCTGGCCATACACAAAAGATGTCGTCTATGTATCTGAGCCAGGTAAGAGCATGCTTTCTGTATAGATGATGTATGTAGACAAAGTCAGCCTCAAATTTACTCATAAAGATGTTAGCGTACGGGGGGCTTTGTTTTATAAAGTTTATACATTGATTTTTGTTCTTTTATTGTATATTCTGTAGTCATATCCCTGATGAAAGCTTGAGATGTAGAGCTGAAACGTTGGATTGTAACACCACCTTTTTCCACAAAAAATAAAATCACAACAAAAAAGACTGTCGTTGCAAAGACTCTACTTTCATGTTATTAGTGTGCCGGGGCTACTCCTATACTTTAGCTTTGTTTTTTTTCCCCAGAGCACCTAAGTTGGGGTTTGAGCCTGTCATATCTACTTTATATCTGACTTATTTTAGACAGGTGTCTCCCCCTCTAAACCATATCTTCTCAATTTTCATGGCCTCCTTCGGTGTCTTCTTCAACGAAGAAGAAAGATCTAGTATCCTTTCTACGGTCAGAAAAACTGACAATTTCCTGAATATCCCCACCCGTGAGGTGAAATCGAGGGATTATGAAAAGGAATTGAAGAAACTTTCATCTTTTGAATTGCATGCGTACACCCTAGCTCAATACACGAAGGCACAGCGGATTCCGAGGGGACTCAGGGTCTCATTACGACCAACCCTCTTCAGCGACAACGAGGAATATTGTCAACTTTTTGAAAATATTCTAAATAAGTGCTCCATAGATTTAATGGTGTTGACCATCAAATTTCTCCAGGAGACTATAAAGAAGGTCAAAGATCAGGTTGCTGCTATCGAAAATCAGTTGACTAACACCCTTTCTCCAACAGATCTCGCTAGCCTTAAGGCAAGAGCCAACAAAACTCTGCAAGACTACACCAACGAACTGAAAACACGAAAAAAGAACAAGTTTCTGAGAGACCAGGACGGCTATCTCAAAAACCAGGTCTATAGATGGCGGTATACCACACTTCCAGATGGTCCCCCCTACAGAAACCGATATGGCTCATCAGGCTCTTCAGGTTCGGATGGTGGTCAAGGTGGACGGGGCGGCAGAGGAGGACGCGGTGGGAAACCACCCAAGTCTTTTTTCGACCTGCGCAAGAAACCCCCGGTACCCCCAAGCACAGTATCAGACGAGGAGGAAGAAAGAACAGACGAGGACCCCCAGATGGACACACGCCCCAATACTCGATCTCAGGTAAGAACAATCTTGTCTTCAACATCTCCACCTACTGCCTCTCACCTGCCGAGATATGAGTTCTCCAGAGGGGCCTCTCTTTCTGCCCCACTCCCTCCTTTGATCCGTTCCTCTTACACCAAGAGTTAAACCGTTTTTACCGCTCTTTGAGACTTAAGGTACATTTTGACAAAGATGGCGGAGACATAAACACCAACCAGGTACCTTCCTCCTCGGGAACCAGCACCCAAGAGACGTTCATTTTCAAAGATCTTGGACTCAAGATCCCGAGCACATATCAACCACCCCGCTTCTATCATCCTGTCGAGACGTATATTTCACTTGTTAATGCTTCTGTGGATAAGTATATAGATGAAATCAAACACGGTAAATACCACCTTAAGCATAGCCTTAATAGAGAAGAATCATTAGCACTGAAAAGCCTTAAGAACAACAAGAACATTGTCATAAAGCCTGCTGATAAAGGTGGCTCCATTGTAGTACTTTATAAGAAATACTATCTGTCTGAAATCCAGAGACAACTCTCTGACGTCACGACATACAGACCCATCCCCACAAATCGTATCTACTCCATAGAGAGAAAGATAGACAATTTGATCAACTTCCACTTAAATTTGGGTACAATTGATTCTAAACTGGCGGAGTATTTGCACAAACAAAGTCCCATAACTCCAGTCATTTATATACTCCCCAAAATACATAAAAACTTGGAAAAGCCCCCCGGTAGACCCATAGTGGCATCTACCGACTCTATCCTCTCACCCCTGTCAATAACCTTGGAAAAGATCCTCACTCCACTAGTACCAAAAATTCCATCTTACCTCAAAGACACCGGTGATTTTTTGAACCACGCAAGAACTCTCCATGACATTCCTTCCTTTTTGTTAGCCAGCCTAGACGTTAACAGCCTATATACCAGTATAGATCACGATCTTGGTATCGAGGCTGTTAGATGGTTCCTAGATCTACAATCCCCTCTTAGCGAACCCCAGAAATTGTTCTGTACCGATACACTCAAATTGGTCCTCAACAACAACTATTTCCTCTTTGAGGACCAATTCTACCTACAGGAATGGGGGACCGCGATGGGGGCGAATGTAGCCCCCCGTACGCTAACATCTTTATGAGTAAATTTGAGGCTGACTTTGTCTACATACATCATCTATACAGAAAGCATGCTCTTACCTGCTCAGATACATAGACGACATCTTTTGTGTATGGACAGGCGACACCAACAGCCTCACAGACTTTGTACATGACCTCAACCAGAGTATACCGAACCTAACCTTTACCTTACATTCCAACACACAGTCTGTCAGTTTCCTTGACACCATGATCTCTAAAACTGACTCAGGCACCCTTACAAGTGACCTTTACGTCAAACCTACAGACCGCAATAGTCTACTATACTGGTCTAGCTGCCACCCAAGACACGTCAAGACAGCTCTACCTAAATCCCAACATGACAGGATTGACCGCATAGTTTCAACACCTGAAATCAGGCAAAAGAGACATGACGAGATGAGTGAAAAGTTTCAAACAAGAGGATACCCAAAACTAACGCTGAACAACCAACCAGAACTACCAAACGTGACCGCGACGTAGAGAATAGGGTAAGAGACGGTGTTGTACATAGCAAGTGAGGGCACTATACAGTACATAATAAAGCATGTAATATATATACATGTATGTGTGTGTGGCTATATATACAGTGGGGAAAAAAAGTATTTAGTCAGTCAGCAATAGTGCAAGTTCCACCACTTAAAAAGATGAGAGGCGTCTGTAATTTACATCATAGGTAGACCTCAACTATGGGAGACAAACTGAGAAAAAAAAATCCAGAAAATCACATTGTCTGTTTTTTTTTTCATTTTATTTGCATATTATGGTGGAAAATAAGTATTTGGTCAGAAACAAAATTTCATCTCAATACTTTGTGATATATCCTTTGTTGGCAATGACAGAGGTCAAACGTTTTCTGTAAGTCTTCACAAGGTTGCCACACACTGTTGTTGTTATGTTGGCCCATTCCTCCATGCAGATCTCCTCTAGAGCAGTGATGTTTTTGGCTTTTCGCTTGGCAACACGGACTTTCAACTCCCTCCAAAGGTTTTCTATAGGGTTGAGATCTGGAGACTGGCTAGGCCACTCCAGGACCTTGAAATGCTTCTTACGAAGCCACTCCTTCGTTGCCCTGGCGGTGTGCTTTGGATCATTGTCATGTTGAAAGACCCAGCCACGTTTCATCATCAATGCCCTTGCTGATGGAAGGAGGTTTGCACTCAAAATCTCACGATACATGGCCCCATTCATTCTTTCATGTACCCGGATCAGTCGTCCTGGCCCCTTTGCAGAGAAACAGCCCCAAAGCATGATGTTTCCACCACCATGCTTTACAGTAGGTATGGTGTTTGATGGATGCAACTCAGTATTCTTTTTCCTCCAAACATGACAAGTTGTGTTTCTACCAAACAGTTCCAGTTTGGTTTCATCAGACCATAGGACATTCTCCCAAAACTCCTCTGGATCATCCAAATGCTCTCTAGCAAACTTCAGACGGGCCCGGACATGTACAGGCTTAAGCAGTGGGACACGTCTGGCACTGCAGGATCTGAGTCCATGGTGGCGTAGTGTGTTACTTATGGTAGGCCTTGTTACATTGGTCCCAGCTCTCTGCAGTTCATTCACTAGGTCCCCCCGCGTGGTTCTGGGATTTTTGCTCACCGTTCTTGTGATCATTCTGACCCCACGGGGTGGGATTTTGCGTGGAGCACCAGATCGAGGGAGATTATCAGTGGTCTTGTATGTCTTCCATTTTCTAATTATTGCTCCCACAGTTGATTTCTTCACTCCAAGCTGGTTGGCTATTGCAGATTCAGTCTTCCCAGCCTGGTGCAGGGCTACAATTTTGTTTCTGGTGTCCTTTGACAGCTCTTTGGTCTTCACCATAGTGGAGTTTGGAGTCAGACTGTTTGAGGGTGTGCACAGGTGTCTTTTTATACTGATAACAAGTTTAAACAGGTGCCATTACTACAGGTAATGAGTGGAGGAAAGAGGAGACTCTTAAAGAAGAAGTTACAGGTCTGTGAGAGCCAGAAATCTTGATTGCTTGTTTCTGACCAAATACTTATTTTCCACCATAATATGCAAATAAAATGAAAAAAAACCAGACAATGTGATTTTCTGGATTTTTTTTTCTCAGTTTGTCTCCCATAGTTGAGGTCTACCTATGATGTAAATTACAGACGCCTCTCATCTTTTTAAGTGGTGGAACTTGCACTATTGCTGACTGACTAAATACTTTTTTGCCCCACTGTATATACTACATTCATACAACATACATACATAGTACATACATACTACATACATACAACATGCTACAGACATACAACATACATACTACACACAACATACATTCATACAATACATACATACTACATTCATACAACATATATACATAGTGCATACTACATACATACAACATGCTTCAGACATACAACATACATACAACATTCATACAACATTCATACAACATACATACATACTACATACATACTACATATATACTACATTCATACAACATACATACATACTACATATATACTACATTCATACAACATACATACATACATACTTCATATATACTACATTCATACAACATACATACATAGTACATACTACATACATACTACATGCTACAGACATACAACATACATACTACATACATACTACATACAATACATTCATACAATACATACATATAGACATACAGTACATATAACACAGAGTACATACTCACCAATTCTTGTCACATTGTTCCCCGAAGCCAGTGTCATCTATGAAAAAAAATGAAAATAACAAACAAGCCATATACTCCCTGATCTGCAGAAATCCACGAGTGTCCCACGCCGATTTCCCGTGGAGAACAGCAGCATCAGCTGATGCGACCGCTCTCTACGGGGCTCCAGGAATCCAATGACGGGAGGTAAGTATCCTTCCGCACTGTATTCCTCCGCCACTGTAAAAAAAGAGTCCCTGGTCTCACTTTATGGCAAAAGCTGGTGGGAACTTTTTCACACAGCAATGTGAAGGAAGGATTCCGAAACGCGCATTGGGGAAAGCGTGATAGGGACGTGGTGACCCTTAAAGGTAAAGATCCATTTATGCTAAATCCTCTCTAAATATAATTGGCTGCATTTTTCCAAAAAAAGGAGGCACTGATTGCTTTATATAATGTGCATGGTTTCTATTGCACAGGCACTTTGCACCTTATCTTGTATATGTGAAAAACCTTGTGGATATACACATTTGATGTTTTTAAAGGCACATGTGGTTCCTCTTCCATTTTTTTGAATATGATATAATATCACTACGTGACAATTTTGCACATTGCACATGGCACTTTTTATGATTGTGATTTATTTATTTTTTTATGGTATTATAATTATTTTTATGTAATTGCACTTTTTTATAATCCTTTTGGAAAATGGTCACTTTATAATATATGACGTATGCATATTTGATATGTAAATTGGGTCCTATTTATTTTACAATTTTGTTAAATTGTTCCTATACATGCACTTTTTTGTTTTTAATTGTTTTTTATATAACCACTTGTACAATATAAATAAAAATAAAATAATATTTAATAAGTACACCCTGTCTGGTTTTCTATGGTTAATAGGTCTTTTGATTGGTTGGTTGGTGTAATCTATGATCTCATGATTAAGCAGTTGGTCCAGGTTAATTTGCAGCAGCATCAATTGCAGTTATGGAGCGCCCCGCGGGGCCTGGGGGTACTCGGTACCGGGCCCGTCAACTTTCATGGGGGACGGTGTCACGGAGGCGGCGACCCGGTTCGTGGCCCATAGGCGTCCAGTAATAAAATAGGGGAAAGTTGTGTGGTATTTATGTGGTAAAAATAAAGATAATGTTTATAGATGGTGAAATATGTGACGCCACCTGTGGTATTCTAGTCAGAGGTGACTAGCGCTGTGGTGTTGCTTCTCTGGGATGGATGTTGTGCACAGCTATGATGTTGTAGCCCTCCACAGGTAGGGCTGTAGTCCCAGGGCAAAGATGTTAACTAAATAGTCAAAATGGCTGTAAACGTTGGGGTGCAGACAAATGAGAGAAAGACACAGAGAGGTGCACTTTCTTTACCTTTTACTGGTAATAGGTTGCAGTCCGGAGTACCACATTCAGGTGATGAAATGAGTCCGGCTCACCTGGAGGCATTCAAGGGATTCACCTTGCCTGGTGGGGATTTAGGACCTTCCTTTCTGCGCTTTGTGTGTGGGTCTCCGCTGTATATAACTATGCTGCGACCCTCTATTCGTGATGGTTTCACTAACCTGTATGGCTGTCAGCATGAGCCTATTCCATGGGTACCATTCTCTTCACCGTCGGCCTCGGGCTCCTTATCCACTGCCATGCCCTCAGGTGATCAATGTGCACAGGAATTTACAATCCCCTGTACTTTCAGATTCGGCTATCAGGGCGTACAGCTCCTGTCAGCCTAGGACTCTGATGTCCCTCTTCTCTTTATTAGCGCTTCGCTCAGGGGTCTGCTATATGCAGTATTTTAGCTTTCCCAGAGCCTCTCATTTCTGCTCGTGTCCTTTTCCGCTTGTCAGATCAGCTGCCTGTCTTGAACTCCCTTCTGAACAGCTCCCTGTCTTTATCTCACAGGATCTTCCAGAAAGATCCTTTTACCTCAAGTCCTTAACTGTCATCATTTCTCCTCACAGCTCACAGCTGTTTTATTTCCATGACAACTCCCTCAGCTGATTTCTAGCTGACTCACCAACCCCCTCTGCTGGCCAGAATTTATAAGGCAGCTCCCTTTTCTGACCTGCAGCAGGAAATTGTGATTTTTAATCTATGCTGCTTGGCATGGGGGTCCCTTTCTGCCTCCAAGCATGACTTTACCCATTAGAGGGAGATAATGTCACTGTGACAACCAGACTCTGGGGTGTCACAGTTACAGCAACAGCAATACCAGCAACTACAGCATTTCCAACTAGTAACCAATAATCTCCTAATCCAGGAGTATCAGTTTTAGTAGCAAATTGCTCTTCTGACAGAAGAAGAGACAGTCAGTGAACTCGCACCAACCCCTTTCCGAGGTGATGATATCAAGCTGAGGAAAACTTTAAGAGGGGCATTGCAAAAAATGACTTTGGTTTATTACATTGAAGTGTTACTGACTGTGTATGATAGAATGGTGGAAAGAGAGAGACTGCCTCCAGTGCAGTCCTGGCTCTGTATGTTACACAGGAACCACAGAATGGGCACTAAGATCTTGTCTTTTAGGATGGCAAGGAGTACAGAAAGCTGAATGTGGAGATTCTTGCACTTTTTAGCATAACCCAGTCCATCAAGGCACTTCGGATGCACCTTTGGAGTTACCAAAGGGACAAGCCTCGCCGGCCCCAGATGTTAGATCTGTTTCACCTTTTTCAGAAATAGCTGCAGCATGAGATCTGCTATCTGATATAAATGGTGGAAAGAGTTGTGGTGGACACATTTTTACACTCACTACCTGAATCTGTACAAAACGGGGTTGCCCAGGGAGATACCAAGACAGCAGATCACCTTTTAAACTGGGTGAAAAGATATTTGCCTATGAAGAACTCCCTGTGTAGTCAAGGGAACCTAAATTCACCTGTCAGATCACTACTGAAGGGCACCCAAAGTCCCAGAAGGGGTCATAGATGGTTTAATGAGTACATTCCATAACATTGTCTGTTGGATGTGTCATGCCCCGGGTCATATATCAGCCAATTTTCCCTTGATCTCAGAGTTGATGGACTGTAGCATAGGCTGGCACTACTCCTATTTCACCTACCCTGCCAGAAGCACTGTTCCTCATTATGGCGAGAGGCCTTGGGTATGTTGGGTGACTGTGAACGGTGCACTAGTGACAGAACTTCTAGACTCAAGCAGTTTGGTAACCCTGGTAGGGGCTGCACTTCCTCAAAGTGGTGGTTATCAAGTGTATGCATGAAGAGGCGAAGAACTTTTCTGTTGCCCAAATTGACATTGATACAGACTGTGGTTCCGTGACCCACAAGGTAGGACTTGTCAAAAACTTGACCACTATAGATGTACGATATTGCAGTACTTATTTCTCAATAGTACAAGCCTTATTTGTGGTTTCAATCTCTTTGATTTCCAAATATTAAAAGGAATGAACAAAAAAAGCTAGGCAAACATCCATGAAGACAAATGCGGCAACGTTGGTATTATATGTACAGATATCAAATTTGCCCATGAAAGCACGTGTATAAATAAATATTTTATGGCACACATAAAACAGACAGTCACTGTTAAGTGTATAGATTTTAGTTCATATTCTTTCTTCATTCCCAATAAGAATTTAACAGGAAACATAAAATCTCAGTACAGTCGTTTGTAACAAGCAAACTCACTCTGACAAACACCAAGTTTAGATTTTTTTCGTTCATTAAGAAATATCCTGTTGGCTTGCTGCTGTCTTGTGCATTAGGAATGAATGGAAAAAAACGTATATCTTTGTACCATGTTAGCAAATAGATAGAAAAACATTTGGAATTAAGACTCCTCAGTGCTTGATACCTTTTAATGACTAACTGAAAAGATGGTAAGAAATTGCAAGCTTTCGAGACTATTCAGGTCTCTTCATCAGGCATATAGACCGATACTAAATCTGAAGAGTCACATATTTATACACAACACAGCACAGAACTGTCATTATGGGAGAGTGATAAACAGTTGTGTCGTGTCACGTCCGCCATGTCTGTTTTGCCTCATGACCCCTGGAGCGGTGTGCATGCGCATCTCATGTCTGCTATCCTGCATGTTCCCTAGAGCAGTGTGCACACTCACCTCATGACTGTTGGGCTGCAGGATGCCTGCGTTTCTGCTCTGCCTTCTGTGATCAACTCTGTGTTCCAAGAGCCCCTGATCATGTGTCCTTCCTAGGCTCCAGTGCTGTCTGGTTCTGCAATCATCTCTGCATGTCTGGAACCCCTGATCATGTGACCTTTCCTAGGTTCCAGTACTGTCTGGTTCTGCAATCATCTCTGCATGTCTGGAATCCCTGGTCATGTGACTGCTCTCTGTGATCCTGGAGGATCTGAACTGGAAGTTCTCCCCTGGTCTTGACCCAGAAGTACTGGTGCTATGGTGCTATATCAGACCGCCCCTCCCTATGGTCAGGGCCTGATTATTGTGTTGCTTCCCTGCATGGCTGCTTGGTCTGCTCGGGCGCTCCCTGTTTTCTGTGCCCCTGCACTCTGCCCTGTCGTGCATCTCTGCACGCGCTCTATGCTTGTACTCTGCCTCTTGTCTCGTGCCATATTTTGTGTTGTCTCTCGTGCCATGTTTGTCCTTGCCTTGCTTTGCCTTGTAGTACTTCCGCTGTTATCTGCCTTAGCCTGTTTTGCTATGTCTAGCCTTAGCTATTCTTTGACTTGTAGTCCTTCCTCTGTTCTCTGCTTTGCCTGTTTCACCATGTCTGGTCTTTTCTATTCTGAGCCTTGTAGTACTTCTCATGTTTTTGTCTCAGCTTGGTCTTCCGTACTCTGTCCTCTGGTGCTCCCTAGCACACTCCCTGACTAGTCCCAAGGCTCTGCCTTTTCCCCGGCTCTGGGCTTTGGCCTACACTCCGCTGCTAGACTCTGTCCTCGTTCTGACCAGGCTCTGTTTCTGCCTATGTTCCGCTCCATGTTCCGTACCCTGTTTTGCCTTGTTTTTCGCCTAGTCTTACCTTGTCTTGCCTTGTTCCTTGCCTTGTCCTTGCCTTGAACCCCGCGTGGGTTCCCCTTGCCTGCCTCCTGTGCCATAGTAGTGCCTCATGTTTGTGTGCAGTCGTGTGCACTGGCCAGTGAGGCGTGCCTTCTGTGTGGCTCCTAGCACGCAGCCCTTCCTTGAACCCTGGCGTGGCTCCTAGCACACACCCTGCCTTGAACCCGGCATGGCTCCTAGCACGCACCTTGCCTTGAACCCTGGCGTGGCTCCTAGCACGCATCTTGCCTTGAACCTGGCATGGCTCCTAGCACGAAGGTTCCCTTGCCCACCTCCTGTGCCTTAGCCATGCCTCGTGCTGGCGTTACAGCCGTGTGCAATGGCCAGTGAGGTGAGCCTCCCATGTGGCTCCTAGCATGCATCCAACCCTGACCCTGGCGTGTCTCTATACATGCACCCTGTCTTGTTTGTCAAACCTTGAACCCTGTCTTGTTTGTTAAACTTTGAACCCTGTCTTGTCTGTTGAACTATGAACCCTGGCATGTCCCCTACACATGCACCTTGCCTTGCACCTTGCTTTGCAACCTGGTGTGTCCCCTACACACGCACCTAGCCTTGCACCTTACCCTGGACCCTGGTGTGCCCCTAGCACTCATAATGCCTGGAATCATGCCTTGGACCTCGGTGTGTTCCCTAACACGCATCATGCCTGGAGATCTGTCATGCCTCCTTGCCTGAACCCTGGTTGCCTGCTGGATGCCCGGAACCTGCTGATCGCTGCCAGAGATCACAAGCCTGATGACTGTGGCCGGATGTCCAGAGCTGATGTCCGCAGCCTGATGCCCTGATCATGTCGATCGTTGCCAGCTGTCGGAGTCCGATGCCATTGTGCCTTTACCTGTACCCAGGCGTGCCTCCTGGCACTTACCATGCTATGGACCTTGGCGTGTCCATGCACGCACTTTGCACGTTTTGCTTGTTCTCACGTTTGTACACTGAATGTGATTCTGAAGTTATCCCAATGAAGATACCTTGCACCTACACCTATGTCTTGTCTTGTCTTGCTTCTTGCTCGTCCTTGTAGTCAAATACTTGCACTTAGTGTCCCCCTGAGCCGGACGTCTGGTCCCAGCAGTTGTGGTGGCCCACCCCCTTGGTCTTGCCCCTGACACTCCCTGTATAGGAGGTGGATTCTCACAAGGTAAGCTCGCCCTCGGTGGGTGGGTGCCATGACCCAGAGGGTCCACTCAAAAAATGGGCTCAGCAGAAGCTGAGTCCATCACATGTCCATAAATATTGGAACAGTTCGTAGATAAGTTTTATTGTCCTCTGATTGGGGTCTGGTTCTGTGTTGTGATGCCCCCACAAGGTCTGAAGAGCAAATAACTTAATTGATGTAAAAAGACATAAGACTTTTTACATTAATTAAGGAATTTGCTCTTCAGAGCTTGTGGGGGCCTCACAACACAGAACCAGGCTCCAATCAGAGGACAATAAAACTTTCACTCCTTATCTACGAACTGTTCCAATATGGAATTTATGCTGTGTTGTGTATAAATATATGATTCTTCAGATTTTGTATGAGTCTATATGACTGATGAAGAGACCTGAGTAGTCTTGAAAGCTAGCAATTTGTTTCCATCTTTTCAGTTAGCCATTAAAAGATATCAACCACTGAGGACTCTCAATTCCAAATACTTTTTGAAGAAAAAAAATGTGAAATTGAAATAAAAGCAGGATAGTTACCAGTCACAGTAAATCACTATGCTTTCAAATACTGGCACTGTTGCAGCCACCTCTCTTACCTCTTCCTCTTCCCCTATAAATTATATCTCTATAATATTTGCAGACTACTACACTAATCTTTTTTTACTATAGAAGAAAAAAGCCAGCTCACCTGAAGGTATGTGTAGTGGGTAGCCCGGACCACGTGCAGTCTTCACGCAATGACCAGGAAAAAGGAAAAAGAAAGGTCCAGCTTTGCAAATTCAAGTCCAATTTATTGTTAAAAACAAGTCCAAGACAGAGCAAAAAATGGTATGTTCACTCGAGTAACAAGTAGTAGATTACGCGTTTCGAACAATAGCTTGTTCTTTCTCAAAACTAGTTTTGAGAAAGAACAAGCTATTGTTCGAAACGCGTAATCTACTACTTGTTACTCATGTGAACATACCATTTTTTGCTCTGTCTTGGACTTGTTTTTAACAATAAATTGGACTTGAATTTGCAAAGCTGGACCTTTCTTTTTCCTTTTTCTTTTTCTACTATGACAGTTGCACAACACACACTGTCTGTAGTATTTGTTTATTTTTTTATATAATTCTCTCCCTATCTGTATTGATGATGAGCTATGAGCTCTGATATCTTCTCACTATATAGAATCATCCAAAGGTTGGATCCTGCGTTGCTTATATGTTATGATATTTCCTTCTGATTGGCTTTGCTATATCATGCAATGTGATATCTGCAAAGCATTATGGGGAAGCCTGCCCAGCAGCACCCATGTGACCTTTATTCATGCCGTCCAAACCATGAACAGCAAAAAAAAAAATAAAATGGCTCTATAACTGGCGCTTACCTTTTAGAGTCAACATTCTTTGAAAAGTCAGCCTGGGACTATATGCTTTGGATGAGTGTTCCAATAGATAGGTCCCCAGCAGCTTTTTCTCTCCCTGCTCTGCATGACTGACAGATCTCTAGCTATATATTTGTGTTTTTAAGTAGATACCTATCAATCTTGGGAAGCATATCACAGAGAAATTTATCAGAACCTCCATATTAGCCTCACAAGATGAGGTGAATCATCTAATCTCCAAGTCCTGGTGGTCACACAGACCCCGGGCATTGATGCAGCTAGCTGGAAGGCACATGAGCAATGAGGATTGGCACAGGAATCTTGGGAGCAGTAGGACAGCTGAAATGGAAGACTGCAGGTACACAAGTACAGAAGGAGAGAGGACCCTGCCCGCGAGGGCTCACAGTCTACAGGGATGGGTGAGGATACACTAGGAGAGGGTAGAGCTGGTTGTGCGGTGGTTCAGTAGAATGAGGATCATTGCAGGCTGTAGGCTTGTCGGAACAGGTGGGTCTTCAGGTTCTTCTTGAAGGTTTCCGTTGTTGGTGAGAGTCTGATGTGTTGCGGCAGAAAGTTCCAGAGTATGGGGGAAGCATGGGAGAAGTCTTGTATGCGGTTGTGGGAAGAAGAGATGGGGGGGTAGAGAAGGAGATCTTGAGAGAATCGAAGGTTGGGTGTGGGTAGGTACCGGGAGACCATGTCACAGATGTATGGAGGAGACAGGTTGTGGATGGCTTTGTATGTCATGGTTAGGGTTTTGAACTGGAGCCTCTGGACAATAGGAAGCCAGTGAAGGACCTCACATAGGGGGGAGGCTGGGGAATAGCGAGGAGACAGGTGGATAAGTCGGGCAGCAAAGTGTAGGATGGACTAGAGTGGTGCCAGAATGCTGGAGGGGAGGCCAGAGAATAGGAGATTGCAGTAGTCAAGGCGGGAGATGATAAGGGCATGCACTAGTGTCTTTGTGGTTTCATGGTTGAGGAATGCGCGGATCCGGGAAATATTTTTCAGTTTGAGGCGGCAGGAGGAGGCAAGGCCTTGGATATGTGGTTTGAAAGAGAGGGCAGAGTTGAGGATCACCCCAAGGCACCGAGCGTGTGGGACTGGGGAAAGCGAGCAGCCATTGACATTGATGGTTAGGTCTAGTGGAGGGGTAGAGTGAGATGGGGAAAAGATGATGAATTCTGTTTTGTCCATGTTCAGTTTGAGAATGCGAGCAGAAAAGAAGGCTTAAATAGCAGACAGACATTGTGGGATTTTGGTCAGTAAAGAAGAGAGGTCAGGTCCAGATAGGTAGATCTGCGTGTCATCGGCATAGAGGTGGTACTGCAAGCAGTGGGATTCTATGAGCTGTCCAGGCCGAAGGTGTAGATGGAGAAGAGTAGGGGTCCGAGGACTGAGCCTTGAAGAACACTGACAGACAAGGGGCGAGGTGAGGAGGTGGTGTGTGAGAGGGAGACACTAAATGTTCGGTCTGTTATGTATGATGAGATCCAGGATAGGGCCAATTCTGTGATGCCAAGAGATGAGAAAATCTGTAGCAGGAGGGAATGGTCCATGGTGTCGAAGACAGAAGACAGGTCCAGGAGAAGGACAGAGTAGTGTCACTTGCTCTTGGCGGTTAGTAGGTCGTTAGTGACTATAGTTAGCGCAGTTTCAGTTGAGTGATGCGGTCGGAAGCCAGATTGTAACCGGTCAAAGAGGGAACAGGAGGAGAGCTGAGAGGACAGTTCAAGATATACATGCTGTTTGAGGGAAAGACACCAATTGTAAGAGAAAGGTTGAAGAGGTGTGTTAGAGTTGGGATGAAGACTGTGGCAAAGATAGGGATGAGGTGGGACGGGAGCAGGTCAAGCGCACAAGTGGTGAGGTGTGATCTTGACAGGAGGGTGGAGAGCTGATCTTCTGTCATGGTGGAGAAGCTGGTTTGGGAAGAACAGGGCTGAGTGGCTAGGAGGGGCATTGGGGGCTGCAGGCCAAAGACTAATAAGTGTTCATAAATATTTTTTGACTACACAAAACATTATTTTAATGAATAAACATTCAATTGACACAAATGAAGTTAACTCACCATAACTACAGTATATTCAAATTTAACAGAGTACTTTCACGCTAGATTCCATTGTCACTGTACTCAATTGTTTCACTAAGGTGAAAAGAACATATTGGCCTTTCTAGTTAAGCTTGTTATCTTTTGAAATAAAGATAAAGATGAATTGTATAATTCCCTGATTTTAGCTTTATTTCTTTATTAATAGAATACAAATAGATGTAAGCTCAATATGTTGTTTTTTGCAATAAAAAGACCAATACAGAATTACAATTGTATGTTGACAGCAGCATTATTTCAGTCTTTCAGACATTAGTTTCCAATGACATTTGTCATCCAATATAACTGAATGGCATTCATGCTGCTGAATTTAGCTTTGTTTGTGCTAACAATAGAGAAAAGTCAAATAGAACTAAGTGTGAAATATGTATAGTTCAGTGAAACATCTGCTTTTGCTTCATTGAAATCAATAAATTTGTTATTTTTAAACTCAGAAGTATTGATTAAAAGACCCAGGCATATTAACATGTTGAAGTATTCCTTGATTTCTGTTCTTCCATTAAAAATAAAACAAGGTTTACCAAAAGGCAAGTGGACAGCTTATTCCAATAGTAACTAAAAATTTAGTAAAATGTTCTTCTCCAAAAGACACTAGCTTTTTCGGAAGAAGATAATAAGATTGTACTTTGAAAGAAATCATACATAACAGGACAAATAAAAATCAATGACTGTGGTGGAAAAATAATAAAATTTACCTTTTAATAAATTGTGAATAAATAATATATCAAATCATCCACTGTGCTTCTGTGCAGTCTGTCCAATCAACCCCTACCACAAGAGGGGGTCATAAAGGACACTAATATAATTATACAACACTGTATTCATGGACTCCAAAACAACCTTCAATGAGGGAAAATCTCACTAGGCATCCTTTTTAAAGGGAAGTGTTGCACTATACCCCTATCCTAAGGATGTACCATTGAATCATTCCCAATCATTAATAGCAAATTTTACACTCCACTATCAGTAAACTAAAGTGCTAATGCTTGACATCTCGCACCATCCGAGTCCACCAATAAGACTTCTCTAAAAGTTCAGTGGTCCTTTTAATGCCGAAATGACCCTAATTTGGAGGTGTGTGCCCATGAAAGAACCTCCGGCTGTAGATTAGGTGGCACATAATATTTGCCCGGAGGTACCTGCTCAATGGACATCGGTGCCACCAATCGAAGGCTCTCTGAAGGGACTTTTAGACATGGCTTGTCCCCATCCTCAGATAAGACTACCAAATGCGACAGGTGTTGGAATATGTTTGGTGCAACAACTCCATTCCTGTCTATCAGTGTTTAGTTGCTAGATGTGTATGCTGTTCATAAAGTTAGAACAACATAAAAACCTCCCAGAGGGGAGCGCATGTGACTGTATTTTCTGTTTTCCTGTGTCTGTGCATGAAAGAAGCAGCCTGCTGTAGATACTGCATAGATAGAGACACAAAAATTATTTATTCCTGATCTATCAAGCTTATCATATATTGTTCCTGTTTGTTCCTGAATAAACAATCTCTGTCACGTTTGGAGAGTATCCTGATTAATCGGCTGCCAACAGATTATGGGCCCAAAGTGACACAGAAAACCAGAGTAACACAGCAACGGAAGCCAAAAGCAAAAACAGCACAGAGAAACAGAGAAGATGTCCACTAGCAGCAATCCTGTCAAGTTCTCAGTGCCAAGCCTCCCTAACCAGAACTACCAGTCCTGGAAATTCAAGGTGAAGATGCTGCTCATAAGAGAAGGTACGTGGAAATATACTCAGGAACAAGTGCCTCATCCATTACCAGATGATTGGCTAGAGAAGGATCATAATAAAGCACAAGGTACTTTCTCCCTCAGTGTAGATGATAATCAGATTGTGCATATATGCAAATGTGCAACTGCAAAGTAGATGTGGGATGAGTTACAGAAAGTGCATTAAAGATCAAATCTCAGCAATAAGCTTTATATCACAAGAAAACTGTATCAGTCTAAGCTAAGTGATGGACAGAGTATGAAGGACTATATAAGAAACACCCTAGAGATTGTGGAGCATCTCAGGGGTATTGGAGAAGAAATTAAATATTTTCATGCTGCTGCACTTCTATTCAGTGGTCTTCCAGAAAGTTATGACACAATTGTGACTGAACTAGATGCACGGCCAGATGATGAGCTGACACTAGAGTATGTTAAAGGCAAACTTGTGGATAAATTCAAGAGAAAAACGCATCATGTAAGCAGTAGTAATGAATCCAGAGCAAAAACAGCAATAAAGACACAGGATTTTCCTAAATATAAGAGCAATCTATGAGAAACTAGTGAATGTTTTGTCTGTAAAAAGCCTGGCCACCTTAAAGCAGACTGCAGAATTTGGAAGGCAAGAATTAATCAGCTTAAAAAGCAGAACAATCATCAAAGAGTTAAAACAGCTGTAAAGGAAGATTCTGCACGTGTTGAGGCTGCATTTAATGCCAGTACAGGCCCATGTGCAAAGCATATATGGTGCATAGATTCTAGTTCAAGCAGCCATATGACAAATAACAAGGATTTCTTCACTGACGTTAATGAAAGCAAGTCAGAAAAGGTCATCTTAGCTAATGGTCATTGTATGACTTCAGAAGGAGTAGGAGACAGCTACCTCCACTATCCAGTTTCATCAGCACAAAGCAGAAAGATACCAGAAAAGGATGTTCTCTATGTTCCCAGTCTTGAAAGCATTCTTCTGTCAGTAAAGAAGCTCATGCAAAAGTAGCTACTTTTAAAGATAACTGCTGCATCATCTCAAAGAAGGGTCACACTCTTGCAGATAGGAAAAATCCAAGATGAACTTTATCAGCTAAAATGTAAAGAAAGAGTGTACAGTGCTAGACAATTTCCACATAAGAACTGTATCCATGTATGGCACAGACGTCTTGGGCACAGAGATCCAGAAGCAGTAAGGAAGCTAGCTCAACTTGCAAATGGTATTGAAATCAACCATTGTAGTCAAATGATGAAGTGCACTAGCTGTCTTAAAAGGAAAATGTCTAGAAAATCCTTTCCTAAAATAAGCACCACTAGATCTACACAGCCTCTGGATCTAATACATTTCGATGTATGTGGTCCAATGAGTGTTCAAACTCCTAGCAAGAAGAGATATTCTCTCGCATTTATTGATGACTACTCCAAATATACAGTCGCCTATCTGCTTCACAGTAAGGATGAAGTTCCACAGAAACTTGAAGAATATCTTACTGTAGTGTTTAACAAATCTGGAAGAATGCCAAAAGCCCTGTGGGCAGATAATGGAACCGAATATTCAAGTGGTAAGGTTCAAACCATTTTGAATTCTTCCAGATCTTAAAGAAACTCAAAGGCTTAATCTTAAGATATATGCATCAGGAGATCTCTCTCTCAGAGGTTATGTGGATGCAGATTGGGCTGGAGATTCAAGAGATCGTAAATCAACAAGTGGTTACTTGTTCAAGTTAGGAGAAAATTGAATTTCATGGTCCAGCAGAAAACAAGTGTCAGTCACATTATCTTCTACAGAATCAGAATATACCTCTGCTGCTTATGCAAGTCTAAAGTAATTTGGTTGAAACAACTTTTGGAAGATTTCGGCACGCCATTAGCTCAACCAACAGTTATCTATGAGGACAGGCAAGGTTGCATTAAACTTGCCAGCAGTGAGAAGATTAGTGCAAGGACTAAGCACATTGACGTAAAACATCACCATTTACGTGATTTAGTCAAATATGGTGTTAGGGGGCTGGCGGAACGCACTACATAAAGATAATTAATGGGTGCGTTCGCAGCCTGGGGTCCACCGCGCAGAGGTGTTACCTGCTGCTAGGTAATGAAGGAGTAATAATAAAATGCACGCAGGTTAACGTCACCCAGTGTGTACTGAGGCGAACTCTGTTGCTCCACAGAGCCTACCTAAAATGTCGCGTAAATGCCGTAGCCTGTTATGACTCACAGACTATGGCAAAGAGAGCGCCGGTGTGTAGTCACAGGACTCTACCCCAAGGACACAGGGCTAGAGTCCCTTTAGACCCACCAGCGCACGATGCCACAACTGTGGTGCCAAGGAGAGACTGTGCTAATGGCTTAGCGTGCTGCCTGCGTACAGTACCACACTGGTGGACACCACTAACCTCCCCTGACTGGGGCTACGAAAGTGCACACATTGCGCATGGCGCCACACTGGAGATTGTTGCAGGCTCAACGCAGTATGCTCATGCCATGAGGTGGATGGCTAAGTCTGGCGCTAGTCCGCTGACAGACCCTATCACATGCACAACCAGAGGGAGGGAGTTATAAGGAGTCAGTCACCAGAAACATGCATCCATCATCACACACACAAGTACAGTTTTCTATACTAGCGCATGGCTGGGCGGCCATGTGAACCTTTCATTGCTGCAGCCTTCTGGGACCTTCCTAGTGGTCCAATTGGAGCAGCAACAGGACCTGACCATGTGATCTCCTACCTCCATTGAGAGGTCATCCCACAGGCGTGCTCAGTAGACCGAAAGATGAACTTAGTCCCAGAAGCTGCTTGCTGCTGGCTAGTGTGGATTGCCATAGCTGAACCAGAAGTGGCAGCAGCAACCAACCCGACAACACTAGGCTGAGCAAGACACCGGGATCGACGTCTCTGCTGAGCAACCTCCTCTGCAGCCGGGAATGAATGGGAGACCGCAGAGGTCGAGGCTCAGGATTCCTCCTGTGCAGGGGAAAAAACCTGACTGCTAACATTAGCCCTCTCCTAGGGCCCCCCACCGACCCGAGTCTCGCTACGCTCAAAGGCCACAATGAGCTTGGGAGCACAGATGTTCTCCACATGTTCCCAGGTCCTATCCTCTGGACCATGACCCTTCCAGTCCACCAGATAATATTTTTTGCCACATAACACCTTCCACCCCACAATGGCATTCACCTCATACTTGTCCGAGGACAACTCTGATGTCTTGGCAGATGACACGGAAAACCGGGACATATGGATGGGCTTAAGGAGGGATATGTTGAAGGTGTCGGTGATACCTACTCATGGAGGAAGGGCCAGATGGTAGACCACCGGGTTGACCCGTTTGAGAACCTTGAAGGGCCCTATGTAGTGAGGCACGAACTTAGTAGACTCAACCCACAGCCTGATGTTACGGGCGGAGAGCCACACTAAGTCACTGGGGCAAAGGTCAGAGCCGGACGCTGGTGTGCGTCAGCGGAGACCCTCATTCTCTCCTTGGAGGCCAGATGGCATCCTGAGTGCGGTGCCAAATATCACGTGCCTCCACCGCCCAGTCTGCCACCCTAGAGTCGGTGGACAACATGGAAATGGGCACGGAGACTCGCAGATGCTGGCCGTAATTAAGAAGGAATGGGATCTGACCCATGGAGTCGGCCACAGTGTTGTTCAAAGCGAACTCTGCTCACGGTAGCAAGGATGCCCAGTCATCCTGCCTAGCCAAGTCAAAGTGTCATAGGTATGTGACCAGGGTGTGGTTGGCCCTCTCTACCAACTCATTTGTCTTGGGATGATAGGCTGAAGTGAGGTTCAGCTCAATGCTGAGCAAGTGACAGAGCTCTCTCCAAAACCGAGATGCAAACTGGGGAACCCGGTCACTGACAATCTTGTCAGGCATACCATGGAGGCGGAAGACATGCTTTATGAACAGTGCAGCCAAGGCCTGTGCAGAAGGTATTGGTGCAAGAGGCACCAGGTACACCATCTTGGAGAAATGGTCGGTGACAACCCAAATGACTGTGCTGCCATGGGACTTGGGCAGACCCACCACGAAGTCCATGCCAACCATCTGCCAGGGCCTGTCTGCCACTGGCAGAGGGTAAAGTAACCCAGTGGGCCATTGCCAAGGAGACATTTTCTGGGCGCAGGAGACACACGCACGAATGTAGTCCCCGACGTCTTGGGCCATATGTGGCCACCAGTACGTCCTCGCCAGAAGCTCAGATGTCCGCTTTGTCCCAAAATGTCCACCCACCCTGGAGGAGTGAGCCCAAGAGAGGACCTCCGGTCGCAAACAGGCTGGGACGAATGCCTTGCCCGGGGGCACTGACTTGAGGGAGACCGGAGGCACAGTCCTCAGGCTCTTGGATGGAGCAATCAGCCAAGGCTCTTCCTCCTCCACCTCTGATGACATCATGGATCGAGAGAGAGCATCGGCAAGGACGTTCTTCTCACCGGAGAGGAAATGAAGGGTGAAGTGGAACTGGGAGAAGAATAGGGACCATCTGGCCTAGCGAGAATTTATCCACTAGCATGTCTGCAAATACACCAAGTTTTTGTGGTCAGTAAACACTTGGAAGGGAAACCGAGCCCCCTCCAAGAGGTATCTCCACTCCGAAATGGCCAACTTCATTGCTAGCAACTCCCTGTCCCCGATGGAATAGTTCCTCTCCTCCGGTGAAAAGGTCTTTGAAAAGAAGAAGCAAGGCTGCTTCCGACATTGAGCGTCCTTCTGGAAGAGGACCGCTCCAGCACCGACGGAAGAGGCATCCATCTCCAAGATGAAGGCCACATCGGGATGATGTAGTTTGGGAGAGCTAGCAAAATGAGATTCATTAGAGGAGAAGGCCTTGGAGACCTGTTCCGACCACAACTTGGGATTTGCTCCCTTCTTAGGCTAGTTTCACACTTGCGCCGTTTTGCGCAGCGTTTCAAGTGCACGTGAAACGCATGCAAAAAACGCTTGCAAACGCTTGTAAATGCTGCGATTTTTCAACGCATCATCGTGCGCATTATGACAAAAAACGCAGCATTTGTATGCGTTTTCAAGCGTTTTTCCATGCGTTTGCGTTTTTTATGCGCATGGGTTGTCTAGGTGTCACATTTTACAGAAGGAAAATCCTTGAAAAATTCTTGCAACAGACTCCACCAATGGGATAGCAGTGGGCGTGTGTTATGGGAATTCTTTATACAGACCCTGCTTACAGCTGAATTCTTCACATTTGCTTGCATTTTCCTTTGTGAAACATGGATCTATGCTGGAAGAGTTTTCACTTCAACTTGGATCTGGACATCAGGATGGCTCAGGCTTATGCAGTTGCTTGCCATCAACAAAGGGAGATAGAGACAGCGAAGACGGCAGTGGCGGCGTTTGTGGATACATCCCATTATTGAACTCCGGGAGAGCCGTGGAGCGTACCACACCGTCTACAGCGGGAAACACATCCAGATTATCAAACCAAAAAGAACTGGATCTGAGTACTATAACTACAAAAAGTACATTTCTACAGTACTCATGGCCATTTCGGATACAGACTGTATGTTTGCTGCAGTGGACATTCAGGCGTTTGGCCGTGGGAATGACTCCCAGGCTTTTAAGAACTTGGACATGGGCTGGAGGTTGTATGGCAACCATTTCAATTTCCCCTTGCCACGGCCTCTTCCTAACACTGAAGGTTCACCACAGCCATTTGTAATGGTTGGGGATGAGGCATTCCAGATGTGCCAAAACCTGCTCAAACCCTACTCCAGCCGGGACTTGGACCACACCAAAAAAAATTTTAATTACAGACTGGCCAGGGCCAGAAGAACTGTAGAGGATGCCTTTGGTATACTTGTCTCCAGATGGTGCATTCTCAGCACAGCCATTAATCTGAAGCTGGAAACAGTGGATGAGGTGGTGAAGGCCTGTGTGGTTCTACATAATTTTGTGATGGCTAGAGAGCACCTGAACTTTGAACTCGATGATGCAGCTCCTAACCCATTGCCTGAATTTCCTCAGCACCCTCTCAGGTCATCTGTTGAAGTTGGCCAAATGAGGGACCAATTTGCGACCTACTTCAAATCAGATGTAGGACGGATGGAATGGCAAGATCAAATTATGTAAAAATGTTTTCTTGTGTGTATGTTAATAAAAAAACCTGTTTTGATACCTGTACCGAGTGCACTCCGACTTTTTACACTCCAATACAATAATCAACTGGCCTGGTGTATACCAGTAAATTCATGATGCTGTGTTTTGTGCATCACAAATTTCCTGGTACTGCTGACCAGGTGACTATACATACACACACAAGTTGTGTGACCTTTATCATCTCTACAGTTTGTGTTCAATTTGCAGCGATGGTGGAGATAATACAAATAATATTTGTGTCACATGGCCTGATGTTACAAATAGTGATTTGGGGATGCACTAGCATCCGTCACTCTTTATGACACATGTGACTATAAATATTATTTGTAATGTCATCACTGTGGCTTGAATTTGAATGCAGACTGGAGACATAATAAAGTTTATACAGCTTCTACAATACCCAGGCCTGGTGTCATGCTGAAGTGAGGACTCCCAAACTAATGCATCCCGACTTCAGAAAGTTATCACACATGGGCAGAGAATGCACATATGAGTTAAGCTGCAGCATCGCTACAGTCTGCTTGAAATATATGCAGACTGAAGTGACGCTGCAGGTTAAAACTCATGTGCATTCACCTGCCCAGGTGTGATAGTTATGATACAAGGCCAGGGTATTGTACATATGACGTGTATATTCCCCATCATGTCATCAGTTTATTCAACACACACTGAATAGAGGATATGGTTAATTACATGGTATATCTAGAATCTCCTTGCCTTGTCTCACAAATAGTTAAATGATGATGGTAAAAAAACACCACCCTCAATTAACTTTTTATGATACCTGGCAAGGTAACAATAGTTATGCCTTGCACTCAACACCATCCTCTATTCCAGGGTTCCCCAACTCCAGTCCTCAAGGCCCACCAACAGATCATGTTTTCAGGATTTCCTTTGTATTGCACAGGTGAAGCAAATATCACCTGAGCAATGCAAAGGAAATCCTGAAAACATGATCTGTTGGTGGGGCTTGAGGACTGGAGTTGGGGAACCCTGCTCTATTCAGTCTGTGCAATATTAGCAGACTGAAGAGACTGGTGGTGAAAATACAAGTCATACATTTGTGTTTTTGACAACATATATCTCCAAGACTGACACAAGAATCATGTGTCAGTAATGGAGCTATGTGGTGTCAAAAACGCAAAGTGTACGGCGCAGTGTGTGTACGGCACACTGTGTGTAGGCGGTGAAAGCTACATTAATGAAACCATATTTTGTGAGAGCAAAATTGCACATTTATTTTTAAACAAAAAAAATCTAATTTTTTATTGTGAATGACGTTTGAGGGAAAATTGGGATACTTTGGGGGTGTGGAGAGATGAGGAATGGCTGGAAGTTGAGGAAGGGGTTCTAGGGGAAGGGGCGATGAAGGTAGTGGGGGAAGGGAGCTCAGGGATGGAACTGGAGGTAGGTTGAGACACATTAGAAGGAGAGGGGGAGGGACAAACAAAGACTTTTGTTTTTTTTGCTTCTTTGGGGCAGGAGTCTCCTGCCTGACCGACGTCCATCATGTGACTGCCTTACATTGCTCGACCACCTTGAGTTGCTGGACCGTGGCCTTGATGGGTAAAAGAGGGAATGTGGGTCACCCCTCTGATGCTTGGTGGTGGAGGTGCTCCTAGAAGTGGCGGTGCTCCAAGAAGGAGAAGTCGTGTTGGAGCTCCTAGAAGGAGAAGTGGTGTGTTAGGTGTCGGGTTCCTGCCACTGCACAGCAGGAATCCAGAGCCTTGCACACAGCGGTCTCCCATTCTTCTTCGGCCGCAATGGAGCCTGCTCAGCAGATTTGTTGGTCCCAGCGCTCTGCCCAGGCCAACTCCGTGGGTTTGCTTGCTGCTGCCACCTCTGGCACAGCAATGACAAGGCATGCTGCTCAGCAGCGAGATTCTCCAGGGACTAAGTCCTCATGTTGGGCCACTGAGCATGCCCATGGAGTGATCTCCCATTGGAGATCAAGGGTCACATGATCAGGTCCTGCTCGTGTTCGGATTGGCCCATCCGAGAAGCCAGGAAGGTCCCGGACGCCTGTGGCTATAAAAGGTCCGCATGGCCGCTCACCCATGCGCTAGTATAGACTGTATTTACAGACTGTGTGGAGTGAGTGATGTATGCACGTATGAATGTCTCTGGTGAATGACTTATTAAGAAACCCCTACCCTTGGTACGCATATGTTGTGCAGCCTAGCCTGCTAGCGCCCAGGCTTAGGCGTAAGTAGGTCTGAGGTTGAGTCAGGCATCTGGCCTCACCAGGGACTCGGCATGCCTCAGTGCACGTGCTTCACAGCTAGCGTCTATAGCGGTGCTCGGCGACGCCGTGCGTTCAGTGGGCCTAGAAGGACTCTAGCCCCGTGTCCTTGGGGTAGAGTTCTGTGGCCGTACACTGTGTGCCCTTTTGGCCGAGCTCTGTGAGTTAACAGGCTCCGGCATCTACTTTCAGCGGTGGTGCGGCTTTGTGCAGTAACAGAGTTCGACCTGTTAACATTGGGTGACATAACCCACGTGTGACTGGTTTCACACCACTTAATTCTTCTGCCATTACTTAGCAGCAGTGTACCATCTCTGCATGGTGGACCCCGGGCTGCGAACGCACCTACTATTATTTTATCATTTGGTGCGTTCAGCCAGCCCTAACATTATACTAGTGCCAGGGTCTGGCTAGTAATGGCGGACCAACAGCGACTGCTGCAGCACATCCGGCAGCTGCAGGGCAGGTTGGCGGCTCTCGAGCGTCCAGCCTCAGCTGCGGATGTTACTGTGGTCGCTGTTCAGGCAGCCACAGAGGCTGTCTCCCGTGTGACCACTACCATCCCTGCCCCGACTTTGTCTCGCCTTCCACTGCCCGAGAAGTTCTCAGGTGATAGTGCCTCTTGTAGGGGTTTCGTGAGCCAGTGCTTGATACAGCTGGAGCTGCTGGCAGCACGATTCCCCTCCGAGCGGGCCAAAGTGGGATTTATTATTTCCCTCTTGTCGGGCAGGGCTTTGGAGTGGGCCACACTGCTGTGGGAGCATGGTGATCATGTGGTGCAGAGTGCCTCTCGGTTCTTGGACACTCTGAAGCATGTCTTCCTGGCACAACGAGTCATTCATGACACCGCGCTCCGGATGCTGGCATTATCACAGGGCTCATCCATGGTCAGACACTTTGCCATCCAGTTCCGGATGCTGGCCTCAGAGTTAGAGTGGACAAATAAGGTCCTCATTCCGGCATTCTGGAGAGGTTTGGCTGGCCATGTGAAGGACGCTCTGGCCACCAGGGAGATTCCCACTACACTGGAGGAGCTTATCACGGTCTCCACCCGTATTGATCTTCGCTTCGCCGAGCGAAGGTTGGAGCGGGCCCAGTGTAGGCAGAGGTTTAGATTGGCACCTAGCTTTGCTAAACCTCTGGAATCTTCCGATCGGGCGTCCGAGCGTCAGGGGGCTTCCCGTGAGGGATCCAGGCCCCGGTCCGCTCGAGCTCCTGTGAGCTGTCATGTTTGCTGGCAGTCCGGTCACCCTGCCAACCGGTGCCCACAGCAGCTGGGAGAACGCTTGCGCCTAGTGGCCATAGGAGGCGGCGCACTAGAATCAGCGGAGCTTTTCCTCCAAGCTGTCCTTTACGGAGACACTTGAGGTTGATTCTTCCACTCTGGCGGTGGAGGTTTGCATGGATTCCGGAGCAGAGGGCAATTTTATGTCGTCAGCCATCACTCAACGGCACGCTATACCTCTGGTTATGATGTCTACACCAGTCACCATCAGAGTGGTGAACAGTGCCACTCTACCCTCACAGATAACCCACCAGACCGCCCCCTTGTTACTCTCTGTGGCTCCATCTCATCAGGAGACGATATCCCTCCTCGTCATGCCCGAGGGTATTGACCAGGTACTTCTAGGGGTCCCCTGGTTGCGGTACCACTGCCCCCATATAGAGTGGTCCTCAGGGAGGATTATTGGGTGGAGTAAATCATGTGAGGGTAGATGTCTGAGGGAGTGCGTTCAGGTTCCCTCCACCGAGGTTCCCGCAGGTCTCTCCTCGCTCGCCAAACACTATCGACAGTATGCGGACGTGTTCTCCAAAAAGGCGGTGGAGACCCTTCCACCGCATCGCCCCTATGATTGTCCTATTGACCTCTTGCCTGGTGCTGAGCCTCCCCGGGGTCGAGTCTATCCCCTATCTCTCCAGGAGACAGAGGCAATGTCTCAATACATCAGGGAGAATCTGGCAAGAGGATTCATTAGGAAATCAGTGTCACCAGCGGGGGCGGGATTCTTTTTCGTCCAGAAGAAGAGTGGGGAACTACAGTACGTCCTTGCATTGAT
Source organism: Dendrobates tinctorius (assembly GCF_039654945.1). Taxonomy (NCBI): domain Eukaryota; kingdom Metazoa; phylum Chordata; class Amphibia; order Anura; family Dendrobatidae; genus Dendrobates; species Dendrobates tinctorius. The sequence continues at coordinate 31,242,350 of NW_027361917.1, forward strand.
TACAGGGGTCTTAAAACCATCACCGTTAAGAATAAGTATCCTCTGCCCCGATATCAGAGCTGTTTATCAGAGCCTACGGGGAGCGAGAGTGTTTACCAAACTTGATCTGCGGGGGGCTTACAACCTGATTCGCATCTGTGATGGGGACGAATGGAAGACGGCATTTAACACCAGGGATGGGCACTATGAATACCTGGTGATGCCCTTCGGCCTCTGAAATGCCTCGGCCATCTTCCAAGACTTTGTGAACGATATCTTCCGGGATATGCTTACCACCTCGGTTGTAGTCCATCTGGATGATATTCTCATCTACTCACCAGATATTGACTCCCACCAGAGAGATGTTTGCAAAGTTTTCAATCGCCTGCGGGCAAACTCCCTCTGTGCCAAGTTGGAGAAGTGTGTGTTTGAGCAGGAGTCCTTGCCTTTCCTGTGCTATATCATCTCCGCCCGGGGGTTGGCCATGGATCCTGCCAAGCTACAGGCGGTGATGGATTGGCAGGAACCTCATTCTCTCAAAGTGGTGCAGCGCTTTATGGGGTTCATAAATTACTATCGCCAATTCATTCCCCACTTCTCGACTTTGGTAACACCCTTGGTAGCCCTCACCAAGAAGGGTGCAAACCCCAAGTTGTGGTCGGAACCGGTCTCCAAGGCCTTCTCCTCCATTAAGTCCCATTTCACTAGCGCTCCCATTCTACATTGCCCCGATGTAGATAAGCCCTTCATTCTGGAAGTGGATGCCTCTTCTGTCGGTGCTGGAGCGGTCCTGTTTCAGAAGGACACGCAAGGTTGGAAGCACCCATGCTTCTTTTTCTCCAAGACCTTCACACCGGCGGAGAGGAATTATGCCATCAGGGACAGGGAGTTGCTAGCGATGAAGTTGGCCTTCTCGGAGTGGAGACACCTCCTGGAGGGGGCTCGCTATCCTTTCCAGGTGTTCAACGACCACAAAAACTTGGCGTATTTACAAACAGCCCAACGGCTAAATTCTCGCCAGGCCAGATGGTCTTTGTTCTTTTCCCGGTTCCACTTCACCCTCCATTTTCTCTCCAGTGAGAAGAACGTCCGGACCGATGCTCTCTCCCGCTCCGTGGTGTCATCGGAGGAAGAGGAGGAGGAGCCTCGGCTGATCGTCCCATCCGAGAGCCTGAGGACTGTGGCTCCGGTTGCCCTTGAGTCAGTACCTCCGGGCAAGACATTTATCCCTGCCCGTCTGTGACCAGAGGTCCTCTCATGGGCTCATTTGTCCAGGGTGGGTGGACATTTCAGGATAAAACGGACCTCTGAGCTTCTGGCGAGGACGTACTGGTGGCTGCATATGGCCCGAGACATCAGGGACTATATTCTGGCGTGTGTCTCTTGCGCCCAGAATAGGTCCTCTCGGCAGCGGCCCGCTGGTCTTCTTTTTCCTCTGCCAGTAGCGGACAGGCCCTGGGAGATGATCGGTATGGATTTTGTGGTGGGGCTACCCAAGTCCAGTGGCAGCACGGTCATTTGGGTTGTCACCGACCATTTCTCTAAGATGGTGCACCTGGTACCTCTCTCCCGGTTACCTTCTGGCGGGGCCTGGCAGTGTTGTTCATTAAGCATGTTTTCCGCCTGCATGGCATGCCGGACAAGATCGTCAGTGACCAGTGTCCTCAGTTTGCGTCCCGGTTTTGGAGAGAGCTTTGTTCCCTGCTCAGCATTGAGCTTAATCTCTCCTCGGCCTATCATCCCGAGACAAACGGGTTGGTAGAGAGAGCCAACCAGACCCTGATCACATATCTTCGACATTTTGACTCGGCCAGGCAGGACGACTGGGCATCCTTGCTGCCGTGGGCAGAGTTCGCTTTGAACAATGCTGTGGCTGACTCCACCAGTCAGACCCCATTCCTCCTAAATTACGGCCAGCATCCGCACGTCCCTTTGCCAATGCCCGTGTCATCCACCGACTCCAGAGTGGCAGACTGGGTGGTGGAGGCACGCGACATTTGGGATCGCACCCAGGATGCTATCCGGGCTTCCAAGGAGAGAATGAGGACCTCCGCTGATGCACACCGGCGCCCTGCTCCGACTTTTGCCCCTGGCGACTTGGTGTGACTCTCTGCCCGAAACATTAGGCTGCGCGTAGAGTCTGCTAAGTTTGCACCGCGCTACATTGGCCCCTTCAAGGTCCTCGAGCAGATCAGCTCTGCGGTCTTCCACCTGGCCCTTCCACCACACTTGGCTATCTCTGATACATTCCACGTGTCCCTCCTTAAGCCTGTTCACTTGTCCCGGTTCTCCGAGTCATCTGCCGGGACATCAGACTTGTCTTCAGACGAGTTTGAGGTCAATGCCATCGTGGGATGCAAGGTGATGTGGGGCAAAAAGTTTTATTTGGGGGATTGGAAGGGTCATGGTCCAGAGACTCGAACATGGGAGCCAGTGGAGAGCATCCACGCTCCGCTCCTTATTGCGACGTTTGAGCGTAGCGAGGCTCAGAGGGGAGGGGGCCCTAGGAGGGGGGTAATGTTAGGCGTCGGGTTCCTGCCACTGCACAGCAGGAATCCAGAGCCTTGCACCCAGTGGTCTCCCATTCTTCTTCTGCCGCAGTGGAGCCTGCTCAGCAGATTCGTCGGTCACGGCGCTCTGCCCAGGCCAACTCCATGGGTTTGCTTGCTGCTGCCACCTCTGGCACAGCAATCACAATGCATGCTGCTCAGCAGCGAGATTCTCCAGGGACTAAGTCCTCATGTCGGGCCACTGAGCATGCCTGTGGAGTGATCTCCCATTGGAGATCAAGAGTCATGTGCTCAGGTCCTGCTCGTGTTTGGATTGGCCCATCCGAGAAGCCAGGAAGGTCCCGGACGCCCATGGCTAATAAAAGGTCCGCATGGCCGCTCGCCCATGCGCTAGTATAGACTGTGTTTACAGACTATGTGGAGTGAGTGATGTATGCACGTATGAATGTTTCTGGTGAATGACTCATTAAGAAACCCCTACCCTTGGTACGCATGTGTTGTGCAGCCTAGCCTGCTAGCGCCCAGGCTTAGGCGTAGGTAGGTCTGAGGTTGAGTCAGGCATCTGGCCTCACCAGGGACTCGGGACAACTCAGTGCACGTGTTCCACAGCCAGCGTCTATAGCGGCGCTCGCGGCAGCAACGCCGCGCGTTCAGTGGGCCTAGAAGGACTCTAACCCTGTGTCTTTGGGGTAGAGTTCTGTGGCCGTACACTGTGCACCCTTTTGGCCGAGCTCTGTGAGTTAACAGGCTCCGGCATCTACTTTCAGTGGTGGTGCGGCTCTGTGCAGTAACAGAGTTCGCCCTGTTCACATTGGGTGACGTAACCCACGTGTAACTGGTTTCACACCGCTTAATTCTTCCACCATTACTTAGCAGCAGTGTACCACCTCTGCATGGTGGACCCCGGGCTGCGAACGCACCTACTATTATATTATAATTTGGTGCGTTCCGCCAGCCCTAACATTGTGTCGATGCTCCTAGGAGGAGAAGTGGTGGTGGTGCTCCTAGGAGGAGAAGTAGTGGCAGTGCTCCTATGGTGAGGAGTGGTGGCGATGCTCCTAGGAGGAGAAGTGGTGGTGGTGCTCCTATGATGAGGAGTGGTGGTGGTGCTCCTAGGAGGAGAAGTGGTGGCAGTGCTTCTATAATGAGGAGTGGTGGCGGTGCTGCTAGGAGGAGAAGTGGTGGTGGTGCTCCTATGATGAGGAGTGGTGGCGGTGCTCCTTGAATGATGAGGAGTGGTAGCGGTGCTCGTTGAATGATGAGGAGTGGTGGTGGTGCTCCTTAAATGATGAGTGGTGTTGGTGGTCCTAGATGGAGAAGTGGTGGTGGTGCTCCGAACAGGAGAATAGGTGGCGGTGGCCTAAGCAGGTTCTGCGGTGACGGTGCTCCAAGATGGTGGTCCTGTGGCAGAGGCGGTGCTCCAGACAGGAGCAACGCTTGCCATGGAGGTGGTGGGGGTGGAGTATCCAGCAGCACTCAGCATTGGTGTGGTGTAGTGGTGTCCGGCTTTGCTAGGAATGCTGGTGGCCATGCAGTGGTATGCAGCAGAAGTCAGTAGTGAGGTATAGCGAGTCAGTGATGGCTCTGTTGGAAATGACACCACTGACTGCTGCATGTACCAATTCTGCTGCATAGCCTGCAAGTAAGCAGTGTTGCAGGCCTGCAACAGACTCAGCTGTTGCTCAGGACTAAGGTGTTCCACCATGCCCTATTCAATTTTACTGAAAAAATGTTGCGCTGGTCTGCTGAGGTCGGCCTCGAGATGGTCATGGCGCTGGTCGACAGAGTGGAAGCGGTGTTCCATGTGGGTAAAGCCACATTCCATGAGTGAAAAACCTCTTTCCACTCTGTCTGACAGCGACTTGAGGCTGGCATGAAAGGCCTCGCTCAAGTGCATTTACTTGGGCAAGACAGGCCTGTCCGAGGCCCTCTGCCACTGGCAGGAAGTGCCCGCATAACCAGTGGCAGAGACCTGGAACAGGGGAACACCTGATTGACCAGCTTCCTGGTCACCAGCTGTCCGTGTTGCTGACCTGCAAGATGCTTTCTGGCTGTCAGATGGCTGGGACGGGTACGAGGTCGATCGATAAAGGACTGCTCCAGGGACAGGTTGCAGGGTGCTGCTCCAGGTGCTGTGGAAAGAAAAGAAAAACATTACTATCATGCATTTACAAGAAGCATCAGCTGTGGAATAGAAAAGCACAGATTATTAAAAAAATATATATGTAATACTTACGCTCTGGTGGCAAGGATCGGTCTTAGGAATGCCAACTCGCGATGATAGTGGTACTTTGTTCTTATCCTTGCCGCTGAACCACTGTGAACCTGTCCCTCAACACGAACATCAGTGTTGAAGCGGTCCTTTATCAAGCGCCAACATGTGTGGACTTTGTTCACTGTTGAAAAAACAAAGAAACAACATCTGTATCATTACACACACCTGAGTAAACTTGGCAAACATTCAATGCGGCATCACAAAAGAATTCAATAGACAATGCAGTCACTGTTGATCCTGAGGACACTGTTGTGTTTCTTGCAAGAATATATCTTGCAAGAAACACACCAGTATCATCAGAAGCAAGAGTGAAAGCATGATCAATACAACAGTACAATACACAATGCAGTCACTGTTGATCCTGAGGACACTGTTGTGTTTCCTGCAAGAATATATCTTGCAACAAACACACCAGTATCACTAGGAGCAAGAGTGAAAGCATGATCAATACAGCAGTACTATACACAATGCAGTCACTGTTGATCCTGAGGACACTGTTGTGTTTCCTGCAAGAAAATATCTTGCAAGAAACACACCAGTATCATCAGGAGCAAGATTGAAAGCATGATCAATACAGCTGATATGATTGGGTCACTGAGGAGGAAAACAATACCAAGCTAAGCTACAGAAAACCAGAGAGGTTGGTAACTAAGCGGATTGCAGACCCCTAATCCTATCCACACAACTAGCAGTAGCTGTGGAGTGTGTCTACGATGATTCTAGATGCCTCGACACAGCCGGAGAACTAAATAAGCCTAAAGCAAGAAAAGGGGAAATCTAAACTGCCCCAGAGCAGACCCCAAAGGAAGAGACAGCACCCAAACATATATTGTCAGTGAGACAAGATGAAAACACAAACACAGGTAGGAAAATAGGCTGAGCAAATGATGGGGCCCACACTAACTAGAAAGGACAGGAAAGGAAAGACACTGTCTGCAATCACGCAAAAAAACCTGCAAAAATGTCCAACACTTCTGATAGCAGAAACTCTGAAGTCACTAGACTTCTCCCACTATATCAGCACTCTGGCATATTCTCAAAGCAGAGCAAAAAGAGGCCAATCTCATAAGGGACAAAAAACAAACTGACACAAACAGTAACATAAGGATGGAAATTCAGCACAGCCCCAACCGGGGATGGCTGACCACACAAACTGAATAGACAAAACCAAATCAAATGTGAACAATAGCAAAGAACACTTAGCTTGAGCATGCAGGGACTGAACTGGAAACTAAGACCTCAGGAGGCAGGAAAAATCACCAGCAGGGATAGAGGGAGTCGGCTGTCTTAAATCCAGTCGGAGACTCCAGATGTCCAATCGTCATCCTCATTATCAGGTGGGAGGCCTCTGTCAATTAGATCAGCTCCATTACCTCCTGTAACCACCAGAGGGAGCCCGGAAAGAGAACTCTCGACTCCTCTGTCAATGCAACCAGCTCGCTCCACTACCTTCACTAGCAACCAGAGGCAGGCCAGAAAGTGAATTCACAACAACAGCAGTACAATACACAATGCAGTCACTGTTGATCCTGAGGACACTGTTGTGTTTCCTGCAAGAATATATCTAGCAGGAAACACACCAGTATCATCAGGAACAAGAGTCAATGCAGCATCACAGAGCATGGAAATACTTACTAAATGTCTTTTTGGAAGTTGGAGTGGCACTGTACCAGCCATCCATCATCGCTGCGGCCACCTCATTCCAGAGCTGCCGGGTCACCACAGTGTCCTTGTACTGCTGGTCACGGCTGTCCCACAAAGGGACACGCACCTGGACCAGGTGGATCAGGTGCTCATTGCCCAAGTAAATGTCTTCATCCCATTGTGGAAACTAGAAAAAAAAACATTATAATTTTGGAAATTTTGGAGAATGAAAAAGATAGAAAAATAGAAATAAAAGAAGAAAGATGGAAGATGAAAAAAAGGACAGAAAAAAGGAAGAGAAAAAATAAATTAAAAAAAGGGACATTCAAAGACTGTGTACTTACATTACATCTCCTCGCCGGGACTTGGCTAGGCTGCTCCCGCTGTTCCGCTTCACTTGCTGTGTCCGATGATGAGGTCTGTAAAGAAAAAAATGATTATACATTTGTAGAGGCAGCTATACTTACCCAAATGCAGCAAGATCCTCACCTCACGCTCTGCTTGGGCCAGTTCTTGCTAGGATGGAGAATATTCCGATCCAGAAGACATGCTGCAATTTAAACAAAAAAAACATTAGTACATAATAAATTTGAAAGGACAGGCAGACATTATGTTGAAGAATACTAACATTTTGGCTGCTGCAGCTTGTATCCAAAGTTGGAAGGCTCTTGTCTGTTGAAGGCTGTGTTATCTCTTCAAGGCTGTCTGGAGAGTAAGTGGTCTGACCCTGCAGACACCTTCTTTTATGTACACTCCTGCCAAATAATGTTGCTTGTGTAGGGGGTGGTTTAAACCAGTGTCTAGACATTGTTTACTCTAAAATCGCGTGCGCGCTAAAAGCGCTGACGAGTGCATGACCACGCACACGCCAGCGACCCCATAGACTGTAATGTTATTTTTTTGCGCATTCAGTGCGCACACGTGCACATATGATTTTTTGATGAGGTTGAGCGGAACAAAAAATGCAACATGTAGCATCTGGCGCGTCTGGGGGCACACCTGGAAAATGCGTAGCACACGAAAACACTGATGAGCACGTGCAATCGCTAGACACTGCGCCCGCCATTTTAAAGATAGGGGACCATTGCGCGTGCGCCCGATAGCGCACGATGCGCTGCACGATAAAATGCTAGTGTGAAACCAGCCTTGGTGAGGGAATCCAAGGGAGCTACCAAGGTGGAGAAGTGGGGAATGAACTGACGATAGTAATTTACGAACCCAAGAAAGCGCTGTACCACTTTGAGAAAGAGGGGTTCCTACCAGTCCATTACCGCCTGCAGTTTGGCAGGATCCATAGCCAAACCCTGGGCAGAAATGATATAGCCCAGGAAAGGCAAGGACTCCTGCTCGAACATGCACTTCTCCAACTTGGCATAGAAGGAGTTCACCTGTAAGCGGTCGAAGACTCTGCAAACCTCTCTCCGGTGGGAGTCCAAATCTGGATAGTAGATGAGGATATCATCCAGATAGACAACCAAACCTCTTGCCATAGCTGAACCAGGAGTGGCAGCAGCAACCAACCCAACAACACTAGGCTGAGCAAGATGCCAGGATCGACATCTCTGCTGAGCAACCTCCTCTGCAGCAGGGAATGAATGGGAGACCGCAGAAGGCAAGGCTCGGGATTCCTCCTGTGCAGGGGAAGAAACCCGATGCCTAAAACATGATGTACTCGAATATGTTTATTGTGAGTCTGACAAGATAATAGCTGATGGTTTGACAAAAACATTATCAAGAGCCAAGTTTGTGGACTTCAGAACTGCAATGGGACTAATGGATAAGGAGTTGTTAAGTGGGGGTGTTGGAATATGTTTGGTGCAACAATTTCATTCCTGTCTGAGTGTTTAGTTGCTAGATGTGTATGCTGTTTATAAAGTTAGAACAAGAAAAAAACTCCCAGAGGCTCACACAGGGAGAGCATGTGACTGTATTTCCTGTTTTCCTGTGTCTGTGTATGAGAAAAGCAGCCTGCTGTAGATGATGCACAGATAGAGACACACAATTGATTTATTCCTGATCTATTAAGCTTATCATATATTGTTCCTGTTTGTTCCTGAATATACTGTAGAAGCTCTGTTGTCACACGCTTGGAGAGTATCCTGATTAAATTAAATTTTTCTCCCCGGACAAAAAATGGATGGTAAAATTGAATAATAAGGACCACCTGGCCAGGTGAGAATTCAGCCATTGTGCAGTCTGGAGATAAAGATGATTCTTATGGTCTGTAAAGACCTTAAAGAGATGCCGAGCTCCCTCCAGGAGATGTCTCCATTCCGAAAAAGCCAATTTCATGGTGAGCAGCTCCCTGGCCCCAATGGAATAGTTCCTCTCCGCTGGTGAAAAGGTCTTAGAAAAAAAGAAACGTGGATGTTTCCGACCTTGAGCATCTTTTGATACAGGACTGACCCAGCTCCAACAGAAGAGGCATCTACCTCCAATATGAAAGGTGTTACACCCACAGGGCGTGAAGATGTATAGTGGACCCACTAGACCACTGATGGTGCAGTGGTAGCTGTATACCCGATACACAAGAGACAGGAGAAGAGCATCAAATAAACTAAAGATGTTTATTAAATAAAGCAAACAAATGGACAAGGTGCCTGAGGGAAGAACCCTCTGGACCACGACACAGAACCACGTAGTGGAGCACCGGGCAAGGTGTACCCCTATACAGGGGCTCCCCCGTCGCAACACCAGATGACCTTAATGCCGCGATGCCCGGACCAGAGGGACGACCCATACAGACTATATAGAGGAGGTGGTGAGAGACCTGGAAGGTCTGAGTAATCACAGAAAGGCTGATCTAGCCTGCGATGGTCACTGGATGATTCCAAGAGGAAAGCCTTGGTCAGTCTGGGGTAGGAATCGGAGTGTCCAGAGGGATCCAGGAGCGGGAACTGCCAGCAGAGGATTCTGAGGAGACAGAGATATTAGAATATTGCAATGGCATTCAGAACGCAGAGCAAAGCAGAGTGTGGCCTGAGTGGGAGGCAGCGATCCCACAGAATGAACACATTGTTCAGGCAACTCCCTCTTGAGGGAGGATGCCTTTTATGCACAGAGCATCACAGCACAGACAGCCCTAATAGACAACAGGTGCCCTGCTGTTTTAAGTATGTGCAGGAAGCGGGGCGCGCCTCCTAAGAGCATAACCAGGAGACCTGCCAAGAGGATGCAAGTTCTTAGCAGAGAAAGGAGCCGCTGATTGTCTGGAGCCACGGACAAGGTGAGTAGTAGCAGTGGAGCTGCGAGATAGGCGCCAGTCTCCCTGCGCAGCAGAGACCGTGCCTGCGGCTGAGGGCATGACAGTACCCTCCCCCTTATGCCCCCCCTTCTTCAAACCCGCCAGGAACTTTCTAAGAAGCATCGGGGCATTAATGTTCTCCTCAGGCTCCCAGGATCTCTCCTCAGGACCATATCCCTTCCAGTCAACCAGAAAGAGCGACCTGCCCCCTCTTCTCTTCATGGCCAGGATGTCCTTCACTTCATAGACATCCTCGGAACTGACAGGAGAAGGAAATTTACCTGGATCCTGGGTGAAGCGACTGAGAACAACTGGCTTCAGCAGGGAGACATGGAAGGAGTTATGGATCCGTAAGGAGGCTGGCAACTTCAAACGATAGCACACATCGTTGATCGGGTGGAGCACTTCAAAGGGACCGATGAAACGAGGAGCCAGTTTATAAGAAGGGACCTTAAGACGGATGTGCCTGGAAGACAGCCATACCTTATCTCCGGGTTGGTAAGGTGGCGGATCCAGATGTCTTTTATCCGCATGCTCCTTGGTCCGAACCGATGCCTGCTCCAAAGAGGTCCTGGTCTCTGTCCAGACCTTTGAGAAGTCCTTTGCCAGGGACTCAGCTGCAGGATTGCCAGAAGCAAGAGGCAGTGGAGTCAGGATCCTAGGATGCTGTCCATAAACAATGAAAAACGGGGAGTTAGAGGAGGATTCACCGACATGATTGTTGTATGAAAACTCCGCCCATGGTAGCAGGGTGGCCCAGTCGCTGTGGTGACCATTCACAAAGTGTCGCAGATAGTTTGTGAGGACTTGATTCACTCTCTCCACTTGGCCATTAGATTGTGGGTGATAGGCCGAGGAGAAGTCCAGGGTGACATCCAACAACTTACAGAGGGACCGCCAGAAGCGGGAAATGAACTGAACTCCCCTGTCAGAAACAATATGGAGTGGAAGTCCGTGAAGCCGAAGGACATGCTGAATGAAGAGCTCTGCGAGTTTAGGGGAGGAAGGAAGACCGGAGAGCGGAGTGAAATGTCCCATCTTGGAGAACCGGTCAACAACAACCCAGATTACTCTACAACCGGATGATGCTGGCAGATGCGTGATGAAGTCCCTGGCAATGTGTTGCCAGGGAGCAGACGGAACCGGGAGCGGAGGGAGGCGACCGGCTGGCAGTTTCTTGGGTGTTTTATTACGAGCACAAGCGGGACAGCCTGCATCGAAGTCCAGAACATCTTGGCGCAAGGTGGACCACCAGTAGTATCGAGATATTAGCTGTAGCGTCTTCTTTTGACTGGCGTGTTCGGGCCAGCTTAGAAGAATTACCCCAGCGTAGAACTCTCCTCTTGTCTCTTTCAATTACAAGAGTCTTACCGGGCGGGATCTGCGACAGACTGACTGGAGCCACCGTGATCATCTTGGATGGTTCAATGATATGCTGAGGCTCCTCTTCAAGGTCGTCTGACAGGAATGACCTGGAAAGCGCATCGGCTTTGATATTCTTCTCTGCAGGGCGGAAATGGAGAGAGAAATTGAAACGAGCAAAAAATAAAGACCAACGAGCCTGGCGAGGGTTGAGTCTTTGAGCTGACTGGAGGTAGGACAGGTTTTTATGATCTGTGCAAATGATGACTGGATGAACTGCGCCTTCAAGCAGATATCGCCACTCTTCTAAGGCTAATTTAATTGCCAGTAACTCTCTATCCCCAATTGAGTAGTTACGTTCGCAGGGCGAGAATGCCTTGGAAAAGAATCCACAGGTCACATCTTACCGGTAGACAGTTTCTGCGTGAGGACCGCTCCGGCTCCAGATGACGAGGCGTCCACCTCCAAGATAAACTGCTTGTTGATCATTGGTCTGTGAAGAGCCGGGGCAGTAGAGAAGGCTTGTTTAAGGGAAGTGAAAGCCGACTCGGCCTCAGGAGTCCAATCCCTTGGTTTGGCACCTTTACAAATCAAAGCGGTGAGTGGTCTTACCAGGGAGGAGAAGTGAGGGATAAATTGCTGATAGTAATTGGCGAATCCCAGAAACCGCTGTATGGCATTGATTCCCTCAAGTCGAGCACAGCGGAGACCTTCTCTGGATCCATCTCGAGACCTGTATCAGAAATGATAAAGCCAAGAAAGGGTAAAGATCTCTGTTCAAACAGACATTTTTCAAACTTCGCATAGAGGCGATTCTCTCTCAAACGTTGAAGAACGAGACAAACATTCCTCCTGTGAGATGGTAAGTTGGGAGAAAATACCAGGATGTCGTCCACATAGACCACCACACAAACATAGAGCAGGTCACGGAATATGTCATTGACAAACTCCTGGAAGACGGCGGGCGCATTGCTTAGTCCGAAGGGCATCACCAGATATTCGTAGTGACCGTCTCGCGTGTTGAAGGCGGTTTTCCACTCATCCCCAGATCGTATCCTGATGAGGTTGTAAGCCCCACGGAGATCCAACTTGGTAAAAATCCTGGAACCTCGAAGACGATCAAAGAGCTCTGGAATTAAGGGAAGAGGGTATCTGTCCTTTACCGTTATTAAATTGAGACCACGGTAGTCTATACACGGACGAAGAGATCCATCTTTCTTCTTGACGAAGAAGAATCCAGCTCCAGCCGGAGAAGAGGACTTCTGGATAAACCCTCGAGCCAAATTCTCCTTGATGTAATCAGACATGGCTTGAGTCTCAGTGGGAGAAAGAGGGTAGATCCTACCTCGAGGCGGAGTGGATCCGGGGATTAGGTCGATGGGACAATCATAAGGCCTGTGCGGGGGAAAAGTTTCGGCCTCCTTCTTGTCAAATACATCTGCGAAGGACCAGTAGGCAGCGGGTAACCCGGGTAAGGCTGCAGGAGGACGTGGGCTTGAACCAGCCCGTATGGGTACGAGGCAGTGATTGTGACAAGACTGACCCCATTGAAGGACATCTCCTGACTGCCAATCCAGGACAGGTTCATGATGGCGCAGCCACGGAAGACCTAGTAGAAACGGTGGAGAAAGATCCGGTAACACAAAGAAGGCAATTCTCTCCTTGTGGAGTGCTCCGATTTGAAGCTCCACCTCTTCGGTGATACCAAGAATGGGATCTTTCAGGGGTCTTCCATCTACGGAGATGTGCCGGGACGGCTGCAAAGGAGTGATAGGGATCCCGAACTGCATGGCCACTGCTTGCTGGATGAAGTTTCCACCTGATCCAGAGTCCAGATGGGCCGTCTCGGAGAACTGCACCTTTCCGAAGATCACCTGTATGGATATAGTTAGTGGAGGTGAGGAATCATTCTCACCTAGGGAGGCCTCTCTTACCTGTCCCAGGCGGAAGAGTTTCTCCGGCCTCTCCATTCCACTGCATGGACTGGGAGCAGGGCATCCACCATAACGATGCGGATTCCTAGCGGACATTTTCTCCTGCCTATTCCTCTTCACCTTAACGCGATCAAGCTCCATGAGTTCCTTCTTAGAAACCGGAGCAGGACAAGGCGGAAACCGAGGTTTCGGAGAAGAAGATGCAGGACGATGAAATCGCTTCTCAAGAATCCTCTCCCTGGAGCGCTCCTGGAGACACAGGTCAATTCGAATGGCGAGGGATATGAGATCATCCAGGGTCTCAGGTAGGTCCCTGACCGCCAATTCATTCTTGATTCTTCCGGATAATCCTCGCCGAAAGGCTCTGACCAAAGGCTCATTGGTCCACTGGAGCTCCGAAGCCAGGGTACGGAAACGGATGGCATACTGACCGACAGAGAGAGAGCCCTGTTGCAAATTGAAGAGAGACTCCATAGCAGATGTGGCATGACCAGGCTCATCGAATATCTTGCGGAAGGTGTCCAGGAATACCTGCAGATCAGACACGATGGGATCATTCCGCTCCATTAGGGGGTTGAACCAGGCTAAAGCCTCTCCCTCCAGGTGTGAGGCAAGGAAAGCCACCTTGACCATGTCAGTCGGATAATGCTGAGGCGAAAAACAAAAATGCAACAAGCATTGGTTGAGAAATCCTCTGCACAACTTGGGGTCACCATTGTAACGAGGTGGTTTGCAGAGACGAGGACTGGGTCCTGTAGAGGTCACAACCATAGGATGCAGCACTGGGGGCTGAAGGACTGGGGATGCAGCAACCGGCAGTACTTTAGTTAACTGGTCCTCCACGGAGGTCATGTAGTCCAACAAGCGGGTCTGCATCTCTAGTTAGTGAGTGAGTTCCAGATGGAGCTCTGCTAGCTGGGTGGCGTTGGTGGGCTCGGCAGCCTGTAGAGTAGACAGATGGGTATGCAAAGTTTGCATAAAGGCCACTAGCTGATCCTGACTCTTTCGAAGCACAGCCAGCTCACCCTGGGCTGAGTATCGGGTATCAGCGGAGTCCATGGCCTGAACAAACTGTTACACCCACAGGGCGTGAAGATGTATAGTGGACCCACTAGACCACTGATGGTGCAGTGGTAGCTGTATACCCGATACACAAGAGACAGGAGAAGAGCATCAAATAAACTAAAGATGTTTATTAAATAAAGCAAACAAATGGACAAGGTGCCTGAGGGAAGAACCCTCTGGACCACGACACAGAACCACGTAGTGGAGCACCGGGCAAGGTGTACCCCTATACAGGGGCTCCCCCGTCGCAACACCAGATGACCTTAATGCCGCGATGCCCGGACCAGAGGGACGACCCATACAGACCGTATAGAGGAGGTGGTGAGAAACCTGGAAGGTCTGAGTAATCACAGAAAGGCTGATCTAGCCTGCGATGGTCACTGGATGATTCCAAGAGGAAAGCCTTGGTCAGTCTGGAGTAGGAACCGGAGTGTCCAGAGGGATCCAGGAGCGGGAACTGCCAGCAGAGGATTCTGAGGAGACAGAGATATTAGAATATTGCAATGGCATTCAGAATGCAGAGCAAAGCAGAGTGTGGCCTGAGTGGGAGGCAGCGATCCCACAGAATGAACACATTGTTCAGGCAACTCCCTCTTGAGGGAGGATGCCTTTTATGCACAGAGCATCACAGCACAGACAGCCCTAATAGACAACAGGTGCCCTGCTGTTTTAAGTATGTGCAGGAAGCGGGGCGCGCCTCCTAAGAGCATAACCAGGAGACCTGCCAAGAGGATGCAAGTTCTTAGCAGAGAAAGGAGCCGCTGATTGTCTGGAGCCATGGACAGGGTGAGTAGTAGCAGTGGAGCTGCAAGATAGGCGCCGGTCTCCCTGCGCAGCAGAGACCGTGCCTGCGGCTGAGGGCATGACAAAAGGCTTGTCTACATCAAATCGATGCAGAACTGGCGTCCTAGCGAAATGAGACTTCAGGGAGGTAAAGGCCTTGGAGACCTCCTCAGTCCAGTGCCTAGGAATAGCTCCCTTCTTGGTTAGGGCAAAAAAACGGAGCTGCTAGAGTGGAGAAGTGGGGAATGAACTGGCAGTAATAATTGATGAACCCCAAAAAGCGCTGCACTGCTTTAAAGGAATGCGGTTCCTGCCAGTTCAACACCAGCCCCAGCTTGGCAGGGTCCATAGCTAAACCCTTGGCCGAGGTGTGACGCGAGTCACTATAGTAATACTAAGTCCCAAAAATGGAGAGAAAGACTCCTATAACAGATAGTAATGTAATACTACTTACTGGATAAGTAAAGGGAGGTCAAACAATCCGAGGTCATGTCCAGGAAATGGCGCAGTACAATATGGGGTAGTCAGAGACGAAATCCAATTCATGAGCAGGGGCCAGGAAAACCAGAAAGGCAATATAGTTAACAGTAGAGTTGAGCGACGTTTGGCTTTTTAGGGTCGAGTTTCGTTTCGTGAAACCCGACTTTTCCAAAAGTCGGGTCGAGCAAGATCGGCCGATTATAGGGAAAAGTCGGGGTCGTCCCGAAACACGAAACCCAATGTAAGTCAATGGGGAATAAAAGTCGGCAGTGAGAGGAGGACAGGAAACACACCTACAGTGCTCATTTGAAGGCCAAAAGCATCAATTCTTCTTACTTAAGCTTGTCAACCTTAATTAACTTCATAATACAAGTTACGCACTGAAAAATGGGGGTTATTTGGCTAAAGTTGTGGGGGGGTAGGGCTGGCTCCAGGTTTTCATGTGCCTTGGGCGAAAGAGCGCCCCTTTAACACATACCACAACTCATCATGCTCCGATACGGCAGAGAAATAGCGGTATAGTACAATGAAAAATACTTCACTTTTTACATCTCATGACGAGGCCCATCTATTTCTCCATACAGAATCATTGGTCCCATATAATGTTTGAAACAGTATATGATGAGCTCCACATAATGCTACAGTATATGTTGGTCCCCATGGATGAAGCTCCACTGTCTTATGGGCCCAAATAATGCTCCAAACATAATGGGCCCCATTTCTAATGCTCTAGTGTATAATGGGCCCTGTAAATGCTGCTCCAGTGTCTGATGTCCACCTTTGGAATGTTCCAGTGTATGGTGGGCCCCATCTATCATTCTCCAGAGTATAGTGCTCCCCAAAAATTGCTGTCCCAACATTGAAAACAATCAAATAAGTCTCCTCACTAGGGAATCCCTGTACTAGTCTGGACTCCTCGTCGTCCCCATCTTCCATCTCACTGCACAGTATTTCAACCTTGCAAGTGCTGTGATCCTGAGCAAGCAGGGGGGGCCCACTCGTTGGCGACGGCACTGGCACAGGGCCCCTGATAGTACGGTGGTGTGTCTGATGGCGGGTGGGCCGAACCTGCACTTTCATCTGCAGCTTCCTCTTTGTCACCGTGTAAGATGGAACTGTATATGGGAAGGGTAAACTGAGTTTCATCAGGGTCAGATTCAGGCCGTGTAGCGTGCGAGAGGAATGTAGTGGTCTGGGTCAATGTACCAGCAGATTCATCGAGCAGTGGCTGGGCATCAGTACACTTGTGTCGCCCCCAGGAGTACGGTTGCCACAGTGGCATTACCTTCCTCCTAGGGAGTGTGATGTCATGCTTGGGAGCAACGAAGGATCTCTCTAGCAGGTTAACTGATTGGGCGGCGTTATTCCCACGAGTCATGACCCTCCAAACAGCGTTCATGAAGGCAAAGTGTTTGTTTTACGTGGGCAGTATGGTTGCAAAGCTGAACCTTAAAGGAATGTCCAGAAGGGCACCACCAGGAGTGGAGCCTACGGTTAAATTCGACTCCACCTGGGAAACCTCAACCATGCCAGCTACAGAACAGATGCACACATTGCAAGCTTAATTCCGTTAGCGAACGAGACTCCGTCATGCCCCGCGGTCCGAGTCTGGCTTACTAGAGGGACACGTGAGGCTCTGGCACATGAGATTGGCCAATAACTGGTGTGTCATGCCCTTACATGTCTGTGGCTGCATGTGCGCTACACTGAAAAGGCCAGCGTTTGTCGCTTACAGGTGCAGATAACCCGCTGAACAACGTTAGTGATGGGGATCACTGATTACAATTATTACCCGCGAACGATGATTTCCCAGTAAGTGCAGGTCAACCGCAGTTCCGGAATTAGGCCTAACCGTCATTCCTGAAAAAATGAAAAACTTACGTGTGCAAACCACAGGTGCTGTAGCTTGCTTAACAGCTCGCCAGCCATTCTCACGCCCAGTATGGATTACACGTGATTGCACAAAGGTGAGAAAGGGTACCGTATCCCCAGATAACATGTATGGATAGCGTACACATTCAAAATATATGTCTATACATCAGGAGGCAGGCTCAGACGGTGTTAGGCCCAGTATGGCTTGCACGTGATTGCACAAAGGTGAGAAAGGGTACCGTATCCCTGGATAACATGTATGGATAGCGTACACATTCAAAATATATGTCTATACATCAGGAGGCAGGCTCAGACGGTGTTAGGCCCAGTATGGATTACACGTGATTGCACAAAGGTGAGAAAGGATACCGTATCCCAGGATAACATGTATGGATAGCGTACACATTCAAAATATATGTCTATACATCAGGAGGCATGCTCAGACGGTGTTAGGCCCAGTATGGCTTGCACGTGATTGCACAAAGGTGAGAAAGGGTACCGTATCCCCAGATAACATGTATGGATAGCGTACACATTCAAAATATATGTCTATACATCAGGAGGCAGGCTCAAACGGTGTTAGGCCCAGTATGGATTGCAAGTGATTGCACAAAGGTGAGAAAGGGTACCGTATCCCAGGATAACATGTATGGATAGCGTACACATTCAAAATATATGTCTATACATCAGGAGGCAGGCTCAGACGGTGTTAGGCCCAGTATGGATTGCACGTGATTGCACAAAGGTGAGAAAGGGTACCGTATCCCCGGATAACATGTATGGATAGCGTACACATTCAAAATATATGTCTATACATCAGGAGGCAGGCTCAGACGGTGTTAGGCCCAATATGGCTTGCACGTGATTGCACAAAGGTGAGAAAGGGTACCGTATCCCCGGATAACATGTATGGATAGCGTACACATTCAAAATATATGTCTATACATCAGGAGGCAGGCTCAGATGGTGTTAGGCCCAGTATGGATTGCACGTGATTGCACAAAGGTGAGAAAGGGTACCGTATCCCAGGATAACATGTATGGATAGCATACACATTCAAAATATATGTCTATACATCAGGAGGCAGGCTCAGACTGTGTTAGGCCCTGTATGGATTGCATGTGATTGCACAAAGGTGAGAAAGGGTACCGTATCCCCGGATAACATGTATGGATAGCGTACACATTCAAAATATATGTCTATACATCAGGAGGCAGGCTCAGACGGTGTTAGGCCCTGTATGGATTGCACGTGATTGCACAAAAGTGAGAAAGGGTACCGTATCCCAGGATAACATGTATGGATAGCGTACACATTCAAAATATATATCTATACATCAGGAGGCAGGCTCAGACGGTGTTAGGCCCAGTATGGATTGCACGTGATTGCACAAAGGTGAGAAAGGGTACCGTATCCCCAGATAACATGTATGGATAGCGTACACATTCAAAATATATGTCTATACATCAGGAGGCAGGCTCAAACGGTGTTAGGCCCAGTATGGATTGCAAGTGATTGCACAAAGGTGAGAAAGGGTACCGTATCCCAGGATAACATGTATGGATAGCGTACACATTCAAAATATATGTCTATACATCAGGAGGCAGGCTCAGACGGTGTTAGGCCCAGTATGGATTGCACGTGATTGCACAAAGGTGAGAAAGGGTACCGTATCCCAGGATAACATGTATGGATAGCGTACACATTCAAAATATATGTCTATACATCAGGAGGCAGGCTCAGACGGTGTTAGGCCCAGTATGGCTTGCACGTGATTGCACAAAGGTGAGAAAGGGTACCGTATCCCCGGATAACATGTATGGATAGCGTACACATTCAAAATATATGTCTATACATCAGGAGGCAGGCTCAGATGGTGTTAGGCCCAGTATGGATTGCACGTGATTGCACAAAGGTGAGAAAGGGTACGGTATCCCAGGATAACATGTATGGATAGCATACACATTCAAAATATATGTCTATACATCAGGAGGCAGGCTCAGACGGTGTTAGGCCCTGTATGGATTGCACGTGATTGCACAAAGGTGAGAAAGGGTACCGTATCCCCGGATAACATGTATGGATAGCGTACACATTCAAAATATATGTCTATACATCAGGAGGCAGGCTCAGACGGTGTTAGGCCCTGTATGGATTGCACGTGATTGCACAAAAGTGAGAAAGGGTACCGTATCCCAGGATAACATGTATGGATAGCGTACACATTCAAAATATATATCTATACATCAGGAGGCAGGCTCAGACGGTGTTAGGCCCAGTATGGATTGCACGTGATTGCACAAAGGTGAGAAAGGGTACCGTATCCCCGGATAACATGTATGGATAGCGTACACATTCAAAAGATATGTCTATATATCAGGAGGAAGGCTCAGACGGTGTCAGGCACAGTATGGATTTGACGGCCCAGACTACACAGCGGAGGAGCAGGGAGAGGTAAAGATTGCAAATGCTGGGGCCCTGCCCAAGCAAGGGGGGCCCACTCGTGGGCGTCGGTAATGGCACTGGGCCCCTCATAGTACGGCGGTGTGTCTGACGGCGGGTGTGCACCACCACCGTCAGAGACACTTGATTGCACTATGAGGGACCCTGTGCCAGTGCCCGCGCCCAAGAGTCGGCCTACCCACCTGTCCAGGGCAACGGCACTCGCACGGTGTCGTGCGCTAGGTGGTGACCCCGGCCATGGGGGGGAGGCAGCACAGTTAGGGAGTTTTAGAAAGTGGCATATGTTGATGTTGGACATTCAGCTGATGCAAAAGGCGAAATAGGTCAAGTCCCAGGAAGAGGTGGACCAAAGCAAGCCATTTTTCTGTCACCCTATGTATCATCAGGGGAAGGTGGGACAAAATCCTTGGAAACCCATGCATGGTTCATTTTAATGAAGGTTAGATCATCCACATTTTGGGTTGACAGACGGGTCCTTTTTTCTGTCAGGATTGATCCAGCTGCACTGAAGACTCTTTCCGATAGCACACTTGCAGCTTGGCAAGCGAGCTTCTGTAAGGCATATTGTGCCAATTCAGGTCAGGTGTCCAGTTTAGCGGCCCAATAGTCAAAGGGGAATGACCTGTGTGGGAGAACATCGATATGGGAGGAAAGTCATTTGTAACCATAGTTGACAACTGCTGTCTCCTGTCACTTTCTATCGATGCAGTATTACCAGTTGTGTGAGCGGTACTTGAAAAATCAGTCCACAACATTGTCATGAAACCCCTGTCTCCAACGCCACTTCTGCTGTGTGCACCATGAACACCTCTGCCAAGCTGCCCCCGGCCCGTACGGCTCGTGTGAGAACCATCACCGCTGCTGTGTGCTGGGAATGCCTCAAGCAACCGATTTACCAGAGTTGCTTGTTTATTAGCCAATATTAGGTCAAGGTTCTCCTGTGGCATGATGTTTTGTAATTTGCCTTTATAGCGTGGATCCAGGATGCTGGCCAACCAGTAGTTGTCATCGTTCATCATTTTGGCAATGCGGGGGTCCCTTTTTAGGATCTGCAAGGCATAATCTGACATGTGGGCCAATGTTCCCGGTGTCAATGATGCACTGCGAGTGCTGGGTGGAGGAGCACTTTCTGGCAAATCCACATCCCTCCAGTCACGCACAAACCCTGTACCAGACCTTGCCACGCCAACATTTTCACTTGCCCCACGAGATGCATCCTCCTCCCCTAAGTAATCATCCCCATCATCATCCTCCTCCTCCTCTTCTTCCTCCACCTCATCCAGGAGTGGTCCCTGAGCAGACAATGACTGAATGTCATCAAGGATTCCCTCCTCCTCTTCCTCCTCATCAACATTGGCTGCACACGCCTGCTCCTTAGGGTGCGTCAAAGTTTGCATGAGCAGACGCATAAGTGGGATGCTCATGCTTAGGATGGCGTCGTCTGCGCTTACCAGCCGTGTGCATTCCTCAAAACACTGAAGGACTTTACAGAGGTCTTTCAGCTTCGGCCACTGCACACCTGTCAACTCCATGTCTGCTCTCAGAGTGCCTGGCCGTGTATCCTCCCACAAATGCATTATGGCCTGCCTCTGCTCGCACAGCCGCTCCACCATGTGCAGGGTGGAGTTCCACCTTGTTGCAATGTCGATAATGAGGCGGTGGTTGGGAAGGTGGAGCAATCGCTGCAGCTTCTGCATACAAACGGAGTGTACAGGCGACCGGCGGATGTGCGCGCTCAGTCTTCGCACCTTCTGGAGCAGGGCTGTTAACTCCGGATAATTTTTGAGGAAGCACTGCACCACAAGGTTCAAGGTGTGAGCCAAGCAAGGTATGTGGCTGAGTTTTGAAAGGGCTATGGCTGCTACAAAATAACGGCCGTTATCACTAACTACCTTGCCTGCCTCAAGATGTACACTGCCCAGCCATGACTCAGTTTGTCGCTTCAAGTACTCGGCCAGCACCTCGGCGGTGTGTCTGTCGCCCAAACACATCATTCTGCAACACAACCTGCTCACGCTTTCCACTAGCTGCTCGATAGGGGGACACCTCGTGTGCAACAGTGGCAGCTGCAGATGGAGTGCTCGTACGACTGCACTCTGTGGACGAGCTTTCGCTTCTGGAGGAGGAGGAGGAGGAGGGTCGAACGCCTACAGCCAACTGTTTCCTATACCGTGGGCTAGGCAGCACTGTCCCACCACCGCTGTCCCCTGTGGACCCTGCATCCACCACATTAACCCAGTGCGCAGTGATGGACACGTAACGGCCCTGGCCATGCCGACTGGACCATGCATCAGTTGTGAGGTGCACCTTTCCGCTCACTGACTGCTTGAGTGCATGGACAATGCGGTCTTTTACATGATGGTGGAGGGCTGGGATGGCTTTGCGAGAAAAGAAGTGGCGACTTGGTAGGTCATAGCGTGGTACTGCATAGGCCATGAGTTCGCGGAAAGCTGCGCTTTCCACCAACCGATAGGGCATCATCTCAAACGAGATTAGTTTGGCAATGTGGGCGTTCAAACCCAGTGTACGCGGATGAGAGACTGAGTACTTTCTTGACCTACTCATAGTGTCTGGGAGGGTGAGCTGGACTTGAGAGCTGCATATGGTGGAAGTAGCGGTGGACAGGCCGGACTGAGAGAGGGTTGATGATGGTGATGGAGTTGGTGTTCTTTCTGATGGCCTAGATTCAGTATTTCGTTGATATAACAGTGGGATTCCCTGACTGCTGTGGCCTTGCAACGACACCTCAACATTTGCTGCTGTGCTAACCGGTGGGCTTACAGTGGGGGAAACAATGTAGCGTTGTTGACTACCTTCTTTGTGATCAGTTGCACATGTGGCACTTGAGGTTTGGTGTTGTGTCCACGCTTGCAAGTGCATGCTGGTTAAATGTCTAAGCATGCAACTGGTATTCACATTTTTCAGATTTTTCCCTCGGCTAAAGGTTTTTGCGCACTTCTTACAGATAACCTTGGCCTGATCATGAGGATTTTGTTCAAAAAAGTGCCACACTGCACTCTTCCTACTTTGGCAGACATTTTGCGGCCTAGCACGCTGTGATCTTTTGACCCTCTGGACAAGCTGTCCAGCAACTCTTTTGATTTTTGGAACCTGTCTTTGGAGTGCTCCGGGCCTGCCAGATAACAGCTGTTGCGATGTCGATGTCTGCTGTGGATGCTCCTCCTCCTCATCTGAGCTATTGGAAGCAGCACCCTCTTCCCCCAATGGATGCCAATCTGGGTCAACAACTGGGTCATCCATCACCTCCTCTTCAATGTCATGTGCACCTTCCTCTGTGAAACCGTGTATGGTGGTATAGTGTGCGGGAAGGGGCACCTGAGTCTCATCAGGGTCAGAATCTGGCTCTGTACACTGCGAGGACAATGTAGTGCTCTGAGTGAATGTACCAGCAGAATCATCTATCAGCGGCTGTGCATCAGTGCACTCCATGTCAGATTCATCTTGGCCTGGGTAATTCACCATTTCACTTGATAATCCAGGCATGGTATGTGAAAACAGCTCCATGGAGTAATCAGTAGTATGGCCTGCATCATGCTTCAATCTTGGTTGGGGTGAAGGACACAAGGAAAGGTGTGGCTCATGAACATGAGCCTCCAATGACGACTCAGTGCTTTTATTTTTTACAACTTCAGAAGAGGAGGCGATAGAGCTGGAGGCTGAGTCAGCAATGTAAGACAAAACTTTTTCCTGAAGCTCTGGCTTTAAAAGCGGTTTGCCAACTCCTAGAAAACTAAGCCTTCGAGGCCTTGTGGAGCCAGACGATGACGCAGGCTCAACACCTCCTGCATTCGGTCCTATTTTGCTTTTGCCACTACCATCAGATCCACCACCAACACCATCATTACCAGCTTCCAACCCCCGCCCAATTCCACAGCCTCTTCCACCAGCCTTCCTCATTTTTGGTAGAAATGTAGACAAAATCCAACAAACTATATAGTAATGTAAAACAAGGTACAAGGTGTCTATAGGACAGGGGAGATTTTGAATTTCTGCAGACTCTTGTGGACAACTGGACACTTTTGGATTGTGTGAGGCCCACTGAATATCAGAGCGCTATGTCACTGGCTCGATGTCGCAGGTGTGAAAAATGTCACTAGAGGATAAGGGAGATTTTGAATTTCTGCACACACTAGTGGACACTGGACACTTTTGGATTGTGTGAGGCCCACTGAATATCAGAGCGCTATTTCACAGGCTCGATGGCACAGGTGTGAAAAAAGTGACTACAGGATAAGGGAGATTTTGAATTTCTGCACACACTAGTGGACACTGGACACTTTTGGATTGTGTGAGGCCCACTGAATATCAGAGCGCTATGTCACAGGCTCGATGGCACAGGTGTGAAAAAAGTGACTACAGGATAAGGGAGATTTTGAATTTCTGCACACACTAGTGGACACTGGACACTTTTGGATTGTGTGAGGCCCACTGAATATCAGAGCGTTAGGTCACAGGCTCGATGGCACAGGTGTGAAAAATGTCACTAGAGGATAACGGAGATTTTGAATTTCTGCACACACTAGTGGACACTGGACACTTTTGGATTGTGTGAGGCCCACTGAATATCAGAGCGCTATGTCACAGGCTCGATGGCACAGGTGTGAAAAAAGTGACTACAGGATAACGGAGATTTTGAATTTCTGCACACACTAGTGGACACTGGACACTTTTGGATTGTGTGAGGCCCACTGAATATCAGAGCGCTATGTCACAGGCAGAAATTGGCTAGTGTATCACAAACTACAAGGTGTATGTAGAATTGGGCAGAATAGGAATCTCCCTAGAGTGTAGGTCTGTAAGAACGGAACAAGTCTTCCACTTATCCTTCCACAGTGACACACAGATAGCTTCACTGTGGCTGTGATAATAGCCGTTACACGGTACTGTGTGAGGAGCGTACACCGCTGTATGGTGTGAAAAAAATGCATGCTCAGTACCTCAGCAGGACAAAAAAAAAATTGGGATTGCTTTTAAAAAAGCAGTTTGCAGAGCAGTGGGTAAACAGCAATGCAGCTGTCAGGAAGCCTTAGAAGGCAGCCTAACAACCAACACCGCTGATCCACCACAATATAGCCTCCCCTTGCACTGCACACACAGTGACTGGTGTGTTGTACAGGCAAAATCGCTAGCAGCAGAAGCAGTTTTTTTTTCTTCTTCCCTGCCTAACGCTCTCCCTACAGAATCAGCAACCTCTCCCTATGCTAAGATCGGGAGAAGTAAGATGGCGGTCGGCGTGCATGCCCTTTTATAACCCATGTGACGCCCACCAAAGCAAGCCAATCACTTGCATGCCCTTCTGAAAGATGGTGGTGACCCCTGCCTATGTCATCACGTTGCCCACAGTGTCCGTGGATCCTGATTGGCTGAAAAAGAGCGCAAAACAAACTTTTGAAACGCGACTTTGGCGCGTAAGTCGCCGACCTTGTGGCCGACCTCATCCTAGGGTCGGGTTTCGTTTCATTAAAACCGACTTTGCCAAAAGTCGGGGACTTTTGAAATTTTTCGACCCGTTTTGCTCAACTCTAGTTAACAGGGAGCAGGGAAAAGAGAAGTCAGATGATAAGCAAATAATCTAAGTCCAGGAAGGGAATAAAGTCAGGCTGGGTCAGGTGCAGAGCACAAAGTAATCAAACTTACACAGGCAACAGCAAGTGTACGATTGACACAGAGTGAAGGAGCTAGCATGCTTAAGTAGAAGAATAATCAAGGAAAGTGAACACTGATAATGCAGCACAAACCCAGTCCAACCCCTTCACAAAGTAACATATCAGACAGGAACAGAGTGGAGATCGTGACACCGAGATGATGTACTCAAGAAATTGTAAAGACTCTTGCTTAAACACCCATTTCTCCAGTTTGGAAAAAAGAGAATTGGTGCATAAGAGCTCAAAAACTGAAAAAGTGGTTTGGTACTGTGTTAGCCAGTAGAAAAAAAAAAAAATTATATATATATATATATATATATATATATATATATATATATATCTCAAGTGCTCTCAGTGAGAGAAACAAAATAGGAATCTTGTGAGTATGATACCTTTTAATGGCTAATAAATAGTAGTAAATGATGTTACAAGGCAAGCTTTCGGGACTGCTTACATCCCTTTATCAGGCTTATATAACAAAATATTTGAAACCTTATTTATATACAGTTTAAAGCACATGCTGGTGTGATACATGGACATTTCAATAGACAATACAATTTCAATAAACAAATACTGAACTTGAAGAGGGAATACTTAATTAGGTAAGATTACATCAGAGGTGTGAAAGTTCCATGAGATCAAAGGACTGTTTGGAGGAAATAGCTCAGATATGGTAATGGGCCATAAAACCTTCTGACAAATTGAGTCCTGTGTGAATAGAATCAAAGATTGTAATGAATTTGTACTCCCACACTCTCCTGTGTTTCTGTGATTTAAAATTGCCTTTTAAAATGACAACTTTCATATTGTTTATGTTGTGTCCTGAATCACAGAAATGTTTAGCCACAGGTAAATGTTTTTTTTGTCTGTAATTGTATGACAATGAGACCTCATCCTTCTCTCAGTCTCTGTCCTGTTTCTCCAACATAGAGGCCACCCACAGGACATATATTGCATAGAATTAAATACACCACATTGGAAGAGGAACATGTGAATGTCACGGGAATCTTATAGTCATGCTGTGTGTTGGGAATTTGGATTTTGTCTTTGGTCTCTATATGAATGCAGGTTTTGCATCTTCTCCCATTGCAAGGATATGATCCTCTTGGTGAATCTGAGGGCATTGAACTTCGGATAATGATGTTTCTTAGATTGGGAGGTCGCCTGTAACATAGCAAGGGGGGTCTTTGAATAGTGTTTTTAACCGGTCATCCTTGTGTAGGATATAGTGAAGTTTCTTAGCCATTTTTCTCAGTATTTCAAGCTGTGGGTTGTAGGTCACTACCAGTGGTACACGATGATTTTCCTCTTTTTTTCTGTATTGAAGTACTTGAATTCTAGGGATCCTTGTGGTCCTAACGATCTGATCATCAATGGAGGTGGGATGGTAACCTTGTTTTAAAAATGACATTTTAAGCTGGGTTAGGTGTTCATCCCTGTCCTTGGGACTGGAACAGATACAGTTATATCTGAGGGCCTGGCTGTAGACAATGGACTTTTTAATGTGTTTAAGATGGAAGCTGTCCCATTTGAGGTATGTGGGGCGGTCAATTGGTTTCCGATACACTGATGTTTGAAATGAACCATTTTGGATTTTTATGGTGGTGTCTAGGAAGTTGATTTTTGTTTTTGAGTGGTCTAATGTCAAGTTTATGGTTGGGTGAAATTTGTTGAATTTTTCATGGAAATTTAGAAGTTCTTGTTCAGGCTCAGTCCAGCTTATTAAGACGTCATCGATGAAACGGAAATTGGCAAAGGGTTTGGTGGAGCAAGATGTTAAAAAGTCATTTTCCAGATTAGCCATGAAGAGGTTAGCATACTGGGGTGCCATTCTACTTCCCATAGCAGTGCCGGTGCATTGTAGGTATAGCTCCTCACCGAAAGAGAAAAAGTTGTGTGTGAGGATGAATCTGGTAAGTTCTATTACAGACTCGGAGGGGATCCCATTGGCCTCAAGAAACATTCGGCAGGCGGTTAGTCCATCTTCGTGTGGGATGTTGGAATATAAGGATTCGACGTCCATGGTGTCTATGATGGTGCTGTCGGGGAGGGGACCTATCATGGATAGCTTATTCAGCAGGTCTGTAGTGTCCTGTATATAGCTGGCTGTCTTCCTTACCAGCGGCTTGAGGATGTTTTCAACCCACCCTGAGATTTTTTCAGTGAGTGTTCCCACCCCTGAGATGATTGGCCTCCCTGGGTTGCCTGGCTTATGAATCTTAGGAAGCATATAGAAAGTTCCCATCCTTGGATTCTTGGGTATTAAGTCCAGAAGGTTTATGGGGTCTGTACATAGACATTTGATGACTCTTTTCAACTCCCTCAGATATTTTGGAGTTGGGTCATCATCCAGTTTGGTGTAGTACTGTATATCCATCAGTTGTCTGTGTGCCTATTTGATGTAGTCGGTTGTATTAAGGAGAATAATAATAATAATAATAATCTTTATTTATATAGCGCCAACATATTCCGCAGCGCTTTACAGTTGAACAGTTTCAAACACAACAGTCATAAGTAACAACGTTAACAATACAATAATTAAAGCGAAATAAGACGACCCTGCTCGTGGAGCTTACAATCTACAATGAGGTGGGGGGGATACAAAGCACAGGTTTGTATTTACAATGATGTATTTACAATGACGGTCCAGCCATCTTCAGGGGGTGGGGGTTAGATGGAGATAGTGAATGGGCTACACACACACAAACATGACTTTGATTACTGAATGTGATAGGCCGCTCTGAACAAATGTGTTTTGAGCGAGCGCCTAAAACTATGCAAATTGTGGATGGTCCTAATATTTTGGGGTAGAGCATTCCAGAGGATTGGCGCAGCACGGGAGAAGTCTTGGAGTCGGGAGTGGGAGGTACGGATTAGGGCAGAGGTTAGTCGAAAGTCATTTGCAGAGCGCAGCGGTCGGTTAGGCCGATAGACAGAAATGAGGGAGGAGATGTAAGGGGGTGCCGCACTGTGGAGAGCTTTGTGGGTGAGAACAAATACTTTGAATTGTACCCTGTAATGAATTGGCAGCCAGTGTAACGACTGGCGAAGAGCGGACGCGTCTGAGAAACGATTAGCCAGATGGACAACCCTGGCTGCTGCATTAAGGATAGACTGGAGAGGGGAGAGTCGAGTGAGAGGGAGAACTATGGCACCACCTTTATCCGCAGGCTTAATAGTGATCTCCCTGCTGTTCTTAATGTCGTGAATCACCTTTTTCTCTTGCAAACTGATATTAGATGTTTCCTTTGCTTTTTTATCTAATATCATGGACTGCATCGAATGTCTAAATGAATCAATATATTGGTACAAAATGGTGTTGCGGTCAGAGGGAGGTGTCCAGTCAGAGTTTTTCTTATTCTCTAGTCTGACTTGAGTTTGGCTGCCCAGAAGCCCCAAGTCCTCTTTGACAGAGAAGAACTCCTTCAGGCTAAGTCTCCTGAAGTATTGTTCCATGTCACTACAAAGTTCTGTATTGTCTAGAGGTTTTGTAGGACAGAATGTGAGACCTCTGGAAAGTACATTGAGTTCTAGATTAGTGGGTTTGTAAGATGACTGATTAATAACACAGCTGACTGCACCTGTGTCCTTCTGGTGGTTTTTCCCCATTCTGTAGTGTTTAGGAGGGTCTTGACTGGTGCTGGAATGTAATCCTGCTTTCAGTTGAAGTCTGTAGAGTTTATTTTTCTTGTTGTATACTAGGTACGACTGCAGTGTTGTATAGAAGAGCTGCATTTTCTGCTGTATGTCACCAGCAATTGTACTCCTTAAAGTTTGTATTTCCATTTGGACCGTTTTCTTGGTGCTGTAGAAAACATGAATAAGGTGGTTGTGTAGTCTCTCCGAAGTCCTGCAGCAGAGGTGTTGTGTGTAATGAGTATTGTAGGTATTCCGAATGGGATTCTTTAAGCTTAGTCCTTTGGGTATTAAGTGCTCCTTCTTGCATCTTGTTAAGAAGAAGATGTTGCTATCCAGTTGTGCCAGTTTCTTCAGACGATCTTTCAGTTCCATAGATGTACGGTACATTCTGGTATCCTCCCATTTAGTAAAACGAAAAAAGTGGTTTGGTACCATGTTAGCCAGTAGAAAAAGTATATATAAAGTGCTCTCAGTGAGAGAAACAAAATAGGAATCTTGTGGGTATGATACCTTTTAATGGCTAACAAATAATAGTAACTGATGTTACAAGGCAAGCTTTCGGGACTGCTTACGTCCCTTCATCAGGCTTATATAACAAAATATTTGAAGAAACCTTATTTATATACAGTTTAAAGCACATGCTGGTGAGATACATGGACATTTTAATAGACAATACAATTTCAATATACAAATACTGAGCTTGAAGAGGGAATACTTAATTAGGTAAGATTACATCAGAGGTGTGAAAGTTCCATGAGATCAAAGGGCTGTTTGAAGGAAATAGCTCAGATATGGTAATGGGCCATAAAACCAAATTGAGTCCTGTGTGAATAGAATCAAAGATTGTAATGAATTTGTCCTCCCACACTCTCCTGTGTTTCTTTAATTTAAAATTGCCTTTTAAAATGACAACTTTCATATTGTTTATGTTGTGTCCTGGATCACAGAAATGTTTAGCCACAGGTAAATGTTTTTTTTTTTGTCTGTAATTGTATGACGATGAGACCTCATCCTTGCTCTCAGTCTCTGTCCTGTTTCTCCAACATAGAGGCCACCCACAAGACATATAGTGCATAGAATTAAATACACCACATTGGAAGAGGAACATGTGAATGTCCCAGGAATCTTATAGTCATGCTGTGTGTTGGGAATTTGGATTTTGTCTTTGGTCTATATATGAATGCAGGTTTTGCTTCTTCTCCCATTGCAAGGATATGTTCCTCTTGGTGAATCTGAGGGCATTGAACTTTGGATAATGATGTTTCTTAAATTGGGAGGTTGCCTGTAACATAGCAAGGGGGTCTTTGAATAGTGTTTTTAACTGGTCATCCTTGTGTAGGATATGGTGAAGTTTCTTAGCCATTTTTCTCAGTATTTCAAGCTGTTGGCTGTAGGTCACTACCAGTGGTACACGATAATTTTCCTCTTTTTTTCTGTATTGAAGTACTTGACTTCTAGGGATCCTTGTGGCCCTAATGATATGATCATCAAAGGAGGTGGGATGGTAACCTTGATTTAAAAATGACATTTTAAGCTGGGTTAGGTGTTCATCCCTGTCCTTGGGACTGGAACAGATACGGTTATATCTGAGGGCCTGGCTGTAGACAATGGACTTTTTAATGTGCTTAGGATGGAAGCTGTCCCATTTGAGGTATGTAGGGCGGACAATTGGTTTCCGATACACTGATGTTTGGAATGAACCATTTTGGATTTTTATGGTGGTGTCTAGGAAGTTGATTATTTTTGTTTTTGAGTGGTCTAATGTCAAGTTTATGGTTGGGTGAAATTTGTTGAATTTGTCATGGAAATTTAGACAATGGACCACAAGATTGTTGTGTAAATTCTCCTTAATGCGCTGATATCCCATATGTGGGGGAAAACTACTGTTTGTGTGCATGGCAGGGCTTGTAAAGGAAGGAGTGATGAGTGGAACACACACTATGAAGGAATGGTCTGCCAGTGTAATGTCGCATTTGAAAAGCCCCTGATACACCTAAAAAGTGGACACCCCCACAAGTAACCCAATTTTGTAAACTAGACCAAGGAATTCATCTAGATGTGTGGTGAGCACCTTGAAGCCCCAGGTGCTTTACATAAATTTATTATATTGAGCAGTGGAAATAAGAAAATCACATTTGTGCTACAAAAATATGTTTTACCTCCATTTTTTTATTTTAACAAGGGTAAGAAGAGAAAATGTACCCCAAAAATTGGTGTGCAATTTCTCCTGAGTACGATGATTTGTTGAGAAAAACTACTGTTTGGGTGCAAACCAAGTCTAGGAAAGGAAGGAGTGATGTTTGGAATGCAGACTTTGATACTTGGAGGGAATGGTCTGCTGGCATCATGTCACAAATGGAGAATCCCTGATGTGCCTAAACAGTGAAAATCCCTCACAAGTGACCATATATTGGAATTAATCAAGTTTTTCCTGGCATGTGAATTTTCTAACGTTGTAGCATATGTAAGTTGTGTAGAGTTCATAAAGTTGGCATATCAGAATAATGTAGTGTGCATTAAATTTGCATACATCAGTTGTGTAGGGTGCATGATATTGTGCAGAGTGCATCATGCTGACATACGGGAATTGTGGAGTGCATTAGTTTGGCATACATGATTAGTGTAAAGTGCATTAGGTTGGCATGCCTGAGTTGTATGGATTATATCAGGTTGGCTAATGTGAGTTGTGTAGAGTGCATCAGGTTGGCATATGTAAGTTTTGTAGAGTGCATGAGGTCGGCATATGTACGTTGTGTAGTTTGCATGTGTGTTTTCTGTAGTGTACATCAAGTTGGCTTACATACGGTAAGTTGTGTAAGTCAAAAATGAAATTTGAAGTCCATGGATGTGTGGTACAGTTTGAGTTTGAAGCATCCTTTTATACACAGGCCAGGTTTTTTGAGGCAGGAGTCATAGTGATAAGTGCTATCTTTGCACATCCTCCTTCTATTCCACACTCGGCACCTCTTTTATGACTCTCCTTTCTTTGTGGTTTGAGAGATGTCACTGGGGAAATGTTAACAAATTTCAACAAACCGTCACATCCAAGCATAAGCATAGTGTGAACAGATGCTTAAGCACCTGTTCACACTATGCTTATGCTTGGATGTGACGGTCAGTTTTTGAAATTTGTGTTCATTTACCTTCTGACTGAGCACTCCACCTGTTAGCTCCAGGCGGTTTTAATCAAACCAGGGCGATTTCCCCTCCACAGAGATATAGACTTCAGTCCTAACAGAGGATTTTTTCATAGGCTCCCATTCAGATGAAGACTACAGTCTTAGTGAGGATTGGCATAGAATAGGGACCTGGAAAATGAGAAATGCCTTAACGTGGCTTCCAGGTACACATAACTTTGCCATTTTGTGTGCTAAACTTTCTCAATTTTTCATTCTTCTAATGCAGTAATGCAATTCATTATTCATTTTTCATGTTTGCATGGTTTGGCGCTACAGTGTGCTTCCTTTTTTGCTTGACTGGGGAAATGTTAACCTGGTACTTTCATGCTTGGTAAGGGAGAAGCAAGGTGCAAAACAATGGTGAGAGGGAGGGAAAGCCCAAATATAAGGGAAGGGGGTGTGGAGACTTCTAGGCAGATCTAACAATACTCACCTGTTGTCCTTAAATAGGTTCCGCACCTATTGCTGAGCAGGAACCTAATCACTGCCTGACCCTAAGGATTGGCCCTGGATAGGGAGGTGATGGTGTGGGTGCTAGTCAGTCCCCACTACAATTAAAGACAGAGAGTGTGGACAAATGAGGGAATACACTTAGCTTACAATCAGAGAACTGAAGAAGACACTAGTCGACTGCTAGTACTTCTAACCAGGCAGAGGGAAATTGAGCTAACAGTATCACCTTGCTGAAGAGACTGAAGATATTTAAACCTTCAGCAACTGAGCATTAATTAGCAGCAGAAGGTGGAGGTAACCGTTTTGTCTTAGAGGGAGAAGGATATCACTCCATAACAAAGACGCATAAATCAAGAAGGTGCTTGTAGAGCAAATCACAATGACCTTCTACAGCCAGATCCAGGATGATTAGCTGTCACAGCTGAAACACTCATGACAATACCCCCCTTCTACGAGTGGCCTCCAGACACTCAGGACCTGGTTTCTCAGGATGAGAGACATGGAATGAATGAACCTGTCTAGGGGCATTCACCTCAGATGCTGAAACCCACATCCCTCCTCTGGACCATACCCCCTCCAGTGCACCAAGTACTGCAGGGAACGAAGCTGAAGACAAGAATCAATAATCCTCAAAATCTGGAACTCAAAATTACCATCAACAATGATTGGGGGTGGTGGCAAGGGAGATGATTCAAGAGGTTCAACATAATTCTTGAGCAGAGACCTGTGGAAGATATTGTGTATTTTAAGAGCCTGTGGTAACTCAAGACAAAAAGCTGCAGGGTTAATGAAGGCGTTTATTTTATAGGGGCCAATAAACCAAGTCCCAGTTTCCAGGAAGGAATCTTCAACTTGATATTCCTGGTAGACAACTCAATTCCCAGAAATTGAAATATAGACAGACACCGCCATCTTTCTTTTTCATGAAAAAGAACCCTGCCGCCACGGGTGAAGATGAAGGTCTGATATGTCCCTTCTCCAGACTCTCGGTAATAAAATTTTTTGTGGCTTTTCTCTCAGGACCGGACAGATTGTATAGTCTGGACTTGGGTAATTTAGCTTTGGGAGTCAGGTTAATAGAACAGTCATTTGCAAGATGGGGGGGGGGGGAAATCCTGACATCCCTTCTCAGAAAATATGTCCTCAAAACCAGACAAGAACACAGGTAAGGTCTCTATAGATACTGCAGAAAGGAAAATATTTAGGCAGTTATCAAAGCAGTAATCTCCCTGTTAGGGCTGGCAGAACGCACCAAATTATAAAGTAGTAGAAGGTGCGTTTGCAGCCCGGGATCCACCGTGCAGAGGTGGTACACTGCTGCTAGACAATGGCGGAAGAATAGAGCGGCGTGAAAACAGTCACATGTGGGTTACGTCACCCAGTGTGAGCAGGAGCAGACTCTGTTAATTCACAGAGCCGCACAACCAGTGAACGTGGATGCCGGAGCCTGTTTAGCTCACAGAGCCCGGCCAAAGAGCGCACAGCAAACGGCCACAGAACTCTACCCCAAGGACATGGGATTAGAGTCCCTCTAGGCCCACTGAGTACGTGGTGTCGCTACCACGAACGCCGCTATAGACGCTGGCTATGGAGTGTGGAGCACTTGCACTGAGGCGTGCCGAGTCACTGATGATGATTAATGCCTGACTCAACTCTGACCTACCTACGGCCTAAGCCTGGGCGCTAGCAGGCTAGGCTGCACAACACATGCGTACCAAGGGTAGGGGTTTCATAATGAGTCAGTCATCAGAGACATTCATATGTGCATACATCACTCACTCCGTATAGTCTGAAAATACAGTCTATCCTAGTGCATGGCCGAGCAGCCATGCAAACCTTTTATAGCCGCGAGCGTCCGGGACCTTCCTGGCTTCTCGGATGGGCCAATCCGAACAGGAGCAGGACCTGAGCACATGACCTTCGATCTCCAATGGGAGATCACTCCACGGGCATGCTCAGTGGCCCGACCTGGAGAATCTCGCTGCTGAGCAGCATGTACTGCCATAGCTGTGCCAGAGGTGGCAGCAGCAAGCAAACCCATGGAGCTGGTCTGGGCAGAGCGCCGGGACTTACAAGTTTGCTGAGAAACCTCCTCTGCGACCGGAGAGGAATGGGTGACCCCCGGAAGCAAGGCTCGGGATTCCCGCTGTGCAGCGACAGGAACCCGACGCCTAACACTCCCCTCCACAATTTCTTTTGATTGCCAATCCTCTACCAGATTATGTGTCACTAACCAGGGTAAACCCAGTTCAATTGGAGTGGGAAGATGCTCCAGGACACAATAAGCAATTATCTCATATTGAAAAGACCCCACCCTCATTATTATGTACAATCTGCATCAACGCTCTCTGTGCTGAGTCTATGGTGTAAATGGGAATGGGCTTAGCTAAGGTAGAGCAAGCAAGTCCAGTTTAGGTTCACCTCTGAAACTTAGCCCTAACACAGGCATATTGTCCAGGAAAGAGGGCTCAGTGGAGGTGGTCTTACCCATCTATTCCACAGGCGTGTATCCACCAGTATAGCCAATGACATGGCAGCCTCCAATGACTCAGGAGTTTCGTATACTGCCAAAACATCTTCTAATATTTCAGTAAGACCTTGACAAAATTGGCTTCTAAGAGTCCGGTCATTCCATTTGGTATTGGTTGCTCACCTGCAGAATTCAGAGCTATAGGTCTCCACTGAGCGATTACCTTGCTGAAGGTGACGGAGCCTTGATTCAGCCAAGGAATTATCATAGATAAGAGCTAAAATCCTGAAAAACCCTTCTATGGACTGGACACACATAGAATCCTGTGTCAGATAAAAAGCCCAGGATTGAGGATCCCCTAGCAACAATGAAATCACAATTCCCATTAGTTTCTCCTCATCCCCAGAGGAGTAAGGACGAAGTATGAAATACAATTTGGATGCTTCTTTAAATACAAAAAAACTGTCCTTACCTCCTGAAAACCTGTCCGTAAAAGCAATTTTGGGTTCAAGCTGAACTGAAATACCCATAGAGTCACCCACAGTACGAGTCTGCAGCCAATGCCATTGCTGCTAAACCTCAGAATGGAGGTCATTCACTTCCAGTAACAACCTCTGCAGCTTCTCTGCCAGCACAGAAACATGATTCATGAACCCCAAAAAGAAAAAAACCCTCACTGAAAAACCACACACAAAAAAAACAAGTGTCAATTTTTTTTGTCTTTTAAAAAAGTGTACCACTGGTGTTAAGGTCATGCTGGGTGAAGGATAAGTAAGTGCACAACAAAGGGAAGAGGGAATGGGGAGCCCAGACACCTAGGGAAGAGGGGAGTGTGGACTTCTAGGCAGATATAAAATCACCCTGTCTGCCCTAAACATCCCTATATAGGTTCTGCACCTATCGCCGAGCAGGAACCTAATCCCAGCCTGACTCTAGTGATAGGATCCATATAGGAATGGGATGAGATAAGCACTAGTCAGTCCCCACTAAAATTAAAGACAGAAAGGGTAGATGGACGAGGGGGGAAAACTTAGCTTTGAGAAAACTGCCGAGATATCATGCCAGCAATCCTCCAAGGGTCCTCAGGGAAGACAATAAGAGACTAATAGAGCTTCCAACAAGACTGAGGCAAGTATGAGCTAATGCCAGCAACATGTTGATGGTAATTTTGAGTTCCAGATTTTGAGGATTGTTGATTCTTGTCTTCAGCTTCGTTCCCTGCAGTACTTAAATGTGATTAAACCTTCAGTACAGGAGTATGATTTGCAGCAGAAGGTGGAGGTAACTATTAGGTCCTAGCAGGAGAAGGATATTGCTCCATAACAGAGAAGCCAAAATTAAGAAGGTGCTTGAGCTAAATACAAAGACCTTCTACAGACAGAATCATGATGACTGTCTCTCACACCTGACACACCCGCGACAGTGAACTTGTCAGAGAAATAGATAGGATCCTGACCTGTGTGAAATCGATTTTCCAGCATCGAAGTAGATTGTGCAAAAACTGTGTGGCAGTGTCCAGGAGCCCCATTTGCTACTCCAAATCATTACTTCTAAAACTGTGTTTCAGTGACCAATCAGAGGGCCAGATTTACACGTAAAAATTGTAATGACTAATATTGGGTTACAGCCTGGAGGGCAATATAGCTACTCCAAATCGTTTGTACTAAAACTGTGTTTCAATGGCAAATCAGAATGTGAAAATTGTTAGGCCAAATATAGTGTGGCAGCCATGAGGCGCAATTAGCTATTCCAAATCGTTTATTATAAATGTCACGATTTCCACTCTGTTTCTGTCTTTTTGTTACTTTGGCTACTTTCACACATCCGTTTTGTTTGTTCCGGCAGCATGCGGCAGAGAGTCGGACCGCCGGATCAGGCCTGCAGCGGTGACACCGGATGCAGATGTGGCGCCTGATCCGGCTTGGAAATCATTTAAAGGAGCCGCACCGGGGACGAGAGAGACGGAGAGACGTGCACGCGCTTTGCTGCGCCAGGCACTTGTGGGGTTAAAACACACAGTGCCCGGGCATGCACTGTTGAAAAAGCCGGTCCGGCGCTGCAAAAAAGCATTGCAGCCAACGTTTTCTGCTGACGCCGGACAATGCAGGTTTGCCGTTTCCGGCAAAAGACGGAGGCGCCGCATGTCCATCTGGCACGATGCGGCGATCATTACATTCTATGTGCCAAAACCGGATCCAATTCCAGATCCGGTTTTCACACTTTTCGCTGCATCGTGCCGGATTCAAAAAGATGGATGTGTGAAAGCAGCCTTTGTGTTGGGGTTGTCAGTCTGTGCTGGGTCTGTGCTACCATCACCTATGTTCATTTTCCTTAATCAAGCTTCTACTTAAGCATGCTAATTCCTCCCCCCAGTGTCAATCATACACTTACTGTTGCCTGTGTAACATTGATCACTCTGCGCTCTGTGCCTGATCAACCTTGACTTGATTCTCTTCCCAGACTCAGACCCTTTGCTTGTGACCTGACTTTGCTTCTGCCTGCTTCCTGTAAACTGTTTTGTCTCTCTGGCTTTCCTGACTTTGGCTCGTGTATTGGACTTCGTATCTGACTTCCCTTTGTCGTACTGAGCCATTTCCTGGACTTGACTTCAGATTGTTTGACTTCCCTTTACGTACAGTAAGTAGTATTTATATCTACTAGCGTGACTCGCAACACAATAAAACTGTGTTTCTGTGGCAAAACAGAAGGTCAGATTTCCACTTAAAATTTGTTAGGCCTACTATAGTGGTGCAGCCATGAGACCCAATGAGCTACTCAAAATCGTTTTTGCTAAAACTGTGTTTCAGTGGCAAATAAGAAGGACAGATTTCCAC
The DNA here is from genome assembly GCF_039654945.1 of Dendrobates tinctorius. Taxonomy (NCBI): domain Eukaryota; kingdom Metazoa; phylum Chordata; class Amphibia; order Anura; family Dendrobatidae; genus Dendrobates; species Dendrobates tinctorius. Next base: position 31,280,202 of record NW_027361917.1, read on the forward strand.
TTAACATTTGTTAAGCATGACAGTGTTGTTCAGGCACACTATCTAAGAAAATAAATAGTGATTGTTCATTTAGTGACAGCTGTGGGCCTAAGGTTGTGAACCAGAAGAGTGCAAGAGAGAATCGCTACTTACAACATGAGTGGGAAAAAGCCAGGTCATGGTGGAAGGGGAACTAGGATTGGTGCACAATGTGTACGTGGGTTAGGTGTTAATGTGAATGAAAGCTCAACTGAACAATCATCGTCTTGTCCTATCCAAAAACCACTGACAACATCTGTTACTGGCCGGCCTGCTCGCCTTCTTTTTCTTTTGCAGCCGCACATTGGTATGCCTTGTAGTTGAGGCTCAAAAAGAACATGTGCTCCAGTGGATGGAAAGCACTGCATCAAGTTGCCTCTCCTCTTCTTCCTACACCTGAACATCATACACAGTACTATCCTCAGAGTTAGCACCCCAATCACCGTTATTTCCCCCGTGTCAAAAATTTTCAAACATCCACTTGACTTTGGCGAACCTCAGATGTGCCATTCTGCAGAGCTGTTCACACATTGTATTCCATGGGCATCAGAGATGAGCTTCGAAGAATCACAGAATCCAGGGGAGGAAAGCATCTTCACGGATGTACAACATTTTTTCCGCTGGATCTCGGGCTGGACAAAGTAGGGTCTGAGCAGAATCCAGACCCTTGTCATTAGACAATAACCACACGCAGATTGTACTGTGGTACCAGGGCAGGAAGAGGAGGAGTTTGACCTTCAAGGTGAGGAGTGTGAGAACAGAGAGGATGATGAGGAAGTTGGAGATCCCACTTGGTGTGAATCCAGTGGTGCACAGCTGAACAGCTCAGCAGAGGAGGTGATGGAGGAGGAAGATGAGGAGGTTATGTTGTGGCTTCCCACACAGACACAAAATAATGCAACCACGACAAGCACTGCATCCTCAGCCCCAACTCTAGATGTAACAGTCACGAGTAGAGTTGAGCGACATTGGTCAGATCGGGTTTCATGAAACAAAATTTGTTTCAGATGAAACTGGTCCGACTAGGGCAAAAAAGTCGGAGTTTCGTTCGAAACCCGACCCCAATGCAAGTCAATGGGGAATAAAAGTCAGCATTGAGTGGATGAATGTCATCCGCTCAATGCCGACTTTTATTTCCCATTGACTTGCATTGGGGTCGGGTTTCGGACGAAACTCCGGCTTTTTTTTACCCTAGTCGGACTAGTTTCATCTGAAACAAATTTTGTTTCATGAAACCCGATCCGACCAAAGTCGCTCAACTCTAGTCACGAGTGTGCAGTTTGCAGGGGCAGCAAGGGTTGCCTAGTCTGTGCTTTTTTTGAGACCGCAACTAGGGAATGAGCGATATTGCCCAATATCGTATCGGAATTCCGATTTCCAATATTGGAAAATATCGGATATTGGAATTTCCGATTTCTGATATCAATGCAAGTGAATGGGAGAAAAAAATCGGAATTACAAAATGACCACTACAGTGCTATATAATGGATAAAATGGAGGGGAAACACCTCAGGATAATGGGGAAAAAGTTTGCAGAGGCAGAGGAGCAAAGAAATCACTAGAAAAATGCACAAAGCGAAAGCTGTAACAGGAAAATTGGTCGCCATCTTCTTAACAGCGGTGTTTTTTCTTTGGGCTAGGATTAGTTGGGGTAGGGTTAGCGTTTATGGTTAGTAGGGTAAGGGTTAGGGTAAGGGTAAGGGTTAGGGGTTAGGGTTAGTAGGGTTAGGGTTAGTTAGGGTTATGGTTAGAGTTATTAGGGTTAGGGTTAGGGTAAGGGTTAGGGGTTAGGGTTAGTTAGGGTTAGGGTTATGCTTATGGCTAGTAGGGTTAGGGTTAGGGGTTATGGTTATTAGGGTTAGGGGTTATGGTTAGTAGGGTCAGGGGTTAGTGTTATGAATGAGTCACCGAGGGAGGAAAAAACAAAAATACAAGCTAAGTCCAGAAAACTGGAGAGGTTGGTAACTATCTGATTGCAGACCCCTGATCCTATCCACAACAACTAACAGTAGCCGTGGGGGGTTCCTACGATGCCCTAGACCCCTCGATCACAGCCGGAGAACTAAATAGGCCTAAAGAAAGAAAGGGGAGATCTAAACTGCCACAGAGCAGACCCCAAAGCAAAAGGCAGCCCCCAACATATAATGATGGTGAAGCAAGATGAAAACACTAACACAGACAGAAAGATAGGTTGAGCAAACGATGGGGAGCAAGCTAACTAAAAAGGACAGGATAGAAAAGCTGCTGTCTGCAATCCGCAAAAAACCCTACCAAAAAATGTCCCAACCGTCTGATAGGAAAAACAGGCCCTGAAGTCGCTAGGACTTCAAAAAGACTATATCAGCACTCAGGTAAATTCTGAAGACAGAGCAAAGATACAAACTGATCAGAGAAAAAAATGGAACTCAGCACACCCCCGACCGGGGATGGCTGAACTCAAAAAACAAGGTAAACAAAACAAAACTAATAAGTTCAATAGCAGAGCAAAAACTTATCTTTGGGAAGAAGGAATCAGACTGGTCTCCAAGAATCCAGCAGAGAAATCACCAGCGACTCAGAAGGGCGTCGGCTGCCTTACATCCAGTCAGCAGTTCCTGTTACCCAGTCATCACCTACCAGATCAGGTGTTTGGTAATCATTCTCACTACCTTCCTTCACCAGAAGAGGGAGTTCATCAGACATCGACGGTGAAGGGGAAAATGAACTCACAACAGGTTATGGTTAGTAGGGTTAGGGTTAGGGGCTAGGATTAGTAAGGTTATGGTTAGGGGTAAGGGTTTAGGTTTAGGGTTAGTAGGGTTAGGGTAAGGGTTAGGGTTAGTGGTTGGGGTTAGTTAGGGTTAGTGGTAAGGGTTAAGGGTTAGGGGTAAGGGAGAGTTAGGGTTAGGGTAAGAGATTTTACATTATTATATTAAAACTGCCGGTGGTCATGTCAATATGCCCTTTGACTGACATGTGTCCGCGTTCGGCTGACCTTTGCTTTGCAGGGATTTTCCAGGAGCACCACATAGAGGAACGGATACACTCCCTTTAAACCATCCTTAGTCTTCTTCTGCTGATTATATTACTGTTATTCAGTAATTCTGTATATTGATATTCTGCTTTTGGTTCATGTACATCTGCTCCTACTGCTTCCTAAACCTCCGTCTATGGTTATTCTACTATTGGCTGGTCGCAGAATGTCCCAAACCCAGAGGAAAAACACAGAAGTAGCAGTAGGCACAGGAAGTTGAGAGAACCAGCTGGTGAGTCAGGAACCCATATAGGCAGCAGAAATCAGCATAAGAGCCAATGGAACTAACGGGCACCAGCTGACGTTACCGGAGCCCGTTAACTGAGCAGGAGGGGTACCTGTGCCAGAATGCACTACCAAGGACCAGCAGACGTTACTGGAACTCAGATACCACAAAGGAGGGACCTAAGCCATTGACTCTACTGAGAACCAGCTGACGTTACTGGAACCCAGATAAGCAGCAGAAGGTAAAAGTGCCAGTGGCTGTACTGGGCAACAGCTGATATTACTGTATCCCGGATACCACAATGTAGCAGTGACATAAGCCAAAAGCACTGCCGAGAAGCCCCCAAAAAAACCAAAAAGACGCAAGCTCTAGAGCAAAAAGGCAGGAGTCCGGGGACATCTCCATCTGTCTTCTTGTCTTGGGTCTTCTGTATCTGTCTTCCTGTCTTGGGTCTTCTGCATCTGTCTTCCTGTCTTGGGTCTTTTACCAGAGTAATGTCTACTCGGCAGAAGGTGCAAGAGCCACATTTGCCCGCACAACCCGGACACAGTCTTCTTTACTCTGCAGCCGCAGCAGAGGAGGAGCAGGGCCTACTGACACTGTCGAGACCAGCCTTGAGCGCAAGGTCCCGGAGTCCACGTAGGGGGCTCCTACACTGCCGACACCACGGATAACAGCAAACTGAGCCGGAATGATGTACGGCGGGGGTGTGGAACAGTGTGGCGGACACAACCGTGTAACGGCGAGCGTTGTCGAAACATGGTTTGGAGCAGGAGGTACCCATGCCCTTGGGCACTCCCGAGAATCAGCTGGTGATGCTGGAACTCGGTATACCCCTCGGGGGAGGCACCTGTGTCCGCACTTCACTGCCAGGAAACAGCCGGCGTGGCTGGATCCCGCCTCTTGTGCTTCTGCCTATAGGTGTTTGGCATCTGTCGTCCTTTTTTTCCACTTTGGTCTAACGAGGTACAGCTGGCGGTATTGCTGCCCAGAAACACAGCATGCTGTGAAATGAGCAGTCACGGAAATGGGCACTAGCTGGCGGTACTAGAGCCCAGAAACACGGCATGCTGTGAAATCAGCAGTCACGGAAATGGGCACTTGCTGGCGGTACTAGAGCCCAGAAGCACGGCATGCTGTGAAAGTGGCAGTCACAGAAATGGGCAGAAGCTGGCGGTACTAGAGCCCAGAAACACGGCATGCTGTGAAATCAGCAGTCACGGAAATGGGCACTAGCTGGCGGTACTAGAGCCCAGAAACATGGCATGCTGTGAAAGTGGCAGTCACAGAAATGGGCACTAGCTGGCGGTACTAGAGCCCAGAAACACGGCATGGAAAACAATATGAGGTGAAAGAGTCAGTCACAGAACCAGGTGCTAGATGTTGGTAGTAGAGCCCAGTGCATGGGCATAACAGATGACGTTGTGTGCAACATAGGCACATGAGAGAGCATGCATACTGCTACCAATCATGCCTGTAACCTGTCTACTCTGGCCCAGGGCAGCAAAAGTTACCAGAAATCCAGGCCTGGTTCATTTTTACAAATGTAAGCCGGCCCACATTTGCAGCGGATTGTTAGTACATTGCCAGCTGCACTAAAGACGTGTTCAGAAATCACATTGGCACCAGGACAAGCCAGGAACTCCAAGACATACTGTCTAAGCTCGGACCATGTATCCAACTTGGAGACCCAAAACTTGAGGGGGGCAGATCCATCCTGAAGCACACTGACAGGGGTGGAGAGGTATTGTGCCACCATGTCACGGTAACATTGCCTCCTAGTGCGTTGCACCGTCTGTGCTGATGTTGCCCGAACTGTTTGCGGGTTCAGAAACCGTTGGAATAGGTTGGGTATACTGAACCTGTCAGTAGCAGATGTACTGCTTCTGCTACCGGCTTCTGAACGGATTCCGCTGGGCCCAGGAGGCACTGAGGTGCCTGCTAGTGCACGCGCATCACTGCTATGCGGTGGAAAAGAGTACATGAGTGAATTAACCTGTGCGTCTTGGTACTCCTGCATTTTACTCGCCCGGTTCAATGGTGTAATTAGGCTTTGAAGGCTGCCCCGGTAACGTGGATCTAAGAGGGTGGCCACCCAGTAGTCATTTGTGTGGAGAATACGAGCCACGCGTGGGTCGTTTCTCAGACACTGTAGCATGAAGTCAATCATGTGCTGCAGGCTGCCAACTGGCCATGCATTGCTGTCAACAGCTGGAGGAATGTGCTCTGGCTGCTCTGCTTCACCCCATCCACGCTTTATCTGGGGACTACTAGAAGAGCGCTGTGTACTTTCCTCCTCTGGCTCATCCTCATAGTCCTCCTCATCCTCCTCGCTTGCTGTGTCCTGCCTGGACCTTTGTGAGGCACCCACAGAGCTTTGTACCAACCGGGCCGATGAAGATTGCCTGGTTGGTGCAAGTGTCTCATCATGCTCCTCCTCCTCCAGAGAAACCTCATCCCTTAGTCCTTTAAGTGATGATTCTATAAGGCATATAAGGGGAATGGTCAGGCTGAGTAGGGCAGCTTCCGCGCTCACCATCAGAGTGGAGTCCTCGAAGCACTTCAAAATGGTGCATATGTCCTTCATGGATGCCCACTCTGTGGTTGTAAAGTGAGAGGGCTGAGATGTGTGTCGCTTACTTTGCGCCTGATGCAGCTGCAACTCCATAATTGCAGGTTGCTGCTCACACAACCTCCGCAGCATATGCAAAGTCGAATTCCACCTGGTGGGGAGGTCAACAATGATGCGGTGCTCGGGCAGGCCCAATCTACGCTGCATGGCTGAAAGGCGCTATGCAGCCATGCTTGAACGCCGCAAATGAGAGCACTCGTATCTGACTTTGTGCAGCAGCTCCTCAAGGTCAGGATAGTTCCTAAGGAAACTCTGCACCACCAAGTTTAGGACATGGGCAAGGCATGGAATGTGAGTCAGACCACCTAGGTCTAGAGCCGCGACCAGGTTTCGGCCGTTGTCACACACCACTAGAGTTGAGCGAAACGGGTCGAAAAAATTCAAAAGTCGCCGACTTTTGGCAAAGTCGGGTTTCATGAAACGAAACCCGACCCTAGGATGAGGTCGGCCACGAGGTCGGCGACTTACGCGCCAAAGTCGCGTTTCAAAAGTTTGTTTTGCACTCTTTTTCAGCCAATCTGGATCCACGGACTCTGTGGGCAACGTGATGACATAGGCACGGGTCACCACCATCTTTCAGAAGGGCATGCAAGTGATTGGCTTGCTTTGGTGGGCGTCACAGGGGGTATAAAAGGGCGTGCACGCCGACCGCCATCTTACTTCTGCCGATCTTAGTATAGGGAGAGGTTGCTGCTGATTCTGTAGGGAGAGCGTTAGGCAGGGAAGAAGACAAAAAAACTGCTTCTGCTGCTAGCGATTTGGCCTGCACAACACACCAGTCACTGTGTGTGCAGTGCAAGGGGAGGCTATATAGTGGTGTATCAGTGGTGTTGGTTGTTGGGCTGCCTTCTAAGGCTTCCTGACATTCCTGCATTGCTGTTTACCCACTGCTCCGCAAACTGCTTTTTTAAAAGCAATCCCAATTTTTTTTTTTTTGTCCTGCTGAGAAGAAAAAAAAACTGCTTCTGCTGCTAGCAATTTGGCCTGCACAACACACCAGTCACTGTGTGTGCAGTGCAAGGGGAGGCTATATAGTGGTGTATCAGTGGTGTTGGTTGTTGGGCTGCCTTCTAAGGCTTCCTGACATTCCTGCATTGCTGTTTACCCACTGCTCCGCAAACTGCTTTTTTAAAAGCAATCCAATCTCCCTTATCCTCTAGTCACTTTTGTCACAGCTGTGCCATCGAGCCTGTCACATAGCGCTCAGATATCAGTGGGCCTCACACAATCCAAAAGTGTCCAGTGTCCAAAAGTGTGTGCAGAGATTCAAAATCTCCCTTATCCTCTAGTCACTTTTGTCACAGCTGTGCCATCGAGCCTGTCACATAGCGCTCAGATATCAGTGGGCCTCACACAATCCAAAAGTGTCCAGTGTCCAAAAGTGTGTGCAGAGATTCAAAATCTCCCTTATCCTCTAGTCACTTTTGTCACAGCTGTGCCATCGAGCCTGTCACATAGCGCTCAGATATCAGTGGGCCTCACACAATCCAAAAGTGTCCAGTGTCCAAAAGTGTGTGCAGAGATTCAAAATCTCCCTTATCCTCTAGTCACTTTTGTCACAGCTGTGCCATTGAGCCTGTCACATAGCACTCAGATATTCATTGGGCCTCACACAATCCAAAAGTGTCCAGTGTCCAAAAGTGTGTGCAGAGATTCAAAATCTCCCTTATCCTCTAGTCACTTTGGTCACAGCTGTGCCATCGAGCCTGTCACATAGCGCTCAGATATCAGTGGGCCTCACACAATCCAAAAGTGTCCAGTGTCCAAAAGTGTGTGCAGAGATTCAAAATGTCCCTTATCCTCTAGTCACTTTTGTCACAGCTGTGCCATCGAGCCTGTCACATAGCGCTCAGATATCAGTGGGCCTCACACAATCCAAAAGTGTCCAGTGTCCACAAGTGTCTGCAGAAATTCAAAATCTCCCCTGTCCTATAGCCACCTTGTACCTTGTTTTACATTACTATATAGTTTGTTGGATTTTGTCTACATTTCTACCAAAAATGAGGAAGGCTGGTGGAAGAGGCCGTGGAATTGGGCGGGGGTTGGCAGCTGGTAATGATGGTGTTGGTGGTGGATCTGATGGTAGTGGCAAGAGCAAAATAGGACCGAATGCAGGAGGTGCTGACCCTGCGTCATCTTCTGGCTACATAAGGCCTCGAACGCTTAGTTTTCTAGAAGTTGGCATACCGCTTTTAAAGCCAGAGCATCAGGAAAAAGTTTTGTCTTACATTGCTGACTTAGCCTCCAGCTCTATCGCCTCCTCTTCTTCAGTTGTAAAAAGTAAAAGCACTGAGTCGTCATTGGAGGCTCATGTTCATTAACCACACCTTTCCTTGTGTCCTTCACCCCAACCAAGATTGAAGGATGACGCAGGCCATACTACGGATTACTCCATGGAGCTGTTTTCACATACCATGCCTGGATTATCAAGTGAAATGGTGAATTACCCAGGCCAAGATGAATCTGACATGGAGTGCACTGATGCACAGCCGCTGATGGATGATTCTGCTGGTACATTCACTCAGAGCACTACATTGTCCTCGCAGTGTACAGAGCCAGATTCTGACCCTGATGAGACTCAGGTGCCCCTTCCCGCACACTATACCACCATACACGGTGACACAGAGGAAGGTGCACATGACATTGAAGAGGAGGTGATGGATGACCCAGTTGTTGACCCAGATTGGCATCCATTGGGGGAAGAGGGTGCTGCTTCCAATAGCTCAGATGAGGAGCATCCACAGCAGACATCGACATCGCAACAGCTGTTATCTGGCAGGCCCGGAGCACTCCAAAGACAGGTTCCAAACATCAAAAGAGTTGCTGGACAGCTTGTCCAGAGGGTCAAAAGATCACAGCGTGCTAGGCCGCAAAATGTCTGCCAAAGTAGGAAGAGTGCAGTGTGGCACTTTTTTTAACAAAATCCTCATGATCAGGCCAAGGTTATCTGTAAGAAGTGTGCAAAGACCTTTAGCCGATGGAAAAATCTGAAAAATTTGAATACCAGTTGCATGCTTAAACATTTAACCAGCATGCACTTGCAAGCGTGGACACAACACCAAACCTCAAGTGCCACATGTGCAACTGATCACAACGAAGGTAGTCAGCAACGCTACATTGTTTCCCCCACTGTAAGCCCACCGGTTAGCACAGCCGCAAATGTTGAGGTGTCGTTGCAAGACCACAGCAGTCAGGGAATCCCACTGTTATATCAACGAAAGACTGATTCTAGGCCATCAGAAAGAACACCAACTCCATCACCATCATCAACCCTCTCTCAGTCCGCCCTGTCCACCGCTACTTCCACCATATGCAGCTCTCAAGTCCAGCTCACCCTCCCAGACACTATGAGTAGGTCAAGAAAGTACTCAGTCTCTCATCCGCGTACACTGGGTTTGAACGCCCACATTGCCAAACTAATCTCGTTTGAGATGATGCCCTTTCGGTTGGTGGAAAGCACAGCTTTCCGCGAACTCATGGCCTATGCAGTATCACGCTATGACCTACCCAGTCGCCACTTCTTCTCTCGCAAAGCCATCCCAGCCCTCCACCATCATGTGAAAGACCGCATTGTCCATGCACTCAAGCAGTCAGTGAGTGGAAAGGTGCACCTCACAACTGATGCATGGTCCAGTCGGCATGGCCAGGGCCGTTACGTGTCCATCACTGCACACTGGGTTAATGTGGTGGATGCAGGGTCCACAGGGGACAGCGGTGGTGGGACAGTGCTGCCTAGCCCACGGTATAGGAAACAGTTGGCTGTAGGCGTTCGACCCTCCTCCTCCTCCTCCAGAAGCGAAAGCTCGTCCACAGAGCGCAGTCGTATGAGCACTCCATCTGCAGCTGCCACTGTTGCACACGATGTGCCCCCCTATCGAGCAGCTAGTGGAAAGCGTCAGCAGGCTGTGTTGCAGATGATGTGTTTGGGCGACAGACACACCGCCGAGGTGCTGGCCGAGTACTTGAAGCGACAAACTGAGTCATGGCTGGGCAGTGTACATCTTGAGGCAGGCAAGGTAGTTAGTGATAACGGCCGTAATTTTGTGGCAGCCATAGCCCTTTCAAAACTCAGCCACATACCTTGCTTGGCTCACACCTTGAACCTGGTGGTGCAGTGCTTCCTCAAAAATTATCCGGAGTTAACAGCCCTGCTCCAGAAGGTGCGAAGACTGTGCGCGCACATCCGCCGGTCGCCTGTACACTCCGTTCGTATGCAGAAGCTGCAGCGATTGCTCCACCTTCCCAACCACCGCCTCATTATCGACATTGCAACAAGGTGGAACTCCACCCTGCACATGGTGGAGCGGCTGTGCGAGCAGAGGCAGGCCATAATGCATTTGTGGGAGGATACACAGCCAGGCACTTTGAGAGCAGACATGGAGTTGACAGGTGTGCAGTGGTCGAAGCTGAAAGACCTTTGTAAAGTCCTTCAGTGTTTTGAGGAATGCACACGGCTGGTAAGCGCAGACGACGCCATCCTAAGCATGAGCATCCCACTTATGCGTCTGCTCATGCAAACTTTGACGCACCTTAAGGAGCAGGCATCTGCAGCCAATGTTGATGAGGAGGAAGAGGAGGAGGGAATCCTTGATGACATTCAGCCATTGTTTTCTCAGGGACCTCTCCTGGACGAGGTGGAGGAAGAAGAGGAGGAGGAGGATGATGATGGGGATGATTACTTAGGGGAGGAGGATGCATCTCGTGGGGCAAGTGAAAATGTTGGCGTGGCAAGGTCTGGTACAGGGTTTGTGCGTGACTGGAGGGATGTGGATTTGCCAGAAAGTGCTCCTCCACCCAGCACTGCCAGTGCATCATTGACACCGGGAACATTGGCCCACATGTCAGATTAAGCCTTGCGGATCCTAAAAAGGGACCCCCGCATTGCCAAAATGATGAACGATGACGACTACTGGTTGGCCAGCATCCTGGATCCACGCTATAAAGGCAAATTACAAAACATCATGCCACAGGAGAACCTTGACCTAATATTGGCTAATAAACAAGCAACTCTGGTAAATCGGTTGCTTGAGGCATTCCCAGCACACAGCAGCGGTGTTGGTTCTCACACGAGCCGTACGGGCCGGGGGCAGCTTGGCAGAGGTGTTCGTGGTGCACACAGCAGAAGTGGCGTTGGAGACAGGGGTTTCATGACAATGTTGTGGACTGATTTTTCAAATACCGCTCACACAACTGGTAATACTGCATCGATGGAAAGTGACAGGAGACAGCAGTTGTCAACTATGGTTACAAACTACTTTTCCTCCCATATCGATGTTCTCCCACACAGGTCTTTCCCCTTTGACTATTGGGCCCCTAAACTGGACACCTGGCCTGAATTGGCCCAATATGCCTTACAGGAGCTCGCTTGCCCAGCTGCAAGTGTGCTATCGGAAAGAGTCTTCAGTGCAGCTGGATCAATCCTGATAGAAAAAAGGACCCGTCTGTCAACCCAAAATGTGGATGATCTAACCTTCATTAAAATGAACCACGCATGGGTTTCCAAGGATTTTGTCCCACTTTCCCCTGATGACACATAGGGTGACAGAAAAATGGCTTGCTTTGGTCCACCTCTTCCTGGTACTTCACCTATTTCGCCTTTTGCATCAGCTGAATGTCCAACATCAACATATGCCACTTTCTAAAACTCCCTAACTGTGCTGCCTCCCCCCCATGGCCGGGGTCACCACCTAGCGCACGACACCGTGCGAGTGCCGTTGCCCCGGACAGGTGGGTAGGCCGACTCTTGGGCGCGGGCACTGGCACAGGGTCCCTCATAGTGCAATCAAGTGTCTCTGACAGTGGTGGTGCACACCCGCCGTCAGACACACCGCTGTACTATGAGGGGCCCAGTGCCAGTACCGACACCCACGAGTGGGCCCCCCTTGCTTGGGCAGGGCCCCAGCATTTGCAATCTTTACCTCTCCCTGCTCCTCCGCTGTGTAATCTGGGCCGTCAAATCCATACTGTGCCTGACACCGTCTGAGCCTGCCTCCTGCTGTATAGACATACAGTATATTTTGAATGTGTACGCTATCCATACATGTTATCCAGGGATACGGTACCCTTTCTAACCTTTGTGCAATCACGTGCAATCCATACTGGGCCTAACACCGTCTGAGCCTGCCTCCTGAGACATATATTTTGAATGTGTACGCTATCCATACATCTTATCTGGGGATACGGTACCCTTTCTAACCTTTGTGCAATCACGTGCAATCCATACTGGGCCTAACACCGTCTGAGCCTGCCTCCTGAGACATATATTTTGAATGTGTACGCTATCCATACATGTTATCTGGGGATACGGTACCCTTTCTAACCTTTGTGCAATCACGTGCAATCCATACTGGGCCTAACACCGTCTGAGCCTGCCTCCTGAGACATATATTTTGAATGTGTATGCTATCCATACATGTTATCCGGGGATACGGTACCCTTTCTAACCTTTGTGCAATCACGTGCAATCCATACTGGGCCTAACACCGTCTGAGCCTGCCTCCTGAGACATATATTTTGAATGTGTACGCTATCCATACATGTTATCCGGGGATACGGTACCCTTTCTAACCTTTGTGCAATCACGTGCAATCCATACTGGGCCTAACACCGTCTGAGCCTGCCTCCTGAGACATATATTTTGAATGTGTACGCTATCCATACATGTTATCCGGGGATACGGTACCCTTTCTAACCTTTGTGCAATCACGTGCAATCCATACTGGGCCTAACACCGTCTGAGCCTGCCTCCTGAGACATATATTTTGAATGTGTACGCTATCCATACATGTTATCTGGGGATACGGTACCCTTTCTAACCTTTGTGCAATCACGTGCAATCCATACTGGGCCTAACACCGTCTGAGCCTGCCTCCTGAGACATATATTTTGAATGTGTACGCTATCCATACATGTTATCCGGGGATACGGTACCCTTTCTAACCTTTGTGCAATCACGTGCAATCCATACTGGGCCTAACACCGTCTGAGCCTGCCTCCTGAGACATATATTTTGAATGTGTACGCTATCCATACATGTTATCTGGGGATACGGTACCCTTTCTAACCTTTGTGCAATCACGTGCAATCCATACTGGGCCTAACACCGTCTGAGCCTGCCTCCTGAGACATATATTTTGAATGTGTACGCTATCCATACATGTTATCCGGGGATACGGTACCCTTTCTAACCTTTGTGCAATCACGTGCAATCCATACTGGGCCTAACACCGTCTGAGCCTGCCTCCTGAGACATATATTTTGAATGTGTACGCTATCCATACATGTTATCTGGGGATACGGTACCCTTTCTAACCTTTGTGCAATCACGTGCAATCCATACTGGGCCTAACACCGTCTGAGCCTGCCTCCTGAGACATATATTTTGAATGTGTACGCTATCCATACATGTTATCCGGGGATACGGTACCCTTTCTAACCTTTGTGCAATCACGTACAATCCATACTGGGCCTAACACCGTCTGAGCCTGCCTCCTGAGACATGTATTTTGAATGTGTACGCTATCCATACATGTTATCCGGGGATACGGTACCCTTTCTAACCTTTGTGCAATCACGTGCAATCCATACTGGGCCTAACACCGTCTGAGCCTGCCTCCTGAGACATATATTTTGAATGTGTACGCTATCCATACATGTTATCCGGGGATACGGTACCCTTTCTAACCTTTGTGCAATCACGTGCAATCCATACTGGGCCTAACACCGTCTGAGCCTGCCTCCTGAGACATATATTTTGAATGTGTACGCTATCCATACATGTTATCTGGGGATACGGTACCCTTTCTCACCTTTGTGCAATCACGTGTAATCCATACTGGGCGTGAGAACGGCTGACGAGCTGTTAAGCAAGCTACAGCACCTGTCCAGACAAGTACAGGGATTCCCTAGCAAGGAGACTTATTTGATTGTTTTCAAAGTTGGGACAGCAATTTTTGGGGAGCACTATACTCTGGAGAATGATAGATGGGGCCCACCATACACTGGAACATTCCAAAGGTGGACATCAGACACTGGAGCAGCATTTACAGGGCCCATTATACACTAGAGCATTAGAAATGGGGCCCATTATGTTTGGAGCATTATTTGGGCCCATAAGACAGTGGAGCTTCATCCATTGGGACCAACATATACTGTAGCATTATGTGGAGCTCATCATATACTGTTTCAAGCATTATATGGGACCAATGATTCTGTATGGATGTAAAAAGTGAGGTATTTTTCATTGTACTATACCGCTATTTCTCTGCCGTATCGGAGCATGATGAGTTGTGGTATGTGTTAAAGGGGCGCTCTTTCACCCAGGGCACATGAAAACCTGCAGCCAGCCCTCCCCCCCCACAACTTTAGCCAAATAACCCCCATTTTTCAGTGCGTAACTTGTATTATGAAGTTAATTAAGGTTGACAAGCTTAAGTAAGAAGAATTGATGCTTTTGGCATTCAAATGGGCACTGTAGGTGTGTTTCCTGTCCTCCTCTCACTGCCGACTTTTATTCCCCATTGACTTACATTGGGTTTCGTGTTTCGGGACGACCCCGACTTTTCCCTATAATCGGACGATCTTGCTCGACCCGACTTTTGGAAAAGTCGGGTTTCACGAAACGAAACGCGACCCTAAAAAACCAAAAGTCGCTCAACTCTACACACCACCATACCTGGCTGGAGGTTGAGCGGCGCAAGTCACATGTCGCTCTGCTCCTTGAGTGTGTTCCACTGGTCGGTTGCGGTGTGGCTAACATCACCCAGATAAACCAATTTCAACACGGCCTGTTGATGTTTGGTCGATGCAGTGCTGAAATCGGTTGTTGTGGTACGTCTGGGTGCAGGCGAGCCTGACGAGGAGTATGAGGAGGAGTCAATTTGTACGGAGGAGAGGCCTGCAATCCGTGGAGTTGGCAGGACCTGCTCACTTGCACTGTCTACTTCAGTTCCAGGCTCAACTACATTTACACAATGGGCGGTGATGGAAATGTAGCGTCCCTGGCCATGCTGACTGGTCCACGTGTCGGTGGTCAAGTGGACCTTGCTACTAACTTCATTTTGTAGCGCAAGCTTAATTTTACGCTCCACATGCTGTTGCAGGGCGGGGACGGCTTTCGTGCTGAAGTAGAAGCAGCTGGGAATGCTGTATTGTGGGATTGCAAACCCAACATATCGATAAAGGCTGGCTTGCTCACTAGCCAGAATGGTAGCATTTCCACTGCAAGCAGTTTGGCAATGCGAGAATTCATGCCCTGTGATCGTGGGTGGTTTGCCGAGTACGGGCGCCTTTTCTCCCACACCTTTGTGACAGATGGCTGCACACTGGATTGGGAGTGTGGGGATGCCAGCGATTGGGATGCTGATGGTGTCAAAGTACAGACAGTGTGCTGCCGTACAACACTGCCTGCAGATGCACCCTGGCATTCTGGCGAGGAAGCGGGAGCAGCTGTTTGTGAGCTGGAGGATGAGGTGGCCGCTGTGGCTGAAGAGGTAGAAGGTGGGGGACCAGCTGCAGGTGGCGTATCATCTTGGGTGTGATGCTGCCACTCCACAGGGTGCCTCTTCCTGACATGCGTCAACATATTGGTCGTATTAAGGTTGCTGACGTTCTTCCCTCTCCGCACAGTTTGTTGACAAAGCTTGCATCTGACTACTGTAACGTCATCTGCAACTTGGTTGAAAAAGGCCCATGCACCACAACTCTTGGGCGCTCCCCTTGTGCTCTTTAAAAGAGCCCTGCTCCTAACGGGTGCTGAAGTTGAGGGAGCCGACAACCAATTTTTCCCTCTTCCTCTCCCACATGGACGGCCACGCTGCACCACATCTGCAAGTTCTTCCTCTGAGCTATCCCCGCTTGCTTGCTGCCCCTCAGCATGCCATGATGGGTCAAGGACCTCGTCATCCAATACACTTTCGTCAGCAGAAACTGGCAGCTGAGTTTCATCATCATCTGCTAACTGGGGTCTGGTCACTGTGGGCACTGGCCCACCCTCCACTTCTTCCTCAGACGCACACAGTGGTTGCGCATCTGTGTACACTACCTCTTCTTCAGCTGCAGGAATGCTGTCTGGCTGGCACACAGATGCCAAGCCAACAGATTCTGAGAAGAGGATTAAGGTTGGCTCCTGGCCCTCTGAATGTCTGGGCAATTTAGTGGGCGGTGAAGAAGCAGAAGGGTGCTGCTCTTCAGTGGCCTGACCCGATGTGATGGAGAGGTTCTGGGAGGATGCTGCTCTCATTGAGGTGGATGCCTCAGCTGCCATCCAACCAACAACGGTTTCTACTTGATCCTCTCTTATCAGCCTATGGCCCTGCGCTCCTAACAATAAATGACTTCTGCTGGGTGAAAGTAGGTGCTGAGTGACTTGGGCCTGCTGCTTGCTCTGGATGTGCACCAAGTCTAGCTGCTGATGCACCTCTTCCGCGGCCGCCGAGGGGACATCCCTTACTCCCTGCCTTCATCTCTATCGATGGATTCAGAACGGCAAGAAAGTAATTATTAGGGATTAGTGTGCTTATTCCTGTAGGACTACAAACAGGTATAAGAAACACTAATGGCACTGTATGATGGTGTGTCTGCTACACTTTATTTGAATCTAGTGTGGCCTACACAAAGAGTAACGTGTGTTTGTGGTGTTGGTGTACACCAAGGCCAGGTATCCATCCACATCCATCCATTGTGGATGGATACCTGGCCTTGGTATTTCCCTTGTCATATCTGTAGACTCGTAAAGAGCTGGATATTGACTTATAGGGCCACTTAATATGGTGGTAATGGTGGTTTCCGAAAGGAGACACTCCTTGGTTGGGTCCTTCCCTGGAGGAAGATCTGGCTTGTCCTGTGTTTGAGACTCTTAAATGAGGCTCTACGGACTTTATTTGCATATTTGTATTTCCCAGGGAGCAATGCACCTAGGATTTCACTGATTGAGCGCCTTTGCAGGCTGCCGCAATGTTTTCTTTGACTGGTCTCCCTGAGGTCAGTGATTGCTTCGTGATAGCGCAGTAAATGACACTGCTGTGATACCAAAAAAAAAATGGATTCTCCGGCACTAGGCCAGGTGCTGTGTGGCACCAGCCACAGAGGTTGTTTGGGCTCTCACAGTACAATCCCTATATAGTGTTTAACTTTAACCTCCATAGATGCTGTGAGGTAAAGTAACACTTATAGGGGGACTGAGAGTGAATTTACTGGTGAAAAATTTGGGGGTGGACAATAGAACAGGCCGCACTAGGGGTCCTGCAGTCTGATGTGATTACAAAGACTGACCTAGTGGGTGCAGCACTCCATAAAAAATAGCACACAGGTGGCTTACACAGCAGAGGTTACTAACTGTGCAAAGCGCACCAGGGAACAGGGGGGTGGTTTGGGTCCCTCACAGCACAATTCCTATATAGTGTTTAACTTTAACCTCAATAGATGCTGTGAGGTAAAGTAACACTTATAGGGGCACTGAGAGTGAATTTACTGGTGAAAAATTCGGGGGTGCCCGATAGAACAGGCCGCACTAGGGGTCCTGCAGTCTGATGTGACTACAAAGACTGACCTAGTGGGTGCTGCACTCCCCAAAAAAAAGCACACAGGCAGTTTGCGCAGCGGAGGTGACTAAACTGTGCAAAGCGCACCTGAGCACCAGGAAAATTGAGGGATAAATGGGGGTAAGGGTTTGGGGGGGAGGTTCGGGGGGGACCCCTCACCGAAAAATCCCTATATAGCATTCACCAAAATGTACTGGGTGGTGAAGCTACACTTTTAGGAAAAAATAGGGGAAGGGGATTTAAGGGATGAAAAGAAAAGGCTGTGAAAAGGCACTGAGACACACACCACACAGTGCTGCAGCAAGAGGAGCTGCAGCAGCTGCAGTGAATGTGCGTTGCACTGTCTCACTAAGCACCTCACTGAGAGCCTGCACAGCACAAAAAATAAAACTCAGCGGGGTCAGTGAGGAAAAAGACTGCTTCTGTAACACACAGAGGCTGCTACAGTCACTGAAAAACAGTTTCTATCGCTATTAGATCCGAGATCTCTCCCTATCTCCAACAGCAACCTATCCCTATCTGCTTTCACAGTAGAGTGAGGCTAAAATGGCAGGTGCAGCCTTTTATACTGCCTGATCACACCATCCAGCCAGCCAATCGCAACGCAGCCCCTAGCTAGCAAGTTTGAACGCCTCCTACCAAGCTTAGGGGAGTTACACAATGTTGTCAGCAATTCTTCAGCTCCTGATTGGCTCCACAGAGCGCTCAGAGGCTGAAGGATTATGGGATTTCCGACGTGAAAAAAATATCGGAATCGGGAATCGGAATTCCGATATCGCAAATATCGGCCCGATTTCCGATATTTCAATATCGGAAAGCTCATCCCTAACCGCAACACATGTTATCTGTCAAATCTGCAAAAAAAACTTAGTAGAGGCAAAAATTGCATTAATTTGAAAACAACATGCATGAACCTACACATCAACATTCCTTAGTGTGAGACTCTCACTATGCTAAAATGCGGACTAGCAAGCCATGCCAACCACCGGCCGTCAAATCAAACCCACCTGCTGCATCTTCCTCCTCTGTCACCATTCCAAGTCTTCTCACACAGATCTCTGGCTACAGAATCTACATTTATTTACCCACCACAGTCTGGATGATGAAAGATGGTCAGCTGTTATGGAAGTAGACATGACTGTTACTTTTGTGTCATTTAGCACAACACATCTTTCACAAGCCACTATAACATCTCCACCTGCAACTCACTCACAGTCCTGCAGTTTGTCCTGTTCTCTGTACACCACTGTGGTAGGGGCCCGGATTGGGGCGTGGTCCACTGCTTACTGTGACCAGACAATGCAAAGACCGGATGGAGGCAGATTCCAATTGTAACAGGTCCGAGTTTATTGGCTGTCCTCCGGATGACCGTAGCCACACACCGCAGCACCTTTACAGCTCTCCGTATCCAGGCCCGGGTACCGTCACCTTTCCTTCAGTCGTGGTGATGTTCCTCGCAGATCTTTCGCTGGGGCTGTCCTAGACCAATCTACCAGCGCTTCACCTGCCTGAGGTCGTCGTCCAATCGGTACCCCCGAGACCTCGTCTGTCCTGCGGTACGTCTTGTCAGGGCCACACCCCTGACTGCCTTCTCCTGTCAGTTCCTTGGTTGTGCTCTCCACCGTCGTCAGTCTTCTGCAGTGAGTCTCTCCATCTGAGCTCCTCCCAGGACTAACCTCTCCTGGAACCCTGTTCTGTCCTATTTATCCCCTCTCTCACTGGGAATTTCCCTCCTGGGTTCCTATCTCCCCACCCCCATGACTAAGCAGTTTCCTAAGCCCTAAGCTGATGTCAAGTCCTGTACTACACTACCCCCTGCCATCTTTTGGTCAATTCTAGGTACTGCACTCCCTTTTCTATCTTTCCCAGCTGTTAATCTTCTGTCATGGCCAATCTCCGTCTATAGTGCACAAACCGTCCCCTCCTACTTCCAGTCAAGTCTGTCTGTCAAGTCACCTTCCCCACACCACCATCTTTCAATGCTAAGAGCTTGAACTTCACCATCTCCAATTTGTTGGCCATGGAAATGATGCCTTTCCACCTGGTGTGTACAGATGGTTCTGGGTCGCCCTCACACCCAGGCCAGCGGGGTACCTGGTACAGGGCCATTTGTCAGGGGGATGTGTCACAGCAGCAGTGACCCGGTCCGTGGCCCTGGGTGCCCAATATCAATGGTGGTGATGTTAATAGTGTTATAGTTTATTGAATAGTTTGTGACGCCACCCGTGGTGTTTGGCAAGGGAGATGTTCAACCAGCGCTGCATGCAGATCCACTGGGACTGATGATATATTGCAGCAAAGATGGTATAGCTCCCCACAGGTGGAGCTGTAGTCCCAGGGCAGTGTTAGTGCAATGGACGAGGAGAGGTGCAGAATGGTATAGATGCTGTTACCCAGATGTAACGGTGCTGAAGGGGTTAGCGATGAATGAATGGAGGACACCAGGGCTTGTAGTTTCAATGCTTTACTCACAGTTCTTGGCAACCAATGGTGCCCTCCTCCGTGCCATGTCCTCCGGGGTAGAGACTCAATAAACCTCCCGGGCAAGTCAGGGTTCTCCTCTCCAACACTCCGCCAACATGTGCCTTTCCTGAACGACTCCTCTATTGCGCCTTTTAGTGTGAAGAACTCCAGTACTGTGGTTCCCTGAAGTTCCTCCTGTCAGATGTTCCTAGAACCTTACTTGTATGACAGACAGCTGTAGCCCAATCAGGGACCTCCAGGACCAGGATCCCGGCTCTCTATCCGTGTTGCTGTTGTGTCCCAAGTCTTAGATGGGAGTAGTGCATTTACAGCCAACTACTCCACCGGTGTCTGCTGCAGAGCCATAAGTGTCCATACAACCTCGAGGACCGGGCCACGGCCTTGTGCTGAGAAACTATAGGCGGGGTTCCTCTTCCAACCCACAACTCCTCTCTGTTCTCCTACTCCTTCATTCCGCGCTGTTCCTTCTCTCTCTTATGGAAGCTTAAGTTGCAGGTCTATGTCTTTCTCCTTCTCTTCTCTTTCCTGTGCCAGCTGGCTCAGATCACTGATTCAGCTGCAGCACTCTTTCTATACTGAACTCAAACTGAACTCAAAACTAACTTCAGAGCTGAACTCCTCTCGCCTGACCTCCTGTCAGACTGACCTCCAATTCTAAACCTTCCCACTCTTTTATATGGATCTCCACTCCACCCGCCTCCCAGCACATCTCGTGTTACGAAGCAAGGAATCACCAGAGGTGCTCTGCTACCCTCTAAGCATGAGCCGCAATGTGATCAGTGCTGAACTGTCCTGTGTGTGGGATGCAGGTGCTGGAGTTTGGAAAGGAGTTCCCAACTTACCTAGTTGGTGGGGCACTACACCTTAGGAGAAGGTGCAGTACCTTTGTGGCGACTGAGTCTCAGGGGCGCCACATACCCCCCATTAAACACAGCACATCCGCGGGCTGCAAGATAACAAAGTAGACAGCAAAGAAACATACAAAAATTTTGTAATGCTTAACAAACTTTTCTTATACTAATCTTCCTAGTATAGGAGGTACTCAACTTGAATGTTACAAACAATTCTATATAAAATGTTTAATTCTAAGTGCAATTCTCAATTCAAAGTGCTATTCTCTGTAACACATTTTCTCTCATTTTTCTCTCTTTCTTCTAGACGCAAGACACTGACCACAAATACCTGGTCTGTCACCTGTCTACTTTCAGTTCTTTATTCACACTCATCTCTAAATCAGACATTCCTAATTTTTCTATAAAAGCCATTTCTCAGTTACTAATACTCTCATAAAACACATTATCAAATACTTCACAGTAAAACATTCAACAGTTATTCTTATAAGGTGATGTACACCGCTCCCAGCTGGGATTTCTTGCAGTGTCCTTTGAGGGAGACATCATCTTCGAAAAGTGTCCATGCAAAAATATTATCTTCGCAAAGAGTCTCTAAATGTAAAACCAAGAGAGGGTACCTAAAGAGGTGCAACTATTTACAAGTAAGAGTTTTTGGATCACTCCAGGTTCATGATCGCTAGTTCAAATTGGGAAAACGCTGCCATTGCAAAAACTAGGCAACAAAAAGTGCTACCAGAAAAAACATGATAACAAAAAGGCACAACTGATGCAAACAAACCCTCCTGGGCAGCAAGATTTGGAAAAGTATTTCTTAATGGCTACCAGATTCAAAGTAGTCATTGGCAATCCGTAAGTACTCCTCTTCCCACGGTGTCAAGCCTGGGATTTTTGGTTTGGGCTGCCGAACTGGCGGTGATACAAGAGCAGCCTGGTTCCTAGGATCGGGTACCTGAGCAGTCTGAGTGGTAATGGTGGATGGAGGGGCAGCAGCAGGTCTCTTTGGCTTGTACCTTTTGATAAACTCCTCCAGAATATGGCGGATATTCAGGGCGTACCACCCCCGGAGTCCCTCATGCCAGGTGAAGGTCACATACTCCCCAGGCTGCAGGTCTCTATCAGGATGCCCCCTCCTCAGATGGGGCTCCACGTCCCACCGGTTAAAGAACAGGTCGCTGATTCTTTTGGGGTCCACAATAAATCCGAACCCCTTCTCTCGGTTTACATTCAGCACCTGCCCCCATCCAGCTGCATCTGGGGGACCATGATACCCAGCACGGGCCCTCTCCTTCCGGGCCAGATCCGGGCCCAGCACAGCCTTCTTTCTCTGCTCCCTCTCACGATATTCCGCTGCCAGCTGTCGAATGGTGTCCCGACATCCTGCCCAACTCTCTTCCTTCTCCCGCTCTTCCCGGGACTTGCTCTCACCCAAGGCACCAGCATCCCAGTCCCAGACAAGATCCAGGATGATCTGGCCAGCCGCTGCAACTGCGGTACACCCCAGGGCCTTCCCAGGTGGAGGAACATCCGACATACCTGGGGCCTCCTGGCGGTGCGGCCTCTGCTCCGGTGCAGGTGGTGATGGAGCAGATGGTGGCTCCGGATCTGCAGTGGTCTCTGCGGGGAACTGCACAGCCGCGTCAGGTCCGGGCGGTAGCTCCGCTTCCACTCCCGGGTCCTCCGGTAACTCCTTCGGGCAGGCGGCACCTAGCCGTACAGTTAGGGTAGAAGCATAGATCAGCGCTGCCAGGGGACAGTCCGGTGTGGTAGCAGCAGGTACCGATGGAGAGGGTACCGCTGGTGTAGGCCCCGCCGGGGCGCGCTGCCGTCTCAGCTTCTCTAAGGCTTCCTTCCTCAGCTGCAGACTGGCTGTCATTTCAGCAATTTCGACTTCTAGTTGCTGGTGGTTCATTCCGGAGTTCGGGTTGGAGCCGTCAGCCATGGCGCCAGGGAGATCCGTTTCCCCGCACTCTGCAGGCCTCCTTCCCTCACTCTCCAAAATGGCGTTCTGGCGTTCTTCCTGCCTCGGCCCCTTTCCGCCACTGGCTTCTTCTGCCCCTCCTTCCGTGGGCGGCGTCTTCTTCCAGCACCTCCATACCAAGCCAGTATGCGTACCCCTCGGGGGGTGGAACATGTATCTGTCACATAGTAATTCAGGCATGGAAGGCCCAATACTCTTCGCGGTCTTTTCTTAGGACCTCCCATCTCTTCACGCCCTTCTTCTCCGCGCCAACGGCCATTTCTAATGTCCATTTTAGAGTCTATTAAATTAGGTCTTCTACACATTTTCAAAAGCACAAAGTCTCACAAATTTCAGGCGCACAGAACCCAATGGCATCGGGTCTCGTCATCCTGTTTGTGATGCCAAAATTGGGTCGCCCTCACACCCAGGGCAGCGGGGTACCCGGTACTGGGCCAGTGTCAGGGGGATGTGTCACAGCAGCAGTGACCCAGTCCGTGGCCCTGGGCACCCAATATCAATGGCGGTGATGTTAATAGTGTTATAGTTTAATGAATAGCTTGTGACGCAACCCGTGGTGTTTGGCAAGGGAGATGTTCAGCCAACGCTGCATGCAGATCCACTGGGACTGATGATATATTGCAGCAAAGATGGTATAGCTCCCCACAGGTGGAGCTATAGTCCCAGGGCAGTGTAGGTGCAATGGACGAGTAGAGGTGCAGAATGGTATAGATGCTGTTACCCAGATGTAGCGGTGCTGGAGGGGTTGGCGGCGAATGAATGGAGGACACCAGGGCTTGTAGTTTCAATGCTTTACTCACAGTTCTTGGTAACCACTGGTGCCCGCCTCCGTGCCGTCTCCTCCGGGGTCGAGACTCAATCAACCTCCCGAACAAGTCAGGGTTCTCCTCTCCAACACTCCGCCAACATGTGCCTTTCCTGAACGACTCCTCTATTGCGCCTTTTAGTGTGAAGAACTCCAGTACCGTGGTTCCCTGAAGTTCCTCCTGTCAGATGTTCCTAGAACCTTACTTGTAAGACAGACAGCTGTAGCCCGATCAGGGACCTCCAGGATCCCGGCTCTCTATCCGTGTTGCTGCTGTGTCCCAAGTCCTAGATGGGAGTAGTGCATTTACAGCCAACAACTCCACCGGTGTCTGCTGCAGAACCATAAGTGTCCATACAACCTCGGGGACCGGGCCACGGCCTTGCGCTGAGAAACTATAGGCAGGGTTCCTCTTCCAACCCACAACTCCTCTCTGTTCTCCTACTCCTTCGTTCCGCGCTGTTCCTTCTCTCTCTTATGGAAGCTTAGGTTGCAGGTCTACGTCTTTCTCCTTCTCTTCTCTTTCCTGTGCCAGCTGGCTCAGATCACTGAGGCAGCTGCAGCACTCTTTCTAAACTGAACTCAAACTGAACTCAAAACTAACTTCAGAACTGAACTCCTCTCGCCTGACCTCCAATTCTAAACCTTCCCACTCTTTTATATGGATCTCCACTCTACCCGCCTCCCAGTACATCTCGTGTTACGAAGCAAGGAATCATCAGAGGTGCTCTGCTACCCTCTAAGCATGAGCCGCAATGTGATCAGTGCTGAACTATCCTGTATGTGGGATGCAGGTGTTGGAGTGTGGAAAAGAGTTCCCAACTTACCTAGTTGGTGGGGCACTACACCTTAGGAGAAGGTGCAGTACCTCTGTGGCGACTGAGCCTTAGGGGCGCCACAGTTCCAAAAGTTGATGGCCGTCGCAGTTCCCCAGTACCAATTGACCAGTCGCCATTACTTCTCTAATAAAGCTGTGCCTGTGCTACACCAACAGGTCACCAACAACATTACCCATTCCACTAAAAAAATCTATGTCTGCCAAGGTACATTTCACCTCTGACACCTGAACAAGCAACACTCTTCACTTGTGGCAGCAGCGACAAGCCCTGGTGCAGTACGACCTTTTTGCCTGGGCAAATGCACTCTGGACATGGTGCAAATCATGCTTGCAGAGTAGGCACAGGTGAAGGACCTCTGCAACATTCTGCACAATTTTGAAATGGCTAATAAAATGGTTACCGCTGTCGATGCTATCATCAGCACCACTATTTTGGTCATCTACATGCTGGACAACACTTTGAATAGTCTGCTTAAGGAGGTGATGGTCCCAGAGGAAGATTTGGAAGCAGAGGAGAATGTGGAAGAGCTAACAATATCTCAAATTTCAGGACTGTTGTCCCACAGGTGGGTGCCATGGGAAGGTGGCTTACAATGATCAAGGGGGGCTCATGATGCCAGACAAACTGTTAGTGAAGATGCAGGAGCAGAGGCACAAATTTAAAAGGATGAAGTGATGGATGTGCAACAATCATGAGATGAAGAAGATAATGATGCGCTCTCTGCTGTCCGTCGTTAGTTGGAGGGGACGTAGGAAGCAAACTTGAGTGTTACCCCACCACCAACACAGCATGGACTTGGACCTCATGGAAGTACCCGAAACATGAGCATCTTTTTGCTCCACTATCTTCAACACAATGCCCATGTTCTTAGGATTAGAAATAATGCTGACTACTGGGTTGCCACTCTGTTAGATCCATGATATGAGTAAATTTAGTCAGATGCTTTCTTCCTTTGAAAGCAATGTGCGCATGCTGGAGTATACAAATACACTTGTAGACAATCTTAAGAATATTTTTCCCCAAGACAGCAGTGAGGCACATGGTGTGCATCCCAGATTTAGACATCCAATGCCAGAAATGTCAAGGCGTCATCGCCATAACACTAGCAGCAGTAGCAGTATAAGTGGCATAAGCAATTTTTGTGAGCCGTTTAATGCATTTTTTTAGATCAGTCCGTGAACCAGCAGAACAGAATGCAACTCTGACACATTGTGAATGACTGAAGATTACGGTGCAGGAGTATCTGGAGCTCAATATCAATGCCACCAGGGTGGGTTTAGACCCGTTTAAATTTTGGTCTTCAAATATGGAAGAGTGGCCTGAGCTCACCGGTCACATCTTGGAGATTTTGTCATGCCTGCCTGACAGCGCTCTCTCAGAATGTGTCTTTACCACTGCTGGTTGTGTCCTGATGCTGATGGATAAGCGCATCCAGCTGTCCCCTCAAAGTGTAAACCACCTAACTTTCATCAAAATGAACAAGTCATGGATCTCCGATGACTTTTGGACCCCTGTCACAGATTGGGCAGACTAGGCGATGGTGTCGTTTTCAGTGTCATGTATTAATCTCACATTATTGCAGTCTGTGCCATCTTTGAAGTGTCTTCTGTGCCTGCTGTTGCTACTGCTGCTGATGTTACAAACAAATTTTTGAAATGTGATGACTCCAAGTTGGATTTCTATCTGGTGGGTTGCCTGTAGTAGAAGGTGTGTCAGAGGTCTATTAAATTGTTTCTACTCTGTGAAAAATGATGGCACTTTAGTGCTGTGGGAAAATTATTTTTTGAAATGTGGAGACTCCAAGTTTGGTTTCCATCTGGTGGGTTGCGTGTGGTGTACAGTGTGTCAGAAGCCTATTATACTATTTCACTGTTTCTGCCCTGTGGAAATTGATGGCACTTTAGTGCTCTGTGACAACTATTTTTTGAATTGTGGAGACTCAAAGTTGGGTCTCCAACTGGTGGGTTTCCTTTGTAAGTAGGGGTCTCAGACAGGCCTGCAGTTACTTTCAGTCAATTACCTGTGTTACTAGTCTTACATTTTTATATCAATAGTAGTCTATGAAACTGATGTTTGTTGCATGAGGTGTGAGGTCTCCCAGCTAAGGAGGCTTACACCACTTCCTTAATCACCAGCTCCTCGCTAAAACTTCAATTCCAAGCTGTAAATGCTGGGTCAAGCCTGATATCTCAGGCATGGCCCATGGCTGATTGCTGCTTTTAATGGTGTCTGCCCCTAATTTTAGCTGCTTAGGAAGCTTTTTATCACTCCTTAAGGTGTTGTATGTGCATTAGGATTTGCATCCCATTGAATCTAATGAGGTTTGGGTACGTTAGTCAAACTGTTTGGTGAATCCAAACTGAACCAATCCTTGAAAGATTCTATCATCTCTACTACTGAGTCCTGACTGCAATAAAGTATTAGCCCAAATGATTTGGATCAGGAAATGGGGTCTCGTGCCTGCACCTAATATTATCCCTAACAATTTTGATAAGCAAATGTGACCTCCTCAGTCCTAACTGCAACACAGTATTAAAGCATACGATTTTAAGTAGGAAATGTGGATTCCTACCTGAGCAACATTATTAACACAAACGGGTTAGATGCTGGAAGGTCGCCTTCCCACAGCACAGGATCTTCTCTAACTAAATGCAACTTGCGGCAGCAGCAGGAGCGGCCCCTGTGTGCTGTTACACTGAGAAAATGGTGTCAGCAAAACAACATGTCGGCTTTTTATTTGGAGAGGGACATGTAACTTTGGCAGCCAATGATAGAAGCCCTTGTATCTGGACGTTGTAGATGGTTTCTGAACACCGATTTTCTGCCACAATGTATACACATTAAGTTATTTAGTTATTAATTTTTTAAGCAAGGCCTGTGTCATTTTTGAGTGAAGTGTTTCTATTTTATTTCCATTTGCTTCTGAGTTATGTTGGTAAAACACATGCTGAGTTTCAAAATATGACATTCACAAAATTTCATAGATATTAGATTGTGACTTTCACACAGGTTTACTAACATCCAAAATGTCACTTGTCAATACTTTCAATTGTTACTTCACTCCTACTGCTTTATTTTTACTTATCATTGTAGTGGCTCCAGTAGTCTGGCAGTTACTAAACTGTCTCAGTGCCGCTATTGTTTTCTGCAGTATGTTGGAAGCTTTCTCTTTGCTAGATTGTTGTCCGGACAAAGATAAGGGTTTATATTGTATACCTCTGATATTACTATTCATGATCATCATGTTTTACTTATTTCATTCCACCCATTTAACTGATTCAGGCTTAAGGAATTTTAAGCCTCTGAAACAAGACACCGTGTATTCATTTTTATGGCTATGGACACCTTTCCCATGCAAGTTTCATTCTATAATCATTTCTTCTTTCCTTTTCAGGCATCCTGACATGGAGTATTAAGGCTGATTCAAGTTTCCGATTTTTCACTTGTGGGATTGCCTCTCCCACAAGTGAAATGCCTGATCCATGCATTTAGGTAAAATATTAGCATAGCTCAAATATGAGAACTGCTTGAGCCCTGCATGCATTTACTCTTCATGAGTTTCCACCTTTTCTATAGCTTATTTTCTGTACCCTCCCTGCGATCCTTTTTCTCCTTTACATGTGTGGAATTTCATATATATAACTTCTTCTTACTTCTTAGGCTATGTGCACACGGTGCGGAATCTGCTGCGGATCCGCAGCGGTTTTGGCCCTGCGGGTCCGCAGCAGATTTAGGTGCATTGTACAGTACCATTGTTTTCAATGGTAAACTGAAAAACGCCGTGCACATGCTGCAGATTTTTCCTCGCGGTATTGCTGCGGGTTACAATCCGCAGCATGTCAATTCTTTGTGCAGATTTCGCTGTGGTTTCACACCTATACATTATGAGGTGTGAAACCGCAGGGCAAAACTGCAGGCTAATCCGCAGATAAACCGCAGGACCTTTGTCCTGCGGATTTACCTGCGGATTTTTCAACAAAATCCGCACAACCTAAAAACTACATGTGCACATGCCCTTACTCTCTGCTAACATCTCTTAAGGCCCCGTCACACTAAGCGACATACCAGCGATCCCGACACCGATATCAAGGTGTCAGGATCGCTAGTAAGTCGCTATGTGATCGCTGGTGAGCTGTCACACAGACAGCTTCAACAGCGATCAGCACAGCGATGCCGAGCGCCCGGCATCACTGGCCATCCATGTAAAAAATAGAATCAAAATAAAAAATATTGTTATTCTCACCTTCTGACGTCGCGTTCAGCCATCCCGCCTCTCTCCACGCTCCGGTCCCAGTGATCCTTTGCACGAATGACCGCGAGATGTCACGGTCTCGAGGAATAAGAAAGTCTCGCGGTCATTTGTGCAACGGATCACTGGGACTGGAGCGTGGAGAGAGGCAGGATGGCTGAACGCGATGTCAGAAGGTGAGAATAACTATTTTTTATTATTTTTATTATTTTTTACACCTGATCGCTGGTCTCCCGCCTGTCACACACAGCGATGCTTGCTGGCCAGCGGGAGACCAGCGACCAAAGAAATGTCCAGAGGTTTCTTGCAGCGATCAGCGATACCGGCAGGGGGGCCACTCGCTGATCGCTGTCACACACAGCGATCTCGCTGGTGAGATCGCTGTTACGTCACAAAAGTTGTGCCTCAGCAGCGATCTCGCTACCGAGATCGCTTAGTGAGACGGGGCCTTTACACTGAGAAAAGGGATGAGCAGAGCAAAAACAGCTGTAAGAACCAGGAGTTGGTGGATGATGTATACTTTTTTGTTATCATAAAGTGTCAACTAAGAGCCTCATGTTTTTTTTCCATGCTTTTCATGCATTTATTACGAGTGCTGTGGCTGTGTTTAAAAATGTGAGCAAAATATATTCTCTCTTTTATGTGTTTTGAACCCCAAATTAATAAGATTTGTTTTACATGTGCTCGGGAAATCAAGCCTTTTATAGTGCTCTAAGGACTTCTCTTTTATTAATGGCATGTAGGCCTTTAAGTAGTGTCACAGACAAAGATAAAGTTCCCTTTGAACTATGAGCCAATATAAACTTTAAGGGCGTGAACAAAAATGTGAAACTGTTCTGCTCATTAGTATTCCTTGATCACCATGACACAGAAGTTATAGGCCAGATGGATATCATATTCACATAATGGAGTCTCTTCTCTTACAAATATGTGTTTGCAATTTGACCATGATGTTAGTACACATGCACATTAATTCAATACTATAGAAGTGATAGCGTGCCACTGCTGATGCTCACTGGGCTGCGCAAAATTATCCACCCATCTTTCCCAGATAAGTTTTAATTGGTAAAGAGCTTGAATGTATATCTCCCCCATTTTACTTGAGACCTGTTTAGACACATAGATACACTGACATGCAAAGGTTTGGGCACCCCTGGTCAAAACTACTGTTATTGTTAACAGTTAAGCAAGGTGATAACGAAATCATCTCTTAAAGGGCTAAAGTTATTGATGACACATTTCCTTTGAAATTTAGGCAAATATATATATATATATACATAAATATATATATATATATACACAGTATATATATATATATATATATATATATATATACAGCTCTGGCAACAATTAAGAGACCACTGCACAGTGTTATAAAAATCAGCTTCTATGCATGTCTGACAGCCATTCCATTCCAGTGTCAGTTAAATTTCAACCAGAGGACACCTCATTCTACTTAATGTGCTTCTGATTTAGGTGATCACCTGAACCAAATCTTATTTAACATAAAAATATAAAAAACCCTGCTGTGGGGTTCACAATCCTCTAGCAATAGGACAAGCTGGATGGCCAAACAAGTGTTAGCAACATCCCAAAAGTAATAGGAATGAAAAAAATAACTTTTATTCATGCCAAAGGAGTTGAAAAGAAAAGTCTTGAGTGAGGAAAAGAAGGGCTCAATTCTGGCTTTATTAGCAGAGGGATACAGCCAGTGTCATGTTGCCTCCATCCTTAAAACTTTTAAGACAGCAATCCATTACAACGAAGTCAAGCAGCAGACTTTGGGGACAACAAAGCTACAGACCAACAGAGGGCGAAAATGGCTCTCCACTGACTGGGATGACCATCATCTTATTTGAATGTTACTCAGCAAACACAGGATGACATCAAGTGATTTACAAAAGGAATGGTAAATGGTAGCTGGGGTGAAGTGCACGGCAAGAACAGTTCGTAACAGGCTTCTAGAGGCAGGACTCAAGTCATGTAAAGGTAGAAAAAAACTTTCATCAATGAGAAGCAATGGAGAACCAGGCTGAAGTTTGCCAAAGACCATAAGGATTGGACCATATAGGACTGAAGTAAGGTAATCTTCTCTGATGAGTCTAATTTTCAGCTTTGCCCAACACCTGGTCATCTAATGATTAGACGGAGACCTGGAGAGGCGTACAAGCCACAGTGTCCACTGTTAAATTTGGTGGAGGATCAGTGATGATCTGGGGATGCTTCAGCAAGGCAGGAAATGGGCAGGTTAATCTTTGCGAAGGACGTATGAATCAATCCTCAAACAAGGGAGTATCCTGTAAAAACAGTTGATTCATTATGCTCAGGCAATGTTCCCCAACTCTGAGGACTGTTTTTCCAGCAGGCCAATGCACCATGCCACACAACTAGATCAATCAATGTGTGGATGAAGGAACACCACATGAAATCCCTGTCATGGCCAGCCCAATCTCCAGTCCTGAACCCCATTGAAAACCTCTGGAATGTAATCAAGAGGAGGATGGATAGTAACAAGCCATCAAACAAAGAACTGCTTAAATTTTGGTACCAGAAATGGCATAAGGTTACCCAAAAGCAGTGTGAAAGACTGGTGGAAAGCATGCCAAGAAGCATGAAAGTTGTGATTAAAAATCATGGTTATTCCACAAAATATTGAATTCTTAACTCTTCCTGAGTTAAAACATTAGTATTGTTGTTTCTAAATGATTATGAACTTATTTTCTTAGCATTATTTGAGATCTGCAAGCACTTCATTTTTTGTTAATTTGTCCATTTCTCATTTTCTGAAATTAAATACAAAATTTAGTGCTTGGAAATTCAAAGACAAGTTGTCAGTAGTTTATAGAATACTAGAAAAAGGCCCGATGATATCGCATCGGTAGTGCGGTGAAATTAACATCTGTGTATGCTTAGTGGTGCTGACAGGAGCAGGGCGGTTGTAACTGTTACTGCGCATGCACGGGAATTGCGGCCATGAACTGTGCCTGCGCAAGTGACATAGATGTCACAGCTATTCCCACGCATGCGTAGTAACAACGTGGCTGTTACTGCGCCTGCATGGGAATAGCGGAGATGTGTACCGTATATGCTCGAGTATAAGCCGACCAGAGTATAAGCCGAGGCACCTAATTTTGCCACGGAAAACTGGGTAAGTTTATTGACTCTAGTATTAGCCAAATATTCATTGTCCTCTTGTCCTGTCCTGGTATGTGTGGCTCCCCTGTCTCTTTCCTGCTATGTGTGGCTCCCCTCGTCCCTGTCCTGCTATGTGTGGCTCCCTTCGTCCCTTTCCTGCTATGTGTGGCTGCCCCATCCCTGTCCTGCTATGTGTGGCTCCCCTGTCCTTTTCCTGCTATGTGTGGCTCCCCTGCCTCTGTCCTAGTATGTGTGGCTTTCTCCGTCCTGTCCTGGTATGTGTGGCTCTCCCCGTCCCTGTCCTGGTATGTGTGTCTGTCCCTGTCCTGGTATGTGTGGCTCCCCAGTCCCTCTCCTGTTATGTGTGGCTCCCCTTCTTGTATGTATGACTCCCTGGTCCCATTCTGTATGTATGGCTCCCTGGTCCCATCCTGTATGTATGGCTCCCTGGTCCCATCCTGTATGTATGTCTCCCTGGTCCCATTCTGTATGTATGGCTCCCTGGTCCCATCCTGTATGTATGGTTCCCTGGTTCCATCCTGTATGTATGGCTCCCTGGTCCTATCCTGTATGCATGTCTTGCCTTGGCTCAGCTCCCCCAGTCCTCACTCGTCCTCCCTGGTCCTCCTCACATAGTGGCTGTAATGTCCCTGTATCTGCCTCTGATTTCCCGGCTTCCAGCAGCACTTCCTGTATTCAGCGGTCAGGTGATACCGCTCATTAAAGTAAAGTATTACTTTAATGAGCAGTATCACCTGACCGCTGAATACAGGAAGTGCTGCTGGAAGCCGGGAAATCAGAGACAGATACAGGGAAGTTGCAGCCACTGTGCAAGGAGTGGGTGAGTATGCTGTCACAGCTGCTCTCTCCTGCCTCTCCCCCTCCCCTGCTGGCTTATACTCCTGGTGGTGGTTATAGCAGCGGTGGGGAGGGGTCCTTGCGGCGGGGGAGTCCCAGCAGCGGAGGTCCGGCGGTGACCCACTGGTGGTACTGTGCAAGGGGCTGGTGTCACAAGTGGGTGCCATACTGGAACATCCATTACATGGGTGTTCCAATATGGCGGTCAGCGTACTTCTGGTCGGCACGATGAATTATGGGATTCGAGCACATCCAGACGGAAGTGGATGATGGACAATTTTAGGTAAGTATATAATAGAAAAGAGCAATTTACATTTTACTCAAAAATTTACCTATAAAGAGAAAAATCAGACAAACTGAAAATTTTGCAGTGGTCTCTTAACTTTTGTCAGAGCTGTATATATTGTGTTTTTTTTTTCACTTTAAAAATTACTAAAAGGAATATGAACCGATGCAAAAGTTTGGGCATCCTTGGAAATTTGTGTTCTCAGATAACTTTGACCAAGGTTTCAGACATTAATTAGACTATCACGGTTATGGCTTGTTCACTATTATAGTTAGGAAGGGTCCAGATGATGAAAAATTCCCACCTTTATAAAAACCCAGTATCCTCTAGCCTTGTGCCAAAAACAGCAGTTATGGCTTCTTCTATGAAGCTGCCTAGCACTCTGAAAATTAAAATTGTGAATTTTCATAAAGCAGGAGAAGGCTATAAGAAGATAGCAAAGCATTTTTGAAGTTGCCCTTTCCTCAGAAGGGTGCAATAAAAAAAACTAAACCCCTGCTTGACTGCAAAAGACCTCAGATTCAGCAGACTCTGGAGATGTGGTACACAGTTCTACAGTTCAGAGACATCTGCACAAATGTGGCTTCATGGAAGAGTCATGAGAAGAAAACCTCTCTTGCTTCCTCACCATAAAATTCAGCATCAGAAGTATGCAAAGGAACATCTAAATAAGCCTGATGTATTTTGGAAACAAGTGTTCAGTGGACCAATGAGGTTAAAATACAGCTCGTTGGCCACAGTGATCAAAGGTATGTGTGGAGGAAAAAGGGCACAGAATTTCATGAAAGCAACATCTCGCCAACCATTAAGCATGGGGGTGGATCAATCATGTTTTTGGGTTATGTTGCAACAAATGACATGAGGAACATTTCACAGGTAAAGGGAAGAATGGATTCAATGAAATTTCAACAAATTCTTGATGCAAACAAAACAGTAAGGCTGTGCTCACATACAGCGTTTTTTTCCCGGTTTTTCCCGCGGATTTGCCAAATAATCCGCAGGAAAAACGCGAAAAATAAGCTTCCCATTCATTTCTATACATTTTCCACTTTTTGTGCACATTGATGCGTTTTTTATGGCGAAAAAAGCGCATCGCAGTAAAATAGGCAGCATGCTCATTAATTTCGCGGATTTTTCCACGTTTCTGATTATTTCCATGCGTTTAGAAAACGTGTGGGAAAAAAAACGCATAAAACCCGTGCAAAAATCGCGGTAAAAGGTACCATGATAGCATTAGATGGTTTATATGACTTCTGATCAAAAAGTCACCTCAATTTTTTACTGCAGTGGAACGCACTTATTTATTAATAGCAGAATACTGGTACATAGTGTTTAATATATATAGCCAGAAACTCTGAAAGATTTGTGGTAAAGCAATTTTACTGTAAAATTTTTTTGTGAAGGCTATTTAGAATATTACTTTACTTTGCACCTTGGAAGCAAATGAACATTAGGCCGGCGTCACACTAGGGAGGAATACGGAGGAGTGAGAGGCGTTAAAAAAACGCATTGCACACGGACCAATGATTCTCTATGGGGCAGCTCCCATCAGCCGTATTTTTGTCGCTTATTTTACACGGTCCGTGCCAATCGCAGCATGCTGCGATTGTCAGCGTATTACGACCGTAGTACGCCAATGCAAGTCTATGGGTGCACAAAAAAAGCACATTACACACGGACCACCCGTGTGACTTGCGAGAAATACGCAAGACTTCTCCTGGTGACAGGAAATGGGCCAATCCATCATCAGGAAGTTGACATGCAAATTAGCTCAAAAAGCACTCCAGACATCCAGGAAGTACGCCTCCACGGAATCCTGCAGCGTCATGTCTAGCTACATTAATGTGGAGCTCCTAAGAGTGTTGGTCCAGGAAAGGCCCGAACTTTGGGACCAACGGGATGCCCATTATTCTGACCGTGGCCGCAAAGAGGCGGCATGGAGGCGCATCTGTGTGCACATGTTCCCAGACTTTGCCCAACGGCCACATGAGGAGCAACAACAAATTTGTACGTAACTGCCATTTTTACCAATCAGCTTAAAGGCCAGAAGTGAGCTTTTTAAATGTAGCCCCTACAATCCTATATTGTGTATTTAGGTCTCCCTGTTTGCTAAAGAAAAAATTACCGAAAAACCACTCCCTACTAGGCCACGTGACTATGTGAAACGTTAGGAATATTGCTTGGCACATTTCACAAAGGTTAAAGTCCATTTTCCATTCACATTGCAGCTGAGGATGTGATGAGACGCTGGCGCAGCATCCGCGACCAGTACCGGCGGGAAAGACAGCAGAGGGCCAGGAGTGGGGCAGCAGCCCCGACCAAGTGGAAATACATCTATTTTGACCGCTTGTCATTTTTGGCACCCAGTATGGATCTCAGACCGTAAGTACAGACATCACACCACATGACACATATGCTTTTTAGGGTGAGAGCTACATTTTGTTTTTTGTACATTTCCTAACAGAACTCAGTCCAACCTCACATAGAGGGAGACGGCGTTGGATACTGAGCCCATTATAGACCCGGACGGAGGATGTGAAGAGGTGGCTGACCCATCTTCTGAGCAGAGCTTTTGCAACCCCCAAGTTCCACCAGCATCAGGACCAGCATCAGGTTCTGGAGCTAGTCCAGAACCAGCAGAGCCACCAAGAGCCAGCAACTTAGAAGACCCTGGCAACAGCAGCAGCCCTACTGGCCTTGTTGAGGGGTCCCCCCAGCCTGCATCCGTAGGCCGCCGTGGGAGACAGAGAAGTGACAACACTGCCTCTGTTATGCGGAGGCATGTAGACACAGGTGTCCTAAATTACCTGTCCAGGGCTGCCCAGGAAGAGGGTGAAGAGGCATATTCCCAAAGCCTGGCCCGGTACCTCCGTCCCCAACCCCGTGAGGTGAGGCTACGTGTACAAGGATCCATTCAGATCCTAATTGATGCATGCAAACACCCCAATGACCCATATGAGTTGTTGAGTATCTTAAGAGGTGGCAGCTCTCAACCCGTAACCATCTCCGCCTTGTCCGACAACCAGATGTGCATGCTCAATTAGGATCTGAGGGTCCGCCTGCACGTGTGCTACACCACCACCCATTCCCCCCAAAACCAACCTTGGCATCAACATGGCCAAATGGCAGCCTATAACCAACCTGCCCAACATGGCCACTTGTACAGACCTGGTGTTGGAGGCTGGCCCCAACCTGGGTTTGGACAACATGGTCATATTGGGGGGTATGATGGATGCGGCTACAATCAGCCACAGTATCCTTATGGTCTCTTTGGTGCGCAGCTGCATGAACTTGGCCACATATTCCCACAGGGCCAAGATCATCCACTCCAACAGGGTGATGGTCAAGCTGCGCACCCCAGCCCCCAACAAAGAGATGAAGGCCTCCCGCCATCATCTCCGCCAAGCTACCAGCAGTTATAAAGTACAAAATGGTGTTCCTTTTTTGATTTGGTCATTATTATTTATTGTTATCTATTTTGGTGTTCAAATATGCTAATGTTCTATACAGACAAGGCTAAATGGCCTGGGCAATATCTGCTATATGGCAAAAATATGGCAAAAAGTTTTCTAAGATATTTTTTGCATTTATAAAAAATATGAAAATGCAACTTTGGCCCTCTTCTTGATTTATTTTAGGCATTCGATTAAGTAAGGCAACTTTAGCACATATAAACCGACCACACAAATCATAGAACACAAAAAAAGATTTATATACACACACATAAGAACATTATAACACAGATACAGCCTGATCTTGCCAGGTAGTAGCACCATGAGGTGACACAAAATACTGGGTGAACACATCACGTACTTTGAGTCCTGAGAGAGGACGCCGTAAACGGAGCACATGTGACCTAGGCCTATCCCCATTGTCCATCACACCTTCAGTCACATCAGATGAGGAGCAATCACGCAGGCTAGTGAAGTTATGGAGGACCACACAAGCTTTGATTACCTCATTGACATTGGCTTCACTCAGCTGAATGGCAGACTGGAGGACACGCCATTTGGCACAAAGAATGCCGAAGGTGCACTCCACCAGTCTTCAGGCACGTGAAAGGCGCAAATTAAAAATCCTGCGCCGGTGGTCAAGGTTTCTGCACGGGTATGGCCTCATGACATGCCTGGTCAATTGGAATGCTTCATCCCCCACTAGGATATAAGGCACCGCTTCTTGATTTGAGCCTGGCAGCTGACGTGGTGGCGGTAGGTCCAACAGGTTATTGCGCAGCCGCTGACCCATAATGGAAGACTTGAAGACTCGAGAGTCTCCAGTTCTTCCATAAGCCCCAATGTTTACAATTACAAACCTGTAGTTACTGTCAACCAGAGCCAACAAAACTACAGAAAAATATTGTTTATAATTATAGAATTGGGACCCTGAGTTCGGCGGTTTACGCACACGGATGTGCTTCCCATCCAGGGCTCCAATACAATTGGGGAATTGGAAGTGCAACTCAAATCCACTGGCAATCCTCAACCAGTCTCCCATCTTGGGCTCTGGTCATCTGGATCAGATTTCAGAACATGTAGCATGAACAATGCCGGATATTGTCGATCGCCCAATCAAAAACTCCAGATGGAGTGCTGCATAAGAAAGGCCAGTTGTGAGGAACCTACAATTAAACAAATGTTGAAAAGATATACATTAAAATACAGTTGTGGCCAAAAGTATTGACACCCCTGCCATTTTGTCAGATAATACTCAGTTTCTTCCTGAAAATTATTGCAAACACAAATTCTTTGTTATTATTATCTTCATTTAATTTGTCTTAAATGAAAAAACACAAAAAGAATTGTCCTAAAACCAAATTGGATATAATTCCACACCAAACATAAAAAAGAGGGTGGACAAAAGTATTGGCATTGTTCGAAAAATCATGTGATGCTTCTCTAATTTGTGTAATTAACAGCACCTGTAACTTACTTGTGGCACCTAACAGGTGTTGGCAATAACTAAATCAGACTTGCAGCCAGTTGACATGGATTAAAGTTGACTCAACCTCTGTCCTGTATCCTTGTGTGTACCACATTGAGCATGGAGAAAAGAAAGAAGACCAAAGAACTGTCTGAGGACTTGAGAAACCAAATTGTGAGGAAGCATGAGCAATCTCAAGGCTACAAGTCCATCTACAAAGACCTGAATGTTCCTGTGTCTACCGTGCACAGTGTCATCAAGAAGTTTAAAGCCCATGGCACTGTGGCTAACCTCCCTATATTTGGACGGAAAAGAAAAATTGACAAGAGATTTCAACGCAAGATTGTGCAGATGTTGGATAACGAACCTCGACTAACATCCAAACAAGTTCAAGCTGCCCTGCAGTCCGAGGGTACAACAGTGTCAACCCGTACTATCCGTCAGTGTCTGAATGAAAAGGCACTGTATGGTAGGAGACCCAGGAAGACCCCACTTCTTACCCCGAGACATAAACAAGCCAGGCTGGAGTTTGCCAAAACTTACCTGAAAAAGCCTAAAATGTTTTGGAAGAATGTTCTCTGGTCAGATGAGACAAAAGTAGAGCTTTTTGGGCAAAGGCATCAACATAGAGTTTACAGAAGAAAAAAAGAGGCATTCAAAGAAAAAAACACGGTCCCCACAGTCAAACATGGCGGAAGTTCCCTGATGTTTTGGGGTTGCTTTACTGCCTCTGGCACTGGACTGCTTGACCGTGTGCATGGCATTATGAAGTCTGAACACTGCCAACAAATTTTGCAGCATAATGTAGGGCCCAGTGTGAGAAAGCTGGGTCTCCCTCAGAGGTCATGGGTCTTCCAGCAGGACAATGACCCAAAACACACTTCAAAAAGCACTAGAAAATGGTTTGAGAGAAAGCACTGGAGACTTCTAAGGTGGCCAACAATGAGTCCAGACCTGAATCCCATAGAACACCTGTGGAGAGATCTAAAAATGGCAGTTTGGAGAAGGCACCCTTCTAATATCAGGGACCTGGAGCAGTTTGCCAAAGAAGAATGGTCAAAAATTGCAGCAGAGCATTGTAAGAAACTCATTGAAGGTTACCGGAAGCGGTTGGTCGCAGTTATTTTGGCTAAAGGTTGTGCAACCAACTATTAGGCTGAGGGTGCCAATACTTTTGTCTGGCCCATTTTTGGAGTTTTGTGTGAAATGATCAATGTTTTGCTTTTTGCTTCATTCTCTTTTGTGTTTTTTCATTTAAGACAAATTAAATGAAGATAATAATACCAAAGAATTTATGTTTGCAATCATTTTCAGGAAGAAACCGAGTATTATCTGACAAAATTGCAGGGGTGTCAATACTTTTGGCCACAACTGTACATGCTCAAGGATGCACACATTACATATAGATCACCAGAACAGTGTGTAAGTAAGAAGTTAGGCGAACAATACATATACACATGTACCACGGCTATGTAATGTGGAATAACACATCAAAGTGTTCTAACTCATAGCGTATATATTTTGTAACAATTCATACTGTTTCTTGCCCAAAAAGGGGTTTTACTGAGTAGCAGAATTATTTGAGAAACTAATCATCTACATACATTCTGTAGCTGAAAAATACATACCATAACGTAAGGAGAAGGCGCTCCTCCGCAGAGATACATTTGCGCATCCGGGTGTCCTGGAAGGTGATCCCTGGGCATGCTTCGTCCAATAAAACATCAAAGGTAGAAACGGTCATCCAACAATAGAGGTAAAACTTGTCAGGATGTGTCCTCAGAGCTGCATAAAGCCTGTGAAAATGGCCTTTATTGAGGCGTTGTCTCAAATGCGGATGCACCCACATTCGTCTCCTCCTCCTCAGATCCACAATCACTGGGTATGGCTGGCCAAAGCGGCGGGACAAAACCCAGTTGAACAGAACACGGTCAGTTGGGGTGAACTTAAGTATGTCTGACATGTTTGCTAACAACCACCAAAACACCAACAGAAGCACAGCAACAAAATGGGCAGATTGTAGGCTGCCACCTGATGTTGCGGCAATAAATAGGGTTGGTGCTGATGATTTAAATTATGTGCAGGCCTCAAAACCGTTAAATGTCCATTTTGCAAGGTTGCGAGAAAAAAACGCTATACCGTTCACATACGGATTAAATACGGATGCTTACATGAGAAAAATACGCGGCCGCACCCTGACAACGGATGACATGCACTATTTAGGGACCATTTTTGCGTATTACAGCTGTAAAATACGGTCCGTATTTCTCTACGTTGTGTGTGACTCCAGCCTTAAAAAGAAATCTGGACAAAGTTTTACATAGCCTTTTAGACTCATTTATATCGGGTGCCGAGGGCAACCTACAAAATTGTATTGTATTAAGACGTTACTGTAACAAGCCCTGTATAGAAGTCTCCAATTCACCATGCTAATTTTCTAACACATATTTCCAACACCTTTTTCAAAACTTCACGCTTACATTTTTTCATTAGAGTTTATAAAGACACGTTCATAAGTAGAAAAATGAACATTATAGTTTTCATCAGAAGCCATATAATAGCTCACAGTACAATATGCTTATAACTGCATTGCGCTCCATAAATTTTAAACAAGACCCCAGTGGCGAGATCTGTGTGATACTTATGACATATCATAAACTAGAACAGAAGCTTAACAAAAGAATTTAATTGCATTTTGATCTGGATTTCTGAGATCTGCCATCCTGTAATTATAGCTGCATTGTATGGAGATGGCGGATAGTTGAATTTGAATGTATGAGAGATAAGAGGCTGAACTGCATAAATATCTCAGGGCTAAGATTTCAGATATTGTGTGTCTCATTGCTTTGAATAAAAGTTTATTTATATCTCTATTGGGTGTACTCATTTTAACAGCTTTATCTATAGAGCACCTGAAAAATATGAAAATTCAACTGTTAGGAAAGTTCTGAATCTTTGCGCCTCTGTGACAGAGAATAGTTCTCAGTCCACAAAGACACTTTTTCTTTGGTCTCAATGGTAACAAAGGCAATGACTCCTGAAGCAGATATTGATAAATCCTTTAAAGATGACTTTTCTGCTCTATTTCATTGTCCTGTAGTGTAAAAGATGGAGCCCTGCGCCTTTCCAGAAACGTCTACTTGCTCTGCTAACTTTACGGCAATAAACTTTTAGCAATGTAAACCTAAAAATAATTTTATGAATGGTAGATACAGCACATCTTTAACACAGAAAATCATTTCAAAGTGTTCTTCGAAATTCACGTTAATGGTTCATGCACTTAGTTTACAGCTCTCGATAAGCTCTGAGTTGAGTTGAAATATTACACCCGTAAAAATCCATAGGGCCAAACCATATCTCTTTATGCTTTCTATTCATGTAGTAGTATGAAAAGTTTTATTTTTCTAATATATCATCTGAAATCTAAAATTGAACTAGTGAAATTATAACAGTATGATTTCAAAGGTTTTTAAGTCAACTGAATTCTGGTCTGATGATGATGTGTTGTATTGTGAGCACCAGCTTGTGGCTTGGTTTCTGCTAAAACTGAAAACTTAGGGTGTGTTCATGTTTTTCCTGCATTTTCTTGTATTTGCTCCAAAAAAAACAATGATTTACCATACCAGCACAGTGAATGAGATTTCTGAAATCTCTTGTAGACATGCTGCTTATTTTTTTCTTGCAGATTTAAAACAGTGTCAATTCTTTCAGTGTATTTGCAGATTTTCTTACCTATTCAGATAAATGAGAAACATGCATCAAATGTGCATGGAAAAATACAAGAAAAAAGCAATTTTTTTGCAAGATTTCTCTTGCTAGCACTCCAGTATTTGAAACAGAATTTTATTAAACGTGAGTTTACATTCTGCTCCCTGCTTTGCATGCCAAAACCTGAGTGTCGCGCTGTAATACTGAGGGTTACTGCAGAGCAACACAAACTCCACTAGATAGCAACAGAGCTGAGAATGAGCTGAAAATCCAGCAATGAAGCAGACCAGCAGTAATACAGCGAAGCAACCACTCGGTGGCAGCGGAATAGTCAGAGAGCCGAGTCAATACCAGAAGGTAGCGCAGTACCAAGGGGAAATCTAAAGTCGCATGTCAGGTCACATGCCAGGGTCAGAATGCCAGAGAAACAGCAGATCAGCAAAGGGGCAATAACAAACAGGTAGTCTGAACAGGGTCCAAAGGTCAGCAACAGAATATCAGATGCAAAGCGGCAATGACAAGCGGGTAGTCTGAACACGGTCCAAAGGTCAGCAACAGAATATCAGATGCAAAGCGGCAATGACAAGCGGGTAGTCTGAACACGGTCCAAAGGTCAACAGACACAGATAGAGTCAGATGAATGCAGCAGGACAGATCAGGAACTCACCAGAACCAGCTAGACACACTGAAGGTAAGCAATATAACTGGCACTGCACACAGTTTGCAGCACAGAGATGTAGCAGACCGGACACAGGCAGGGAAAATTAACCCCTGACATGACCAGACGGGGAAAAGAGAGACAAGACAAAAACCTGGCTTGGATCATGACACTCTGAATTCATGACTCACTTTCTGAGCCCTTAAACCTCAGTCTGCAAGCCCTGGACAGTGAAAAAACACAAAAATTGAGCTCGATTTAAGTTGGTATACATGTAGCACATAAACACATGTTTACTTTGGCCATAAAGCATGCAAAACCTGCAAGAAAAAAATGAATATAAACCGTGCTGTTACTAAATAAGTAAAAAGCAAAAGTGCATTTAAATAACATAGGGTTCTTAGTAACACTGTTTTTGATCAAAAATGGCATAAAAGCCATCCCACTGTCGGCAAGTTGACCCTGATCAGAATGGTCTTACACGGTCTAATATTAAAAATCTTACCATGTGTCAAAGTTGACATCAATGTGTGAATAAGAGCAGACAAAGGACCGGGTCCTGACCTGTGGACACCAGACTAGGGAAGCTTTTAAATGTAATTTCCAGCTCAAGGGAGAGAGGTCAATGTTGCAATATTAGTGATTTGTGTGCATGCTTGCTACTTCATTGTCCTTTGTGTGCATGCTTGCTACTTCATTGTAAGTACCCTGTGCAAATCTGAATCTGTCTGTCCTACGTGTACCTGTCCTTATATCAGTTTTGTGTGAACTTGATCCTGTCTACCCTGTGTGTACTTGTCCTTGTAATTGTTCTTTGCTTACCTGATTCTGTTCATTCTATGTGAATTGTGTCCTGTCTTACCTGTTTGCATCTGTGGTTCCTTGCCTGTTCACGTCTGCGGTTCTCTACCTTTCAGCGTTTGTGGTTCCCTGTATGTCCGCTCCTGCGATTCCCTGCCTGTCCACATCTGTGGTTCCCTGCCTGTCCACATCTGCAGTTTTTTGTTTGACCACGTCTGCGGTTTCCTTGACTGTTCAGTCTGAACTGGACCTTACCCATTCCTGTGTTCCTGATGTACCTGTCAGTGACCCAGTCCTTCCTGAAACTGTTCCTTTTCATCCAGTCTGAACTGGCGCCTACCTCTGCCAGTGTATCAGCCATGCCCGCCTGCCCATCAGTATATCAGCTGTGCCCGCCTGCCCACCAGCATATCAGCCATTACTGCTTGCTTGCTAGTATATCAGCCATGCCTGCCTGTACATCACCTGTATCTGACAGCACATACATGCATACCAGCCATGGCTTCCAGTACCTGCCTGTCTATGAATCAGCTGAGCCAGGCAGCATAAGTACAGTACATGCCTGCACCTATCGTTACAGTGTTCACTCCCCTTGGGGGTCAGGTGCTACTGACGGATGCTACACCCTAGAGTGGTAACTGGCAGCTATCTGCCTCACAAGCCTGACCCTACCACTAGAGGCTTCAGCTAACATCAAGGTAGCTGCATAGTCACGCCTCTCCGGGGTAAGTCTAGTCCGTGGCTCAGTGTGGCCATGATTCACTCTCGCGCCGCACTGTAGAAAATAGGTTGTCAGCAATAACTAAATGAGCTAGCCAAATGATATTCATTGGGTGCTTGAATCGTTTATGCTTATACAAAGATCAATGTTATTGGCAGCACATTACCAAAGCAAATAGGAGATGCGATGCTGATACTATGCATGGCAACTGAACAATCTATTGGTAAACACATGCTGAATGAGTCGAATATATTCAAATTGAGCTTTTTAACAGTCTGAAATCAGCTTTTGTAAACGCACCCTAAATATTTCTGTGTTATGGTGTAACAAAGTGGCATGGGGTGGTAGTCATGGGCGAGTCCACTAGGTCACAGTCAGTGAGCACCTCGGCCACATGCATATCAAAAGGCAGATAAAGTCCCAGCCCATGTGGCACAGTTAGTTACCTCTTACACACGGTTGCTCACCATACTGGAACGGCGTCCTCTGGAGACACCACATGTCACACTTCAGTTCCAACAGTGGCAAACTTTTAATAAGGATAAGATAAAGGACACTTCCTGCACTTTCCCTATGCAGATATGCAGCATCATTGACTTCCATCCGGTTCCACGGTACACAGTCCTTTGGTGGGCACCTCCACAGTTCTAGTGCCCATTCCCACTGCCTGGCAGTCCTTGACAGCACTTTCTCCTTCAGGGGGATTTCCTGCTCCCGACAGTGGAGAAGGTCCTGCCTCGGGCAAGCCTGCCCGGGCTCTGCACCAGAAGAAGGAAATTGCTGCTTTTTCAGCCTGCTGGGCCAACCCCCTTTTTTTACTTAACTCTTTCTGTCCCTAACCTTAATACAATTGCAATGACACAGAATATACAATGACATGGGATATACAAAATATTACACATTACATATGAAACATGACAAGACAATATGCAACATTAATATGCAGTTACTGTAAACCCTCAGGATACCGCACGGGGCACACATGCCTGGCATATAGGAG
Organism: Dendrobates tinctorius; assembly: GCF_039654945.1. NCBI lineage: Eukaryota > Metazoa > Chordata > Amphibia > Anura > Dendrobatidae > Dendrobates > Dendrobates tinctorius. Next base: position 31,324,927 of record NW_027361917.1, read on the forward strand.
AGAGGAGGCAATTGAGGGTCCCCACCACCTCCTTACAATGGTACAATATGTTAGTATTTGGGCCCCCGCTTTTAATTTTTGTCCAGGGCTACTTACCTAAAACCGACTTGATTGTAAGTCAATGTAAGTATTTTGATATGGATTATCTAGATATTGGGTAGCCAGCAAAATGATTGTCAGAGGGGACAGGTAGAATATTTAAGAGGTGGAGTAATCTGGTAGTACAGGTGAGGATGGAAATGGAGGGCAGAAGAGTACCAGATTTGAGGCACATTTGAGGCCATAGCTCATAAACATGTATAAGAGCAAGCAGAAAGCAGTGGACAAAGTGATCACAAGTCTATATCACAAGATTGCAATGGCAGAGGTCATATATTTTTATTCGTCAGTTCACTTTATTTTATGGTACTAAAACTTCTTTTGATGAAAGGGAACCTGTTATTAGAGTCATACTGGCCAAACCATGTGCAACATGAATCATAGCCTGGTTGTATTATTGCAGGGAGCTACTGTATGTCTTTCTCTGAAACAGTTTGATAGCTACAACTCCAGGGAGAGAATTGACCTGTTAGGTGTGGACCCCTGCTGGATTCTAGCTGCCCCTGCTTTAGTTGACTGACAGGTTTTTCCCATGTGTGTACATGAAAACCCATCTGGGGACCACATCAAATTAGACAGATCTCTCTATAGTTCTGGGATGGCTTTTCAGACTGCTTTATTTGAATCACTGCCATATTGTTTTTCCTTGCTCAGAGGCATTCCTGCCCCTGGCTGTGAAGTTTTGCATGGAATAACCTCATCAGTGATAGAACTCTAATTCATGCTGCTGGGATTAGGGTTGCATGAATCTAACAACAATTTCCCTTTAATACAGAGAATGATATAGAACGTTGTCTAACTTTCTATGATACAGTAATAGAATAGAGTAATATCTTCATTACAAAGACAACCAAGTATATTATTACACTATAACTATGCAAAAAATTAGACAACTCTTCCACAAAAGACTTAGTCACCTTGACTCATAGAAAACATCTAAGAAGCGTCTGCTACCCCCAAAACTCAAGTTAAACCATTTATACAGTACATTCATATAGGGGCCTTAAACCCTATAAAAACCATATCTGAAGTGTAAATTTAACATATTGCGATTGATCTAAAAAATTTTTATTAGCTATGCGAATGAGGGGGCTTCAGTGGAACGTCACACAGTGTTAGGGCTGGCGGAACGCACCAAATAATAAAGAGATGGTAAGAGGTGTGTTCACAGCCCTTGGTCCACCGTGCAGAGATGACAACTGCTGCTCGGTAATGGCGGACAATAAATGGCGGTATAACTAGTACACACGGCTTAACTTCACCCGGTTAATAGGAAGCGGACCCTATTGCTTCACAGGACTGCGATACCGCTGAATGAGCGCTAGTGTTGTGGTCACAGGACCCTGCCCCAAGGACACGGGGTTAGAGTCCCTCTAGACCCACTAGCGTTCGGCGCCGCAACTCTGGTGCCTGGACATACACAAGTTAAAGATAAAGCACACTAGATGCATACAGCGCCATACTGGCGGACGCCACTAACCAGCCTAACCTTATGGCTGGAAAGCACAATGTTTGCACACGGCATTGCTCTGACGGATGCTGCAGTAGATGCAGTGAGTGGTGCCTTGTGCTGGATATCACAATCTGGCGCTAAGTATGGTGCTGTGACTAGGTAGCTTCAGTGGTGCAATACCATGCCACTAGTAGGCGCTGACTCTAAACCCTGCTGTACCCTACGAACAAGCACAACCAGAGGGAGGGGGTCATAATGAGTCAGTCACCTCTCTTAAGCATCCATCATAACATATACTAATAGCAAATAGAGTCTATACTAGTGCATGGCCGAGCGGCCATGCAAACCTTTTATAGCAGCGTCCTTCTGGGACCTTCCTGATGGTCCAATCTGAGATGCTTGAGGACCTGAGCACATGATCTCTGACCTCCAAAGAGAAGTCGTTCCACGGGCATACTCAGTAGGCTGCAAAAAGGACTTAGACTCTGGAGCTGCTCACTGCTGGCTAGTGCGGATTGCTAAAGCTGATCCAGAGGTGGCAGCAGCAACCAACCCGACAGCACTAACTTAAGCAAGGCACTGGGATCGATGTCTTTGCTGAGCAGCCTACTCTGCAGCTGGAACAGAATGGGAGTCCGCAGAAGTCAGGGCTCGGGCTTCCTCTTGTGCAGAGGCAGGAACCCGAAGCCTAACACACAGGGATCCTTGCTAAATAAAATAAAAACTGAGAAATGAATATAAAACATGTTTTTTTTTCGTTTAAATATTGCCCATGGGTTGTTTCTGGTTTTGCAAGTGAGCTCCACCGGAATAAATAAGACTGACGTTAAGTTCCACTCACAAACTGTGGATAGGTATGGCATTGCTATGTTTTCTTTTTTTTCTCAATCCCTTTCAAATCTTTTATCTACAAGTATGAATGTTTTCTTATATATTATTATATATAACATATAGGATAACTGTAAACAAACATGAAATAACATATAAAGTTAGTTCACAGTTAGGTGTTTGTCCTGTTAAAGGATATAAAACTGGTTTATTGTTAACATACTTTTATTAAACTGTATAATGGAATTTTGCACATTTTTGCACTCATTTACTTATATCATTTTTTTTGTAACAGCTGTCTCCAGATAACTAATGACCTCCTGTAAGTATCAAATATTGAGCTATTTACACTTTTTGAATTAAATTCTCTGCTAATATCTCAAGGGTATTTTACATGCAAGATAGAGTACCAAAAAGTCAATATTGATGAAAACTGAGTCAACACAATGTATAACATTTTATCCATAAAAATATTGGCCACAAACTCAACTAGGATTAGCATGAGTGAGTTTCACTATATGGTTGTCACTGATAAATTGAAAAATATAAATTCTTTATTAAATCTTCACATTAATAACCAAAGCAAAATCAGGATCTTCTTTAATGGAGCTAAAAGGGTTCTCCTCACATTTAATTTGTCTGGTGGTTAATGGAGATGTACAGTCTTTCAATATAAGTAAAATGCCAAAAAAAATAAAGACAAAATCTTTATTGCTCAAATATTTTAAAATTATTTTTTAATGGAATTATATACAGTATATTTTTAATAAGCAATAGTGCATTTTCATGTCAGGAAAAAAATGTAGTAATATAATTAAAAAAAACATATGGTCAAGTTTAACTGTGGTACAGGAGATGATATGAATAAAGGAAAGGAGTATAAATAAAATCATAATGCATGAATAAATCTGCCCTAAGAGCAAATTTTCCCCTCTGGTCAAGAATATTCATACAGGATGAAAATTTTGTATCTTTTAATATGATGTACAATGAAAAATTATACCGCGGTAAAGTGTTAGCCAAAAAAATTGATGCAACTACTTTTATGCCCAAAAAGATAAAAGCATTCTAAGGCCTCATTCACGCGTCAATATTATTGCATCAGTACCATATTTTTCAGACTGTAATACACACTGGGCCATAAGATTCATCTTAAATTTAGAGGAAGAAAATAGGAAAAAAAAGAATTTTTAATGTGAAAATAAGGCTCCATCTTATGGGTAGAATTTAGCTTTCTGAGAGGGTGGCGGTGAAGTGGGGTCCCAGGAGGCAGGGTCACCACTGCAGGAAGCAGGCGTCAGCAGCAGTAGAGTGATGAGATCTCAGCTCGTCATTGAGCCTAGATCTAAATCTATTTTCTGGAAGCCCACCCTGGGAGTTTAATGTGTACAGTGGGGACTCTGCAACATGGGCACACCCCTTCCCAGTCCATGGCCTTTAGTATCGCCCCACTGCTGCCACTGGCTTCCTGCAACCGCGACCCTGCCTCCTGTAACCGCGACCCTGCCTCCTGTGACCCTGCTTCACTGCCACAGCCCCCCAGATAAAATATATTCAGACTAAAAAGTGCATCTTATAGTCCAAAAAATATGGCATTTCATCAGTATTTGTATGCTAAAACCAGGAGTGTCTCCCAAACACAGAACAGATGTCATTCTTTCAATTATAGTTTTTCTCTGTAAGTTCCACTTTGGCAACCAAACACTGATGCAAAAATACTGACGTGTGAATGAGGATTAAGAGTGGTACTCTAATTGGAATTTCTGTTTTCTGTATAGTCAACAGCCTTTTGTCTATTTTGAGCATAAAAATGTTTACATCATACCTTTTCATAAGTATTTCTCTTCATTTCTTCAAAGAAATGATATACATTTTTTTCTATGACCACGATCAGTCCCAACCATGACCAGCTACTAAAGTACCACACGGCCAATCCCTGATTGTAGGCTGGCTGTTTCATTTGGTATTTATGCACCTGTGCAGCTGCCATTTTACTTAGGTCCGCTGCACCCTGTATTAGTAAAAGTGACAGACCACAGGGCTGAAGCAGAATAACATCCTATATCATATAAAAATATCAATACCAGTAAAAAGTACTTATGTCAGCCTATAATAGATCAGTGAGGGACACACTGCAAACAGATACACATAAAGAATTGAAATCAGTGTATAGACGTCCAGGAAAAGGTGTAAAGTCACACATCTTTATTAAATGACACAGGTTTAAAATTAGCACAAATGGCAAAGGGGTGTATTAGTGCAGATGCATTTAGGCCTGTCTGGTTTGTATCTGAATTTTTTTGAGGATTTTTTTCCTCTTTTTGAGGTTTTCATGTTAGAGTAGTGTCATGATCCATGCTGGATCATGTCAGATAAGAGCACTGGTAACCTTTTTTTTTTCCTCTCTCTAGCTTTGTGCTGAGAGATAGTTTTGCCCCCGGTGGCCAGTATGGTCATTGCACTGGTGTTTTTAGAGATAGTTTTGCCCCCGGTGGTGGTTAGTGTAATTGCACGGGAATCACTAACAGGTGTGTCAGTTGTGCTCACTCACATTGGTGATATTGTTGGGCTTTTCCAACCATCCTGGGTGAAGGAAGGAGCTGAGGAGAGTCCAGGGCAGCTCAGTCAGAGTCCTGGAGTGGCAGCTATGGTGTCAGCGAGGAGTTCGTGTAAAGCATGGTGGAGTGGCAGCTATGGTGTCAGTGAAGAATTCTTGCAAAGCTTGGTGGAGTGGCAGCTATGGTGTAGAGCTGCACTCAGTTGCTTGACTCAGGTGCTGGACTCCGTTGCTGGACAGTTGCACTCAGGTGCTGAACACTGCTACTGGACAGCTGCACTCAGGTGCTTGACTCTGTTGCTCCAAGGTGGCACTCGGGTGCTGGATGCTGTTGCTGTAAAGCTGCACCCAGGTGTTGGACACGGTGGGAGGAAGATGCACTCAGGTGTTGGACTCTGTTGCCAGGAGCAAGTGCATCAGAGCAAAGCTAAGTGTTTCCCTGTTTGTCACTTTTCCTCATGTTGGTGTTAGTACAGCAGTGAGGACAGTGCCTGCATCACCCAGCTCCCTAGTAAGGAATAGGTGTAGGGTCTTCTTGGGTGACAGGTATCCTGATCAGCAACAGGTGAGGAGCCTGTGTAGGGAACGTTACGAGTGTTAGGGACACTGACTCAGGGGAGTGCAGGAGGTCTCCACGTCCCCTGTTCCCTATCGCAGGGCCCTCCATTGTAAATGTTTCCCTATCCCCTGTGTCTTGTTGTATTAGTTAACGGCCTGTGGGCCGTGTCACACTGGACAATTACACGTGCCGTGTCCTGTTGTATTAGTTAACGGCCTGCTGGCCGTGCCACACAGGACGGGGTACATGACAAGTAGGACTGGCAAGTGTGAGGAACCCCAGCTACTAAAGTAGTCTGTTCCATAGAGTAATAGTTCACAATGTAAAGAAGCATTGCTGGTAGAGATGAATGAATAGCCAACATTGCAGAATCTTTCCAAAAAAGTTGATTAATATCTAATATATTAGCTGCAAATCTCAATAATAAAAAGCAGCTAATTGCCAAAAAAATATGTGTATAAAACTTTGAAGACTACTAGAAGTGTATTGATCCTCTGTTAAGCTTTTTAATGCAAACACAGCCTTTTTATTGTTCTGGTGACCTCTGTTGTGCTAAGGAAAAACTGATAGCATCTACAGTATAGCACACTGCAATAACTACGTTTTAGGCTACTAAATTTGAAAAATTGTACAACATTTTTATTATTATTATTATTAATAATAATAATAATAATATATTTTTTTTTATAGTGCCAACATATTCCACAGCACTTTACATTCAGAGGTTACTTGTAGAGACAATAAAGACATAACAGAGTAAACACATAATTCAACTGATACCAAGAGGTGTGAGGGCCCTACTCACCACTTACAACCTATCAGGAAATATGGGATGCACGAAAGGTAAATGGTAAAAAGTGCTTGCATTGGATGACCCAGCTATCAATATAATAAATATGGTATTCAAATAATGATGCATGAACCAGTCACATGCCAATATCTGTATAAGTACAGATACAGAGTGCCATTAAGCACATGGATGATGTCACGAAAGGTAGTAGGATTTCAGGGACAACTGGCTCCTATCTTGTCACTCAAGCTAGGTGTGAATCCTATGCGATCCCTGTCCCCTGGATTACCCCTGATGGTGGAGTTGCCAGGGTCTCATACTTTGCTTTGCCTCCTTTTAAACATGTATCTGTTTCCTTCCTCACCCAGGCAGGTTTGGGACAGATTCATATGTGATAACAAAAACTAGACACACAGGGGTAGACTACAATCATGCAAAAACACTCACAAAACAAATGAGTGGAAGCAGGGAAGGAGTAGGAGGGAAAAAACAAATGGGAAGAGGATGAGGAAAAATAAACAAACCTGCTACAACTCTGAACACTCCAACAAATGCAAACCAGAAGGTGGTAAGATAAGAGCAGGGAGAAGCTTTGGGTATTGGGAATTCATCAAATTGTCCCGGTAGTGCATTACAGAGAATTGGTTTAGCTCGCAAGAGGTCTTGGAGATGTGAATGAGAAGTTAAGATCATTGAAGATGTTAGTCTTAGGTCATTAGTGGATCAAAGGGCACGGGAAGAATGATAGACAGAGATGTGGGAGGGTAAAGGATGATGCTGAACTGTGGAAAGCCTTGTGGGTGAAAGTGATGAGTTTATTATGGACCCTGTAGCGGATAGGCAACCAGTGCAAAGACTGGCATAGAGTAGAGGCATTGGTATAGTGGTTGGAGAGGAATATGATCCTGGCTACTGCATTCAGGATTGATTAGAGATGGGAGAGTTTAATAAGAAGGAGACTGACTAGCAGAGAGTTACAATAGTCCAGACAAGAATGAATAAGGACAACAGTAAGAGTTTTTTCAGAGTTAAAAGTAAGAGAATGTCGAGTTCTTGCGATATTTTTGAGGTGAAGGTAACATGAGTGAACAAGTGATCAGATGTAATGAGTGAGGGAAACAACTAATTACACAACACAGAGACCTCGAACTTAAGTTCGCTCTGTCCAACAATAGTTTCGGCCAATTCTACAGAAAGTGGCACAAATGGGATCAATCTTTCCCTCCATCACTTACCTGATTAGCATTTATATTTAATTATTCTTGGCCTCTGTATTATCTTATATTGGTCTTTATAATGTTAAGGTCAAAGTCATGTTCTATCATAGCACTGTTTGCTTCTATTCTGTATACCATAGTTTGTTGTTTACAATGCTATTTTTTCAAGGGCTGCGTCCCTTGCTTTACTTGGGTCAAATTGTTGCTGCTTTGCAAATTTATGTTTGTTGTTATGCTTACTGCCCTACCCTTACATCAACTCCCTCCCCCCCATCCCCTCTACCCCCCCCCCCCTCTATACCCTTGTTAAAAATAAAAATATTGGAAAAGAAAAAAAAATAAAAATAAAAAGAACACTAAAATACCACATCCTAGATATCACTAAATTAAATATTCCTGCTTGCACAAAGGAGGAGGTAGCAATCCTGCTGCTGGGTTGTTGCCCTCCTAAGGCCTCTCCACATCTCCTGGTGTTCTGGCCTGTTACCTGGTATGTGCTCCATGCTCTGGTGTAATGATGTATAGTAGGTTTCTATGAAGACAGTGGCTAGATGATAGAGTCACAGACACAGGTATACGTGAAAGTAGTTTGTATTAAACAAGCAGCACAGAACAGCACAGGTGCTGGCGGAGCCAGATAATGACAGCAGTGGTAACAGCAGCAGAACTCAGTCCAGTAGATAGCAAGTTGTACACCAGCACTATGTAGATGTAAGCAGACACAATCTTAAGAATGCAGGCAAGGACAGTCACTTAGCCCTCTCCCTTGCGGGAGGGGAATCTTCGGGCACAGTGCAGTGGCAGAGAAAGTCACTAGGTAATTGATACTGGATGTGTAAAGGTAGCAGGGATAAGTCTCTCAGGTGAAACGCACACAGCAGTCAAGAACTTCAGCGCATACCGTGAGTGCTGTAGTAGCGGTGAGCGGTGGAGGCAGAGCTGGAAGGAGCCTTCAGGCAGACACCGTCAGAGGGTCCAGGCAGCGGCAGTAGGCAGCAGGTAATCCAGGTGGATTCAGCAGGAAGGAAGGAGGTAGCACAGCGTGCAACTCCCAGCTAGCAGATCAGGTACAGGACGAGATATACAAGCAAGGTAGTCACGTCCAGGAAAGCTATTTAAACCCGGCGGGCGGGACCAACAGGCGGTGATGTCACAGGAACCAGTATGGCCGAATGAAGCCAGGCTTAAGGGCAACAGTAAGGGCAAAGTCCGGAACACAGCAGAATAGGAACGATGCTTACATTATTCCCCCCTTAAAGAATGTCCTCCGGACAATCTTCGACCAGGCTTGTCCGGGTACCTTAGATGAAACTGCTCCAGCAGCCGCGGAGCACAGATATTCTCCACCGGTTCCCAGGAATTCTCCTCGACAGAGTATCCTTGCCACTTGACCAGGTATTGCAGCTTCCTTCTGAAGATCCGTGAATCCAGAATCTTCTCCACGACATATTGTTCATGTCCATCAACGAGCACTGGAGCTGGAGGAGAGGAAGTACGCCCAGGGAAGGAATTTGGTACAACTGGCTTTAGTAGGGAAACATGGAACACCGGGTGAACCTTCCAGGCAGGGGGTAATTTCAGACGCACCGCTACCGAATTCACTAGAGCCACGATCTTGTATGGCCCTACAAACTTCTGCCCAAGCTTGACAGTCGGTGCCCTCACCCTCAGATTCTTGGTAGACAACCAGACCGTATCTCCCACCCTATACACCGGAGCCGGCCTCCTGGTACGATCTGCTGCTCTCTTATACCTCTCCTGCGCTGTCGTCAAGGTGGTCTTCAGAGCTTCCAAATTCTGCTGTAAGAAAGAAAGATGGTCAGACACAGCAGGCACTGCAGCCTCCTTGGGGAACTGCGGCAAGATGTTTGGGTGGTAACCCTGATTAGCAAAGAACGGTGACTGCTTAGTCGAGGAGTGCTGCGAGTTGTTATATGTGAATTCTGCCAGGGGAAGCAGATCTACCCAATCGTCCTGCAGATGACTTAAGTAGCAACGGAGGTACTGCTCCAGGATCTGATTCGTACGTTCCGTCTGTCCATTGGTCTGTGGATGGTAAGCCGAAGACAGACTTACTCTAATATCCAGAGCCGCGCAGAAACACCTCCAGAACCTAGACGTGAACTGCACCCCACGATCAGAGATCACCTCATCCGGGACTCCGTGCAGACGGACCACCTCTTGAATCAACAAGTCTGCAGCCTGTTTTGCTGTGGGTAATCCAGCGCAAGGGATAAAGTGTGCCACCTTAGTGAGGCGGTCCACGACCACTAGAATGGTGTTCTTACCCTTGGAGACCGGTAGTTCAACAATAAAATCCATTGAGATGGATCTCCAGGGACGAGATGGTATAGGCAAGGGTTGTAACAACCCGGAAGGCGACGCACGAGGCGTCTTGAACCGAGCACATACCTCGCAGGATGACACGTATCCCTCCACGTCCTTCCGGTACGAAGGCCACCAGAAGTACCGAGCCAGGAACTCTTGGGTCTTCGTTATTCCACGATGTCCCCCAATCTTAGAATCATGGATCAGTCGGAGGACTTCAAGTCTTGTTACCTCTGGTACATACAGCCGATTCTCCTGTAACCACACTCCTCCACTGAAATTTAGGCTTACTTCGGGGGTAGGTTGCCTTAGCAACGGATCTGCTGCGTATGCTGCTTTGATCTCAGACAGAAGATCCTGATGATGGATTGCAGAGATGAAATGAGCGGGAGACACAACAGTACTAGGAGACGGCTTAATCACTTCCTCAGGAGCAGCAATCCTAGATAGCGCATCTGCCTTACCATTCCGTGCCCCCGACCTGTAGGAGATGATGAAGTTGAATTGGTTTAGAAACAAGCTCCAACATGCCTGACGTGGGTTCAAACATCTTACGGACTGCATGAATTCCAAGTTTCGGTGGTCGGTAAGAACTGTAATCGGAGTTGAGGACCCCAGCAGCAAGTGTCTCCACTCCTTGAACGCCGTCACAATCGCCAGTAACTCCTTGTTCCCTACGTCATAGTTCTTCTGCGCCGGGGATAGCTTCTGAGAAAGAAAGGCACAAGGATGAAGAACTGCCTTCTCACCTCCTCCCTGTGACAATACTGCGCCGATGGCGACATCCGATGCGTCCACCTCAAGAGTAAAGCTCAGGTCTGGGTCTGGATGTCTTAAGATGGGAGCCGACACAAATTTGTCCTTCAGCCGTGTGAACGCCTCCTGGGCTTGCGGAGTCCACCGGAACGGTACCCCCTTCTTAGTCAGTTGGGTGATGGGAGCCACAATCTCAGAGAAGTTACGGATGAAGCGCCTATAGAAGTTGGCGAATCCCACAAACCTCTGAACTTCTTTCACCGATCCTGGCGCTGGCCACTCCTGGATCGCTCTGGTCTTTTGATCGTCCATCTGGAGACCCTGTGGAGAGATGACATAACCGAGGAACTGCACTGTTGCCCTGTGGAACTCGCATTTCTCCAATTTGATGTAAAGATGGTTATGCAGCAGGCGTTGCAGCACTGTCCTCACGTGGAGCCGATGTTCCTCGAGATCACTGGAAAAGATTAAAATGTCATCGAGATACACAACCATAAATACATCAAGCACATCTCGGAAAATGTCATTAACAAAATGCTGAAAGGTTGCAGGAGCATTTCGTAGTCCGAACGGCATGACCCGTGACTCGAAGTGTCCATAACGGCAGCGGAAGGCCGTCTTCCACTCATCTCCAGACCGAATTCTCACGAGATTGTAGGCTCCCCGAAGATCCAGTTTGGTGAATATCTTAGCCTGCTTCACCCTCTCCAGTAGTTCAGAGATTAAGGGTAGCGGATGCCGATTCATGACCGTTACCTTGTTTAAGTCACGGTAGTCCATGCAAGGACGCAGACCCCCGTCCTTTTTCTTCACGAAGAAGATTGGTGCACCCGCAGGAGAAGTAGACGGTCGGATGAAGCCCTTGGCGAGATTCTCGTCGATGAAGTCCTTCAAGGCCTTTAATTCAGGACCAGACAAAGGGTAAATACGCCCGAATGGGATCTCCGCCCCAGATACCAGTTCTATCGGGCAATCATAAGGCCGGTGGGGAGGTAACATATCTGCCCTCTTCTTGTCACATACCTCTGCCAGATCCTGATACTCCGGTGGTAATTGTCCCTCAGTCGTAGCTACTACCTTGGGGATAGCAGCGACCTTAGGAATAGCGGGGTTGCTGTTAGAACTTGGAGGGAACTGCACTTCCCTGGTCTCCCAGTTGATGCGAGGATTCTGAACCTGGAGCCAAGGTAACCCCAGGATAATAGGGAAGTGAGGAGAAGATATTAGTAAAAAGGACAAATGTTCCACATGTTCCTCTCCAATGCATACCTTCACCGACTCAGTCTCCATGGTTACCGGTCCAGATGTAAGTGGCGACCCGTCTACTGTCTCCATCAAGACTGACGACTCCCTCTTCACTGCCCTGATTCCATGCTTCCTTGCAAACGCGATATCCATGAAGTTCCCACTGGCCCCGGAGTCCAACATGGCGGCGCTCTCGACACACCGACCCTGGAAGCAGACCCTCAAGGATAGGTAATAGTGGGAATTCTTCTTAGTAGCGGAGTAGGAGGAAACGAGGGATGTCATCGAGATCACCACTGCGTTCAATGGAAGAGATGCCAACGAATTCATATCGGCAAAGTCCAGGTCTCTCTGATTGTCTCTGCCCCCCGAATTGTTCAGATCTAGGACGCAGGACTCCCCCGCCTCGGAGTTACAATCAATGATAGCTGCAGCCGTCTTACGTCTCCTGACTGGACACTCGGAGATGAAGTGACCGGTCCCCCCGCAGTAGAAGCACAGGTTTTCCTTAAAGCGATGCTCCTTGCGGGCATCAGGAGGATTTCTACGTACGGCATCCACCTGCATCGGTTCGGGCTCGGGCTCGGGATTCCTCCTGCTGGTGACATCTCTGGAGGGAGAAGAGAACGGAACAGTGTTATTAAACCGTAGATCAGACCAGCGCTCCTGTCTGCGCTCGGAGAGTCGATTGTCAATGCGGATGCAGTGATTGATGAAGTCCCCAAGAAGCACGGGCGAGTCCCCGCGTGCCAGTTCATCCTTAACTGCCGTAGACAATCCCCTGCGGAAGATGGCCTGCTTGGCTGCCCCGTTCCAGGTGGTGTCTAAAGCCCATCTACGGAAGTCCAATGCATACTCCAGCACCGAACGCTTCCCCTGCCGAAGGGTCAGCAGCGTCGTCTCAGCAGTATTAGCTCGGTTCGGGTCATCAAACATCTGCGTCATTGCGGCAATGAAATTGTCCATAGAGTTAAGCAGAGGGTCGTCTGTCTCAATCAAAGGGTTGGCCCACGCGAGCGCCTTACCAGACAGCAGCATGACTATAGTCAGAACTTTGGAGCGTTCAGTAGTGAACTGTGGGGCATGAGCAGCAAAGAAGATCCGGCACTGGTTCAAAAATCCTCGGAATTTATCCCTCTCACCAGCGAACCGGAAGGGTGGAAGCTTCGGGAAGGTCGGTGTAGGATCCCGGGCAGCACCTGCTACCTGCGCGGCTGGGGCCTGTTCCAGAGCAGCAATCCGATCAAGCTGCATAGGAATCGCTTGCTCCAACGCCAGAACACGATCACCCTGAAGAGGAGCTGCTTGTTCCAGCACCGTAATCCGATTTGCCAGCCATTGCAACTGTGCCTCTGCTGCCCCGGCGTTGTGTTCGATACGTTGCTCCAGCGTGTCCAGCTGGGTCCTAATGCCTGCCACATCCTGCCGTATCAAAGCAAGCTGCTTGCTTACACGTTTCTCCAGGGACTCTACACCTGCGGTCTCCATATTGGGGGCTTGTATATCCTCCTGTAATGATGTCTAGTAGGTTTCTATGAAGACAGTGGCTAGATGATAGAGTCACAGACACAGGTATACGTGAAAGTAGTTTGTATTAAACAAGCAGCACAGAACAGCACAGGTGCTGGCGGAGCCAGATAATGACAGCAGTGGTAACAGCAGCAGAACTCAGTCCAGTAGATAGCAAGTTGCACACCAGCACTATGTAGATGTAAGCAGACACAATCTTAAGAATGCAGGCAAGGACAGTCACTTAGCCCTCTCCCTTGCGGGAGGGGAATCTTCGGGCACAGTGCAGTGGCAGAGAAAGTCACTAGGTAATTGATACTGGATGTGTAAAGGTAGCAGGGATAAGTCTCTCAGGTGAAACGCACACAGCAGTCAAGAACTTCAGCGCATACCGTGAGTGCTGTAGTAGCGGTGAGCGGTGGAGGCAGAGCTGGAAGGAGCCTTCAGGCAGACACCGTCAGAGGGTCCAGGCGGCGGCAGTAGGCAGCAGGTAATCCAGGTGGATTCAGCAGGAAGGAAGGAGGTAGCACAGCGTGCAACTCCCAGCTAGCAGATCAGGTACAGGACGAGATATACAAGCAAGGTAGTCACGTCCAGGAAAGCTATTTAAACCCGGCGGGCGGGACCAACAGGCGGTGATGTCACAGGAACCAGTATGGCCGAATGAAGCCAGGCTTAAGGGCAACAGTAAGGGCAAAGTCCGGAACACAGCAGAATAGGAACGATGCTTACATCTGGACACTGTGCTGACAGGCACAACTGCCCTTCTTTCCATAGCTTGTATTGATGTGCCATCCTGGATAAGCTGCAGTACCTGAGCAATTTTTGTGAGTTGTAGACACTGCCTCATGCTGCTATACAGTACCTCTAGGGGTGAGAGCATTGACAAAATGCAAAACTGACCAAAATAACAGCCGAAAAGAATGAGAACAGAGAAATGGTCTGGGATCACTCCCTGCAGAAATACTCCTTCATAGCAGTTGTCTGAGTAATGGTAGAATCACACAAGGAAAAAGCAAAATCAGGTTTGGTAAGGCTAATAGAGGGGAGAAACACAAAGACTTAAGTTTTTGACAGATTCAGTTTTAGATAGAGAGAGAACATGATGCTAGAGACAGCAGAAATACAAACACTGGTATTTTATAGCTATGCTGGGGTGATGTCAGAAGACTATGTTTATAATTGGGTGTCATCAGCATAGAGATGGTACTGAGAAGCCGTGTCATTATTATCTTTGTTTAGGAAGTTTCAGGATCTTTGTTATTTGCCAAGGGAAGGATTTGCTTTTCACAAGCCATCCAAAAATGTTGCTTTTATCTAGGGAGCAATAACAGGTTAGCTGTTAGTAAAGATGTAATAGCTTCTCAACTAGGAGTTTAAAATATTTCCATTGTTTGGAATCAGAATCAGTTTGGATTTTCTGAAAATGATTAAACAATTACAGAATCTTTTTGTCAAGGCTTCCAAAAAGAATCCCTTTTTTTAGGCATTATGAACAGACTAGTTTTCAAGCTGAAGAAGCAAGGGCTTGTGAACTTGTTTTCGTGCAAAGACTTAGTCCTAGCACTATAAAACACAATAGCAGGCAGGCGTTATGAGGCTGGGCAGTAACAGTAGTAGTGGTAGAAATGGCCGGTAGAAAAAAATGACGAAGAAGGCAGGGCATAGGAGGTCCAACAGTACTACAGTATATATGTTGTAATGTATTTCCATACTGTACTGTATATGTATACTCATATTGTAGTGACAGCAGAACAATGTAGAAGACTGACAACAGGGGGTCATATGAAACAGCTGATATAAAAATTGGCATCAGCTGTAAGTGAATGTGTTACGGGCTTGCGGAACGCACCAAATAATAAAGATGTAATAAGGTGCCTTCGCAGCCCTGGGTCCACTGTGCAGAGATGACAAAATGCTGCTCGGTAATGGCGGACGCTTTATGGAGTAGTAGTAACTAACACCGGCAGGTAACCACTGGCCCAGTGTGAATGGAAGCAGGCTCTGTTACCTCACAGAGCCGCACTACCACTCAACGTAAATGCCGGAGCCTGTTAACCTCACAGGACTTGGCAAGGTGAACACTAGCCAAGAGACAACTAGCAACTGTGATGCCAGAACTAATAATTTAATTGCACCACGTACGCACTGCACCGGTTCAGCAGACGCCACTAACCACCCTGAGCAGGGGGGTAAGTGCTTGACTTGCTCACGGAGCTGCTGCGAGGAACACTGCTGCTCTTGTGGTACAGTGGTGCCTTGTGCTGAATGGCACTATCTGGCGCTAACGCTCGTGTGGAGAGCGGGATGCTCTGTGGCACACAGCTTATGCCACTACTGGCGCTGACTCTATCTCTCTAAACCAGAGGCGTAGCTAGGGTTTTGGTTCAGGGGGGGCGAAACTTCTTAGTGGGCCCCTAACCAGGTAATCTTGATTACACCTGGGTGACGCACAATAATAGTGGAGGAGAACCTCAGCAGATGATCGCGCTGCTGCTGAATAGAATTTCTAAATAAAGATCAACATTGATATTACCGCCATATAGTGAGTGGTAGATACCCGTCCTACAGAATTTATAAGAGATCACAGCACAGTTATAGATGGTCACTTACAGCTGACGTTCTTTCTGATGGAATCGTTCACTTTTCCTGTCTTTTCCATCTGGCCCAGACCGACATAACGACTTCTTCCAGCCAGGACTCATCTGCAGAGATTTCAACAAAGACACGTTTCACTTCTCACATTTTCAGCACTGTCACCAATGGGACTATTCCCAACCTGCACAAACTCCTTATCCTGCTGATACCCCAATGCTGAGCCGCTGCTGTCGTATGTGTCCCTATTACTGCACCTGTTACCCCAATGCTGAGCCGCTGCTGCCGTATGTGTCCCTATTACTGCACCTATTGTGTGGTTCTGTGTGACCTCTAAATTCTAAAGCATCCCTCTATAATATAGTAATGCCGGGTGCCAGTGCCCTAGAAAACAGTTCCCACATTTTGTCCCCTAGAAAGAAATATTGCCATTTTTGCCCCTTTAACAGTCACGGTAACCTGAGTTTCCCTATAACAATAAGTGCCCACTTTACATTTAATAATGTCCTGAGTCTCCCCCCTGTACACTGTATGATGCTCCCCTATACACAGTATGAGGCTCTCTTATACACAGTCTAATCCCCCCTCACTGTATATATACTGACCTCTTAGTATTCCCCAAATTGTTTGATAGCTCCAACACTGTAATCTCCACACTGTATGATGGACCCCTAGATAGCCTCCATATAGTATAATGCACCAGACAAGTCTCACTATAGTCCTCAATATAGTATAATGCACTCCCGAGAGGCAAACTATAGTATAATGCACTCCCCATAGGCAGACCCTATAGAATAATGCAGCCCTTTATATAATGCACCCCACAGGCAGCCTCTATAGTGTAATGCAGCCCCATAGGCAGCCTCTTTAAAAAATAAATCCAATTCTCACCTTTCCTCCTGATTCCTTCACTGCTGTGAGCTCCCGCACATCTCCGGACTGCAGGCTCTGAGTTGTGACATCATCGCGACCCCCCGTCAGTGTCGGCGTTAGTGACATCCGAAGCTGATGAGAGGGGGGATGATGGGAGAGAGAGCGTAATGCTCCTTCTCTCATCAATGCGGTCAGCTGAATCGGCATCCAGCCGATACAGTTGCTCTTGCAATGACAGGTGGGGGGCCCACTGCTGGCACAGGACCCTAGCACCTGCTCAGGGGCCCCATAGCGGCCGGGTGGCAGAGCAGGGAGATCGATTCTGCCTGATCTGCCACAGTATGTAACACTATCGGAGTGCTGCGGGTGGGTCCCCTCAGAGCGCTGGTCCAAGGATGACCTCCCTCTCCCCTGTAGCTCACCACATTGTAGGATTCACTCCAACAATAAGTCACCTGCATTACTGATACTAATATATTATATCACACTAGTAACATGTCCATGCCACTAACAATCGCTGTATAGAAAAACACTATTCCATAGCTATTTGTCATCAAGCACTAACTGCTGCTGTGGCACTACAAGACTTAAGTTCCCAGTAGGAGCACTCTGGGAGTAGCAAACACCAAATAATGCGGTGAAGGGGATTGCTGACCAAAAAGTTGCCTTCTAGGAAAATATCCAACAATAACAGAGAAATCCATGAGGCACTAACTTCATGCAAGAAGTGACAGTTTATTAAATTGTTCGCATATATTCGGCTTCATATATCAAAAAATACGCTTGGCACATCTCTTTGAAACGCTGGCTGTGCGTGGACAGACCCTGGTGACTTAGGTTTTTCACCCTCCATACTTTTCACATTAAGATAAACCGTGAACAAGGCTATTAAAGCTGAAACGTCGGTTTTCTGTTACATGAACCAAGCGTATTTTTTGATATATGAAGCCGAATATATGAGAACAATATAATAAACTGTCACTTCTTGCACGAAGTTAGTGCCTCATGGCTTTCTCTATTATAGTAGCAAACACCAGTTAGAGTAGGTGCACACGTTGCGGATTCTGCTGCGTTGTACAGTACCATTAAAGTCCATGAGAAATGAAAAATGCTGAGCATATGCTGCGGATTTTTCCGTGCGGATTTAAATCCGCAGCATGTCAATTCTTTGTGCGGATCCGCGTTTTGACACCTGCTCCATCATAGGAATACGCAGGTGTCAAAACGCAGGGGAAAGCCGCAGGTGAAACGCAGAAAAATCCGCAGCAGAATCCGCAACGTGTGCACATACCCTAATCCTCCAGCACTCACTGTCAGCCTGGTAAAGGGTAGGTTAATACAGTAATTACACGCCAGCACAAACAGCCGAGATAAGGTGATCGATACAGTGGTTTAACCCTCCCTCTGCCTGCCAGGGAGGATGCACCGCTTTCTCTGCACAGCTCAATGACTGCAGCCATCAGTGCGATCTCTAGTTTGCACTTTTCCTGGTTTTCTCTCAGTCCTAAAGTGCAGTAAATTCCCAGGCCAAGACAAAGAATCGCGGTTATTAGACATATCAAACAGTAAATAAGATGTGCTAAGATACTCATCAATCCCCATGCTGTGTGCAGTGTGTCCACTGGTCCTGGCTGCTGCTCCTCGGCTGTCAGGCTGGCTCCTCTCAGGCAGAAGCAATCAAGTGCAGTCAGTGAGCTCAGTTCACAGTCAGAGGCAGAGTCCTGGTGTCCGGCTGCTGCTGGAGCTGATGACTTCTCTGCAGCAGGCCAGCAGGGAGCTTTCAAGGAGAGCGCGCTCAGCCAGGATTGGGTGAGTGACTTCCCTTCCCCCTCTCCTCCACAGACTGCAGAAGAGTGGTCACATGACTCACTCCCTGATGCTGAATGTAATTGTATCGGCGCGATCTGCATGCCCATATAGTTACATAGCAAAGCTCCAGTGGGCCCCCTCAGAGCTCGGGGCCCGGGGCCACCGCCCCCTCTGCCCCACTGGTAGCTATGCTAGTGCCCTAAACCCTAACACATACAAAACCGAGGGTAGGGGTTTCATAATGAGTTAGTCACCAGTCTCATACATCTGTCATCACACACACAACTAGCCATCAGAGTCTATACTAGCGCATGGCCGAGCGGCCATGTGACTCTTTTATAGCAGCGTCCTTCTGGGACCTTCCCAGTAGTGGACCAATCAGAGCAGGAACGGGACCTGCGCATGTGACATTCGACCTCCAATGAGAGGTCGTCCCACGGGCATGCTCAGTAGGCAGAATACAGGACTTAGTCCCTGGAGTGTCTGCTTGCTGCTGACTCAAACATGGTGTTACAGCACAGCCTGAAGGAGCAACCAGACACCTAGCATTAGCCTGGGCAAGATGCCTGGACCGACGTCTCTGCTGAGCAGGAATCTCTGTGGCCGCAGAGGACATGGCTTGAGATTCCCCCTGTGTAGTGGGGGAAACTTGACGCCTAATAATGAAGATTGACACTAATACATGTGATTCCTTTTGATGAATATAAGCTTTCACACACTTGCAATGGATAACTTGGTCTGCTTGGGTGTGAGAGATCAGAGGGTAGTTTACTGATTCTGTGTTACATATAAGCATTATACTTACTGAGGAACTTCAGGCTAAGATTAAGATTGCAGGATTGTGATCAAAACACATTGCCTTCCTTTTGCTCAATGGTAGGGTTTCTTATCTAACATTGCATATCTAGCAGTACTCTGACAGATCGTTCTGTTTTTGAAAAACCAGGAGGGTATGCTGATTACATAAGAATAGTTGAAGTGAGCTGACATTTTTCTGTCCATAGCTACCAACTTTTACAAGCAAACATATTTCTTGACAAAATATTGCTCAATTAAATTCAGGATATGGGTTATCTAGGGAGCACGAGATACTTTATGGCAGCCAGAACATCATTAATCATCATGATATTGCCAGCGGCAGATTAACGTTAGCTTACCAGTATAATATTTGCCAAATTATGCAGAACAGTAACTCTTCTTCTTATAGCTTTTGCCACTGATGCTTTCAAGCTACCCTGTGGCTTGGGAAATGGGGTCATGTCTGGTCAGAAGGTATAGGAGTACACATATGACTACTGCAAGGTGGTAAAAACATACATTACATAGCTTCCAGTCATAGAGGCTTCATCACCACCTGTCTTGGTAAAGGTGGTGCATGATAAAACTCATCCATTGTCCTGCCAACAGTTGCTGCTCCTGGTCTCACTTTAGAGTTCAAAGATAAGTTGAGAGAGTGACCTAAATTCTCCTGCACATGAGCAATCATTTCAATCTGCAAGAAATTAAAGTGGCTGGATATGTTCCATTAAGGCTGACAATAAGCCATCAGTTTTAGAAAGACATCAGACTCCACAAGCTGGCATGGCAGTGACAGCACCACTAAGCAACTTGACAAGGTTAGATTTTAGTTGAATGACTGGAAGTGTTCCCTGTTTTCCTCGACATATAATCAAGAGTGGATATTTGTCATTGCCATGAAAATAAAAGGAGGCAGAATTATCAGAATATGACAAGCAGCAGAATTGAATGATAATGATTTTGGTGGTGATGATCACATAGACAAGGTACTACTTGAGGTTATGGATTGACTGACAGAAGGATGAGAGGGCGAAGAAAGGTGTGAAGGGCAACATGAGGCTTGCTCCGATTGCTTGCCAGCTTGCTTTTCCCAAATCAGCAAGAGATGTCACTTTATGTGCAGATGGAGAGTTGTAATTCCTACTCTACACAAGCTGCGTCATTAATGGATTGTTTTCCTCTTACATGGCCTACAGACTGCTAAAGAATCTTCTGGCAGCAATGTACAAAATAACTCTCACACACAAGTTGCAAACATGAATGATCACCACCACCATCTATGACCAGATCTTTCAGACACGTCAAATGCATTGTACATCACTAAGGCATATACCCTCCTCCTCTGATGACATCAACCTCCCTGATACCATATCTTGTTCCCAGGTTTTGTTCACAACAGAATAATTATAGACATGATTGTCATCCCCGATTGGACTCAAAGTTACTTCTTCTTGGGAAATGGCTTGAGCTCCTTGCCTCCCTCCCTGCTTATCTCCCACCAAAAGATTTGCTCTCACTCAGAATACTACTTACTACTTCCACTTTCAGCATCATTTCCACCATGGCTAACAGAGCCAGCAAGAGAATCAAGCATTATAATCATATCTTTCATTTCCTCTGTCCCCATGTCATGTTAATACAAAGACTGACTATTCACTTCTTCCAAGGGACTATAAGTGAACTACATAGCTCAGTAGAAAGGAGGCCACACCCTATTTGTACTGAATACAAAAATGCTGAAGAAAAAACAAAAGCAAAAACAAAAAAACTGAACTGTTCAGTTTTTTTGTTTTTTCTTCAGCATTTTTTAATTCAGTGCAAATAGGATGTGGCCTCCTTTCTACTGAGCTATGTAGTTCACTTATAGTCCCTCTGAAGCTGGTTGTCCGCTTGGGACCCAGAGACTCTGCCACTATTCACACTAGGTAGGTTTTAACCATTAGTGTAGTTACTGTCTCAAATGGGTACACCTTGCCGTGGTGGGACAGCTTTATGCTGTGTTGATCAAAATAGTGTTTACCAAGTATCCCATGTTATTTAATGCACTTGCTTTTTCACTTATTTATTTTCATTAGGGTATATACACACATTGTTTTTTCCTCTGGTTTTGCAAGTTTATAGAACACCTAAATTGGTATGTGAGATAGGGCTTAGATCACACCCTCTAAGTGCTAGATGTAATACAAATTTAGACTTACTACACATGCTTTGGTCTTGCCCTAAGTTGGAACTCTTTTGTAAAGGCATACTGGATATCATAAACAGTATGAAACTCAGTATGTATAGATATTACACCTTTGGTATAAATACTGGGGTACATTGTAGACTTGACTATTGATGAATATGATAAAGTTGCTGTTCCTCAAATGTTGTATATGTCTCGGATATTAATAGCTCAATACTGGATAACTGATCAGATCCCAACAATTCCAGAATTTATAAATAAGTTCCATAGGTTGTTGATTTTGAGAAAAGGTATTTATTTAAAAAGAATTGCTGTCATATTAAAAAAAACACTGGGTCTCATTGTGATCTTATTTTTCATCTTTTGCACTTTAGGACCAATTGTACAATGTTGGGGTGGGAGAAACCGGGTTTTGGGATTTGTATTCTTTTGTTTTCAAGAAGTTTCTAAACTGGAAAATTTCAATAAAGAATATTTGATTTAAAAAAATTCCGCTCAGACTTTTAGTTGACACATGACTGCAAATATGGCAATCATATTTACGTTCAAACTGGCAAACTAAGCATTGCATAGAAATAAAATTTGGCAAACTGTAATGTTTCCTAAAGATTTCACCAATGGTGGAAAATCCTTTAAACGCTACTTTAAGGGCTATCTTCTTGGTGAGTTGGTAAGAAGAGCTGGCCAGTGCAGAACTAATGTAGTCTCTGACTATGGTCCCCTATGACTATGGTCCCCTGATTTTCAAAGTATATTTCCTCTGAAATATTGGAGCAGTTCAGAAAAAAATAATGCAGCCAAGCTCTAACTCATGCTGCCCATGATTTTGACAGCATAAATCAGATGACAGGCCCACTTTAAATGTATGTTTTTTTCAGAAATTTCACATTTTTCCACAGTTAAAATACCTGCCTGAAATGACAAAGCCAGTGTCTGATTCATGCTGCTCAATTTTCAGGCAGCATTAATCAGCTGTTAGCTACACTTTAAGTCAGCTTTATCAAACAGAAAAAGGCTCTATATCCTATTTTTTCATATGGGCACTGAAAAAGAATTTGATGTATGAACAAGCAACCATTGTATTCTGGAAACTTTATTAAAAGGCACCTGTTATATTTTTATTGAACACATTGCAAGAGTTGACATAAAATGAAATGGGGTGAATTATTCTAATTGAGTATCTGAGTAATAACAATTTGAAATTAACTGAATATGAAAAAAAGTAAAAATACCATTTCCACAAAGATATTCAGCTTAAAAGTTTTAATCAGATTGTTCTCCCCTAAAATATTGGTTGCTCTGAAAGAAAAAGTAATAGAAAGCAAATGCGTAAATAAATATTTGGATCAGAACTTGGCAATGATTTGATAATGATGTTTATCAGTTATAGCTCTCACCAAGGCTTTCAATTTAATTTCCTACTTTTCTAAGAATTGAGGTTTGGAAGGCTTAGTGAGGAAGATTAAGGACTGGAAGTTGCTAAAAGAAGATTTGATTCCGGATATTAATCTTATAATAATATACAATTTTCTAATTATGTAACAATGAGTCTTACAGAAAATTTTTAAGCTGGCAATGGCATCGTATGATAGATGCACTCTAACCAAACACAAACATATTTGTTCACATTTTACTATAATGATCTGCACATTTTCCTTTAAGAAATCTCAGACATCAAAATTCTGTTCAGCACATTTAGCATGAAATAATGAAAATGACACTTTTGTTTATAACAGTGGAAGAACATTTAATTATGCAAATTGTCTCTTCAGAGAAGAGGACTAGAACTCTAGTGCCACCTATTGGAAGTAGTAATCCTAAAAGTCAATGTCGAAGAGACAATTTGCATAATTGGCATATTTCCCAGAGGAGCATTGCGGCTTTAAGTCTCCTCATCTCGACATGCTTGGCATGTCATTCTCCGCAAGGAGAAATGATACTTCTTGGATATCGGTTAGACGCTTATCTCACAGCCAAACCAGATCTCACACTTGCACTGACGAGGGGCAGTACCCCAAAACACAGTGTCTGCAAATTCAGATTCTCGCTTGGCTTTTATCCTAAGTCATGTAGCAAGGCTCGTTAAAGGGTCGACATTAACTTTTAGGATTGCTACTTCCCATAGGTGGCACTAGAGTTCTACTCCTCTTCCTCTCTGAAGAGACAATTTGCATATTACACATTTGGTTCAAACAGAAGAAGCTCTGGCTTTTACACACAGGTGGTGAAAAAAAAGATCCCTGTTTGGGGAATATCAGAAGCTTTGTGCTTTGTTAAATGAGGAAGATTTTCAGAAGAAGTCAAAAATATTTCCCTTTTGTTTTGGCTCAAAGGGCTATTAACACTGTCATTGCATTTACCAGCAGTTTGCAGTGGCAACAACACAGTTTCATGTTATCGATAGATAACAGGTGTTGGCAATAACTAAATCACACTTGCAGCCAGTTGACATGGATTAAAGTTGACTCAACCTCTGTCCTGTGTCCTTGTGTGTACCACATTGAGCATGGAGAAAAGAAAGAAGACCAAAGAACTGTCTGAGGACTTGACAAACCAACTTGTGAGGAAGCATGAGCAATCTTAAGGCTTCAAGTCCATCTCCAAAGACCTGTATGTTCCTGTGTCTACCATGCGCAGTGTCATCAAGAAGTTTAAAGCCCATGGCACTGTCGCTAACCTCCCTAGATGTGGACGGAAAAGAAAAATTGACAAGAGATTTCAACGCAAGATTGTGCGGATGTTGGATAAAGAACCTTGACTAACATCCAAACAAGTTCAAGCTGCCCTGTAGTCCGAGGGTACAACAGTGTCAACCCGTACTATCCGTCGGCGTCTGAATGAAAAGGGACTGTATGGTAGGAGACACAGGAAGACCCCACTTCTTACCTCGAGACATAAAAAAGCCAGGCTGGAGTTTGCCAAAACTTACCTGAAAAAGCCTAAAACGTTTTGGAAGAATGTTCTCTGGTCAGATGAAAAAAAAAGTAGAGCTTTTTGGGCAAAGGCATCAACATAGAGTTTACAGGAGAAAAAAAGAGGCATTCAAAGAAAAGAACACGGTCCCTACAGTCAAACATGGCGGAGGTTCCCTGATGTTTTGGGGTTGCTTTGCTGCCTCTGGCACTGGACTGCTTGACCGTGTGCATGGCATTATGAAGTCTGAAGACTACCAACAAATTTTGCCGCATAATGTAGGGCCCAGTGTGAGAAAGCTGGGTCTCCCTCAGAGGTCATGGGTCTTCCAGCAGGACAATGACCCAAAACACACTTCAAAAAGCACTAGAAAATGGTTTGAGAGAAATCACTGGAGACTTCTAAGGTGGCCAGCAATGAGTCCAGACCTGAATCCCATAGAACACCTGTGGAGAGATCTAAAAATGGCAGTTTGGAGAAGGCACCCTTCAAATATCAGGGACCTGGACCAGTTTGCCAAAGAAGAATGGTCTAAAATTCCAGTCTATATAATGGTACTGCTACACTGTTATGTGTATTACCATGTCTTGCTAAATGTATATATGTATAATGTTATATTGTTGTAATGCTGCTATGTATAGTGTATAGGGTAAGTGTAGTTACTGGATTGGCCACTAGATGGGGGCATTATAGTGTACAGAGCTTTCAACTAGCAAATAGGATAGGAAAGGGTTAACAATATTAGGGGCTTCTGTGTGGTAAGCTAGGAATGTTCCTTTAAGTAGTCAGAAGGACCAGCGCATCCGAATAGTCCACATGGACTCTTGGCCCAGAACACAACAGCAGTCACGCAACGTTTAAGAAGAAGAAGGGAAGCTTAGCCATTGTAGTCTATAGGACAGAAGTATGGTGTCGAGCAGCAGGATTGCAGCAGTTCATATCTGAAGGAAAAAGCGGTCTGGTTAAGTACAAGGCACAGATTGTTCGACATGTGGCATATAGTTGCATGGGCTGATGCTCTCAGGAACGGGGTGAAGTTGGCCAGAGAATCCCCAAGCACAGGAAGTCTGTACAGGAAGAATGCTGCAGTGCAGCCTAAGGCGCTATTACCCCGTAATGTACTGGAGGACGTGAAACTGAGTACAGGGAAAAAACAGAATGAGAACTGCATGGAACTTGCTGTTGATGTTGCAACTGACAAGAATGTGCTGCCAAGTTATTCAAGTAAAGTTTCACTTGTTGCATTTGAACCGGACTGTGTCTCAATTCTTGCAAAACCAAATGCAGAAAGGCTTCAGCACCACAGTGGAATCCCTGATGGCGCAGTGACAGAAGACTAATGTATGCTTGTGAAAGAATGCTCTTTTCATGTAAGAGGAGGCCAGGGCTCAGAATCACCAGAGTGCTCGGCCATGACTACGGTCCCGGACCTCCCTTACATACACATACACATAGAATAAATAGATATATAGATGTCAGTGACACACATATACTCATGTATATATGTTACATAGATAGAAGAAAAGCCAGCACTTAAGTCCACCATCTTCTCTTGTCCCATGTCATCTGAGTGCAAAGGCTGACAGTTAATCTCTTTCAATAAATAAACTGGAAGACGCTCTGGTGTAATGTTTTCTTTAGCTTCTGGGGTGCTGTGGTTATAAGGCTAAAGGGTAGAACATAAGCATATGTCACTTATAGAAGTTAAACGGAACCTATCATGTAAACAACATTATTAGCATGCAGATATGGGGTTAAAGTGCATGATAGTAGAGTTCTGACAGATGCGGCACCCATAATGACAGCCCCACTGACGGGAAGAAAGGTACTCTATTCTTCTTGGCAAATTTGCTCTTTCAGTCATAGTGTTGGTGCCTGCATGGTTCAGTCACCGCTTTGTGCACAGAGAGCAGAAGCTGCAACAGCACCTCAGGCACTGACTGACTACCGGTTCATAATAAGAGTGGTGAAGTGGTGATGCAATTCCACCTAAGGTCACTCTACAGCAGTGGTCCCCATCCTTTCGGACCTCCAGAGCCACATTCAGCTTAGCGAGAGGGTCACAACCCACATTCAGCACAGAGAGGGTCGCGAGCCACATCCAGCTCCTATCTCCATCAAAGCAGTGTCAACCAAGCCCCCATTAGAGGTATAATGATAACCAAAGATTTTCCACAGAAATCACTCCAAAGCAGTACACTGAGATCCAGGGGTCCCCACAGAACCCCCATTCAGTATTCTCCCATCAAGGACTCCCAACACACTGTCACATCCAGCTTTGAGCATCTCCTCTAACAGGTAGTACCATCCTCCAGCGTACCATACTTAAACCCCTAAGACCAGTAAATGTGCATCCAGATCTGCTCTTCTGTGCAGGCCTTCCCACAAAATTCACCATTTTGAGATGTACTCTTCATAGTTGTTTGCTAGTCCTGGACCTAATGCACCAAGCTGGCAGACAGTCGCGAGCAACAATTCATGGGGTCGCGAGCCACATGTGGCTCCAGAACTACAGGTTTGGGACCCCTGCTCTACAGGAATAGATAGAAACTCCCTATTAGGGTCAGGAGAATTGACCTCACACTGCTAGAATGACCTTGTTGATGAATGGGACTTCCTGCAATAAACAATGTAACTACTTAGCTAAAATAATGCACTGCATATTTGGTCCTACACATTTCATCAATATGGATCACTGCATTGAATCATCAGAGGATAGCAGTGTACAGTAACATTTACATAATATAACATCATGGGGGCAAAGTAGTGTATGGTGCTATTTTCAATATGAAGAAGTAATGGCCTCTCAGCTAGAAGAGTAAAAAAAACTATAGCTTTTTATGGTCCGCAACTGATTTGTTTATCACAATATGATTAGGCAATTACAAAGGCTTTTTATAAGCCATTTAAAAATTATCCTTTTTTTCTGTAGAACAAACAGTGGCACTGTTTTGAACGTGAATAAGTTCGGAATTGTTGTCACCAAGCCTTTTAAAAAATTATCACCATTTTCGGAGATGCCCCCTGGTTAATATTTTATTTCTCACTTTGATTATCATTAAAACAATTTATATCTATATATATATATAGTTTTAATAACTTTATATTTTCATATGTTCAGTACAAGTTTTATTTGTTAAAGCAACAAGACAGGAAAATGGTTTACTAAAGACCTGTTGAAGTGGTTTAAGCTAGCTTTCAGATTTTTTGTTGTAACATACAAACATATCCTTTTTTGATATTTTTTTCTTTAAACAATAAGAAAAAATGGGGAGGGGTGATGGGGGAGTCAGGTCACCAACTTGAATCCTTTAGGTGCACGCAACTCCATTCTGAAATGTATTATATGTTAGGAACGGTGGAACGCACTAAATAAAAATAAATAATAAAGTGCTTTCGCCGCTCGGGGTCCACCGTGCAGTAAGTGTTACACCGCTGCTAGATAATGGCAGACGCACAATATGGTGGTATATTGCACAGGTTGAACGTCACCCAAGTGCGGTAAGCAATCTCTGTTTGCTCACAGAGATGTCAGCAGAAGTAAACACAAAAGGCTGAGCCTGTTAGTGTCACAGGTCTCAGGTAAATGCACACATGGTATCTGGTCACAGGAGCAGGACCCAAGACAGAGGAGCTGCATCCGTCTAGACCTACCATGCGTGTGGCGTCACTACTGTGGACGACAAAGAGGGCTGCAACTGCAGCGCAGCGTAGAACACTGCCGCTACTCGACAAAGCAAGCGCAATGTCGGACGCTAGCACTGTGGATGATGCTGTAGTGGCTTGAGGCTTGCCACGCGCTGGCGCTGACTCTAATCTAAGTCCCTATACACATTCGTAATATCAGAGGAAGGGAATCTTAATGAGTCATTCGCAGGTTCATACATCCATCATCATTCACACAGTAGCAACTAGAGACTATACTAGCGCATGGCTTCCAGAAGTTTCCAGATCTCCGAGATGGTTCAGGGAGATCTGGAGCAGGACCTGGGCACATGACTCCCGATCTCCAATGGGAGATCGTCTCGTGAGCATGCCCAGTAAGAAAACAGAGGGACTTAGTCTCTGGAGCGATCTCCTGCAAAGCAATCTCCTCTGCGGTAGATAGACAGCAGGAGACCACAGAATGTGAGGCTCTGGATTCCTGCAGAGCAGATGCAGAAACCTGATGCCTAACATTATATAGATAAAAAGAAGAATTACATTCCAGCACTAATGTTGTTCTGTCCCCACATGAGGCGAATGGAGATGTAGTTGAGTGGGTTTGGGAGAGATTCCTACTTTCCGTTTCCTCGATGCAGAGCAGACAGGACCATTGTTGCTGTTTTGCTGTTCATGCGTCCGGAGAGATGATACACACCAGATATTGTGAAGTCCAGACTTGTTTATTGGAAGTCTGGACATACAGCATATGATTGGTAATGCAGTACTTCTCCAGAAATGCAGGTGTAACAACCAAGGTGGCACAGCAATGTGTGTGCAGCAAGTTGGCAGCAAGATGATTCAGCAAATTGAGCAAATTGTGAGTGTGTGTGGTCAAAAAACTGATGCCTTCCACAGCCTGGTAAGCGTGTCTCTCCCGGGTGAAAATGAAACTAGTAATGGCCACTGGCAGGAAGAGAAGGAGTCAACTGACCTGGAAGTGGGAGGCATGTAATAGAATTAATTAGCTGCCGTCTGCTATACAGAAAAGGACAGCAGGTGGCAGCAGTCCAAATGCAAAACTGAATACAAAGAAAGGTAAGATAACACAATTATATAAGCATACAATCATAACCTTAGATGGAACAGCACTCTCCCCATGTGAAATTCCGTAAGGGATTTCTCTATATTAATGTTTTTTGTTTAAGTAAAGTTCAATAACCTAGAAAGGAAACACAAATATGCATGCAATAATAAGAACTTCAAAACGAGGTAGATGACAGTCAGTTCCTGAGACAATCCAATGGTACCCATCTTCGGATCGGAGAAGCCGCACTAGGCCAAACTGTCTCCGACCCACCGGTAATCCAATGGATGAAGTAGTAGGGCAGTGTTCTGTTCATGGTTCATCCTACCGGAACGTCCTCAATTGGCAATATCAATACAAGCTCGTGGATTGGCCTCTGAAATGTCTTATTCTCGCCTTTCCTAAGGACCTTCAGCTCCACCTTCCGGACCTTACCGTCTTGACTAGGGAAAGTCTTTGTAAAGATTCCCATAGGCCAGTTGATCCTTCGGGCTTGTTGTTCTTTCATTAGTACCACGTCTCCTTCTTTCAAGTTCGGTTTACTCTGTCGCCACTTTCTTCTTCCTTGGAGAGTCATGAGATATTCCTTTCTCCATCGGTTCCAGAAGTAATCAGCGAGGTACTGCACACGTTTCCGCTGTTTCTGGTAGGTGTTTGCATGAATAAACTCTCCGCTGACTGTTAGCGGGTTCCAGATCTTTTGGGTGAGAAGAGTAGCTGGCGTAAGAATGGTTGGTTTTTCGGGATCCATGGACACTGGGACAAGTGGTCTTGAGTTGATTATGGCAGAAACTTCAGCCAGAAGAGTAACCAAGGTCTCATGCGTAAGCCTTGAAGAGTTTACGTCTATAAATATAGAGTTCAGGATGTTGCGTGATATCCCAATCATCCTTTCCCAGGAACCTCCCATGTGAGAGCTATGCGGAGGATTGAAGATCCAGGTGCAACCTCTTTGTGCCAGTTGATCCTGAATTGGCTTGATGATAATATTCAGGTCTCAACATGCACCAATGAAGTTGCTTCCGCGGTCGGACCTTAGCTGTTTCACCGGTCCTCTGAGTGCTAGAAAACGCCAGAGGGCGTTGATCAGGCTGAATGTGTCCATATACTCTATTACCTCTATGTGAACGGCATGGACACTCCTGCAAGTGAATAGTACGGCCCATCGTTTGCTGTTGGCATGGCCACCTCGAGTTCTGCATGCAGATACCATCCATGGCCCAAAGACATCTAGGCCAACGTAGGTGAAAGGTGGTTCGGCACTCAATCAGAGGGCAGGTCGGCCATTTGTTGATGCACCTGTTTTCCTCTGGTTTTCCGACATTGCACACAACGATGTAGTGATCCTGCTACACGTCTTTTCATACCTATAATCCAAAGCCCTGCAGACCGTAACTTGCCTTCTGTGATCTGCCTGACTTGGTGCTCGGTTTTTTCATGAAAGTGCCGGATCAGTAGATCAGTGATATGATGTTTAGTGGGAATGATGCAAGGATGTTGTTCTGAAGCCGCAATCTTGGCTTGATTTAAATGACCACCGACTCTCAGCAAACCAAAGCTGTCCATTACTGGATTCAAATGGGCAATGGGGCTTTTCAGAGTTATCTGCTGTTTGTGGTGAAGGCATTCCCATTCAGTACTGAATTCGCTCTGCTGGACGTAATGTATAATAAGGGACTCACAGTGAGAAATGTCCTCAGCAGAGAGTGGTTTATGGCAGATGTGCCAGCTGTGACAGTCTTTGTCTCTACATGAGTTGTGATAAGATCGTGCAATGTGGACTAACCTTGCGGTAGTCTTGACGAGTCTCATCCAATTGGAGAAGCGTTCGAAGTGCTGGCAACCGAGGCTGGAGGTTGGTTTAATGTTCGTCACCAAAGCACTGACCTCAGAGCGGACTTCTGGATCCCCATCCTGATCCTGGATGCTGAAGACTTCCTGGACACGTTCACTTCCCTTCTGTTCCAACAGAAACGTAGGACCTGAAAGCCAAGAAGAGTTAGCAAAGGACCTTATAGACATAGGTCTCATGGCATGGTCAGCTGGATTAAGTTCAGATGAGATATAGTGCCATTGTTCAGGCTTGGAAGACCTCCTTATTCTTTTGATGCGGTTACTGACTTACACATAGAAGCACCTTGTTTGATTGCAGATGTAACCTAAGACAACCTTACTGTCAGTGTAGTATTGTACGTCGTCTATGTTGGTGTCCATCTCGTGCTGTATAAAGTCTGCGCGTTCTACTGCAAGCACGGTCGCACAGAGTTCAAGCCTGGGAATAGTGTGATCAGGCTTGGGAGCCAACTTGGCCTTGCCGAAGACGAATCCAACGTGATCTTGATTGTCGGGACCCGTCACCTTCAAGTAGGCGACAGCTGCAATGGCTTCTGTGCATGCATCTGAGAACACATTGAGTTCCGTCCTAGTGCTGGCAACAAGTGAGGTTCTGGCGTAGCATCTCGGTATGTGGATCTCATCCAAGGCACACAAAGACTGCTTCCAGGTTTCCCATTTTGGTTCCTTCTCAGGAGGGAGTGGGGCATCCCAGTCCTTGATGGTTTCAGAAAGCTGTCTCAGAAGGGATTTACCTTGTATGGTAATTGGTGCTACGAACCCCATCGGGTCGTATAAACTATTCATCACTGACAGGACACCACATTTAGTGAATGGTTTGTCTGCACAGTTGATTTGGAAACTGAACGTATCGACTGACAGGTTCCACCTCAAGCCTAAGCTTCTCTGCACAGGCGGACAGTCTGGTCCCAGGTCTATGTCCTTGAATCCTGGTGCATGGTCACTTGAGTCAAAGGCTCTCATGACAGCCAGGCTGTTTGAAGCAATTTTGTGCAATCTAAGCTTAGCTTGGTACAGCATACCTTGGGTCCTCTTCTGTAGATTGATAGCCGCTTCTTCTGTGGGTAGAGATTTTAGTCCATCATCTACATAGAAGTCTTTCTCTACAAAGTCTTTTGGTATCTGTTCCATATTTGGCCTCTCCTTCTTGTGCGGTTCTCCGCAGGCCATAGGTTGCCACTGCTGGGGAAGGGCTGTTCCCGAATACGTGCACCTTCATGCGATACTCCACCATCTCTTTGCTGGGGTCATTGTCCTTGTACCATAGGAACCTGAGGAAATTCCTGTGGTTCTCTCTGACTATGAAACAGTGGAACCTCTGTTCAATGTTGGCAGTGATGGCGATGGGCTCTTTCCGGAACCTCATCAGCACTCGTACTAGGTGAGGAGGACATTGTGAGGAGGACATCGTTAAGAGATACACCTTGAATCAAAGACAACTCTAATTTGCTTAGGTTTCCGTGGGTGATATACTCCGAATGAGGGTAGGTACCAGCACTCCTCGTTTTCCTTTAAGGGAGGAGCTGGCTCCGCATGGTTATTCCGGAATATTTTGCTCATAAAGGTGACAATGTGTTCTTTCATCTCCGGTTTGTTGCTAAGTGTGCGCTGGAGAGAGTTGAATCTGGACAAGGCTTGTTCACGATTGTTTGGGAGTCTTACCCTGGTAGCTCAGAAGGGTAGGGGAAAAACCCAGTGATTGGTCTCGTCCTTAAGGAACTCATTGTTCATTATCCTGACAAATTCCTTGTCTTCCATTGACGGGGCTACTTTGTTGTCATCCTTAGTTGAATGAAACGCCGATCTTCCCAAGTCGTCTGCATAGAGAGAAGGAATGACATCAGGCAGCTGTAATGGATCTGGAGGCTTCTCTTTCACCTCGTAGTGATGAGGGCATGGTTTGCAGATAGTAGCTCGTCCGTCTCTGCGTACATAAGTCTTAAAGGAATCGACTCTTGTTCGGTCCAAGCACAAATTTACTATGATTACTCACCCCAAGTCGAGTCTCTGTGCGTAGGGGGCATAGTCGGGACCATTACACTGTTGGCGGACCTTATGTATCCTTAAATTGTCTCTGCCGAGCAGAAGTAGGATTTCAGCATCTATGTCCATAGGTGGGATAACACTGACTAGGTGCCTTAGGTGTGGTTGGTGGAATGCAACTTCTGGTGTAGGAATCTCATTCCTTTGGCTGAGTATTTGATCACATTTGATTAACGTAGGTAGGGGTATTTCTACGCCTCTGTTGACAGGAGAAGCAATGAAACCTTGTGCCCTCCTGCCGCTAGTCTCTATGCAACCTGAGCAAGTAATCAGAGTATAGGGCGTTGCTGGTCCCTTGATTCCAAAGGCTTCAAAGAACTTAGATCCAGCTAGGGATCAATTGCTCTGATCGTCAATGATGGCATACATTTTTACTGCCTTCTCTGGTTGCCCTTCTGGATTACCTCTGATTAGGCATATCCTGGCACAGCATTTATCACTTTGGCTCTCCCCACATACCTCTGAGCATGAGCAGGAGCCAGCCGTGGTAGATTTGGCGTTATTCTGTGGCTCCCTGCCATGGCTTGTAGCCGGACTAGAGGTAACTGCAACTGCTGGATCGTTGGTGGCTGAGGTTGGATGCAAAGCTGATGGGTGTTTGTCACTATGACACTCTTCACACTTAATGGCAGATTTACAGTCCTTGACCATGTGTTCTAATGAGGCGCAGCACTTGAAACATACTGTTACACCACTCCGCCATACTCACCCGGCCTCCGCTCCCACGCTGCAGTCGGCCTCTGCTCCCACGCCGCAGCCTCTCTCCACTTGAAGGCCGCGGCGGTCACCTGAGACGGGCTCGCGACCGATGCCTTCCCTGCATGCTATGCGCATGCGCCATAGGCCGCGGCCGCGCCTCCCTCCTGCTTCTTATGCTCCGGCTGTGCCCTGACCCGTAAGCACCTTTGGACCAATGGCTGACCAGACGGGGACATATCAGGCCGCTTTCCCCTGAGGGAGGCGCCT
This sequence comes from Dendrobates tinctorius, assembly GCF_039654945.1. Classification (NCBI taxonomy): domain Eukaryota; kingdom Metazoa; phylum Chordata; class Amphibia; order Anura; family Dendrobatidae; genus Dendrobates; species Dendrobates tinctorius. The sequence continues at coordinate 31,359,033 of NW_027361917.1, forward strand.
GATCGTTGTGTTTCCTAACACTCTGGCCTCGCTTCATCGTGTGCACTCTGCTCCTGCAGTTCCAGTGTCGGCTGCTCCTCGCAGCAGCTTCTCAGTCCTGCTACCCGTGTTCCTTGTTCTCTTCCGCAGTCTTGCCTTCAGTGTTCCTGCTGTCCTACTCCAGTCCAGCCTCCAGTGTTCCTGCCATCCTACTCCAGTCCTGCCTTCAGTGTTCCTGCTGTCCTACTCCAGTCCCACCTTCAGTGTTAATGCTGTCCTACTCCAGTCCTGCCTTCAGTGTTCCTGCCATCCTACTCCAGTCTCAGTCTTACTCCGGTCCATCCTGAGCCACCCCTCTCGGTACCGGCTACCGTGGTACTCGAACCCCTGGGCCTGCTCCTAACGGTCCCTGTATAGGGGTCGGTTCCAGCTGGCAGCTCGCCCGGGGACCCTCGGTGCCACGGTCCAGAGGGTCCACTCCCGGAGGTTCCTGCTCCAGACCACCCACGCTAACACATACCCCAAGTTCGCTAAGGATTTTCTTGCGCTCCTGCATGGTTTTGGACCTGAAGCCTCTACATTTATTCAGTGAGTGTTTTTTTTGTGAATGGGACACTCATGATTGAAAGACTTATCTCTCGATGGAATAGTGTACTGTTTATCGGTATTTACTGCAGATGGTGGCAGGTTAGTCTTTCTGATACTTATACTGCTCCTCAAGTCCTTGCATCTATGTGAGACGCTTTCATACCTTGATGACGATATTGCTGGAGCCGTAGTGTTAGACTCCAGGAAATCTAGGCTAGGGTAGTTCCTCATTTGGACCTGTTCATCGACAAACTTGCAGAACTGATCGAACGGAGGAAAGGTGACATCATGTGATCTTTTGTACCTGGAAACGCATACTGCCCACTTCTCTTGCACACTATGCGGCAGCTTTGAGACGATTGGGTTCACCCCATGGGCAGTGTCCAGGTAGCATAATCAAGACAGATGAGGGTCTCCTTTTGCGAGTTCCAGTTCCATAAGCAGATGGCTTAAGTCCAGTAGTTTGTAGGCTTCCTTAAGATTTATCCTTGGAACGTTCTGCAGTCTCTTAAACAGGGACTTTTCTATGGCTTCAGCGCTGCCATAGGTTCTTTCGAGTCTCAGCCAGGCAGCAGTGAGACCTGCTTCAGTTTGCCCCACGTAGACAGTCCGAAGACTCTTGATACGGTTTGTGGAGTCAGGACCCAACCATTTTACCATAAGGTCGAGCTCCTGTTCTGCAGATAGGTTGAGGTCAGCAATGTTGGCCATGAAGGTTGCTTTCCAGGCTCTGTAGTTCTCCGCACAGTCGTCAAACTTTGAGAGGCTGGTGCTGATTAGCTTTTTGCTCACCATAAAACTGGCTAACTCGGACATGTCCGATCCTTCACTCCTTGTTACCGTGTTAGCCTGTGTTGCCTCTCGGGTGTATAAGCTGTGTGGTATGGAAGGGTGAATTGTTCCCGGGTAGAATGATGTTGCTGCAGGGTTGAGCAGCGGTTTAACATCTGGAGATTTTGATGACTGCGGCTTGAACTGTGGAGATGGACTGGAATGCGTCTTGTGATCATCTTGTGATGATTGCCCACACCTGAGGGGACACATTATGGCGTTGGTCTTGGGTCTCTGCGGACGCTGTGGGTAACACTGGCACCGTAAGTTGGGCTGACTTGGACGTTTCCACATTGTTGGGTTGAACATCGCTGGAGAAGTTGTGTGCTGCAGATATCTGTTTCTGCACGTAATCACTGGTACGGATGGCTGGGTCCTCTTCTTCCAGTGGTGGTAGGCAAATCGGGTCGAGGTGTTGATTCAATGCTTGCTCAAGTATTTTTACTTCAGCTAATGCGATTTTTTCCTCCATTTCTATTGGAAGAATCTTTGCCCGAGCCTCTGCTTCTGTTTGAAGGATCTTTGCTTGGGCCTCTGCTTTTGCTTTCTTGGCTTCTGCCTCTGCCTCTGCTTTCTTGCTTTCTGCCTCTGCTTCTGCCTCTCCTTTCTTGCTTTCTGCCTCTGCTTCCACTTTCTTGGCTGTGTAGGAGCATCTTAGTTTGGATCGCTCTGCGTTTAAACGGGCCTCTAGGATTCTGTCGCTGAAGGCTGAAGTTCTTGAGCAGGATGATTTGTATGACCGAGCAGAATGTCTGTATGAGCCTGACCTGTGAGATCCAGCTTCTTGCAGATAAGCGATACGGAGCTCCGCTTTATCTTTGGCGTCTTGCACAGCGGCGTCCCTTTCTCTTTCTGTGGAATCCACTTTGCTTAATTCTGATGAGACTTTATCAATATTAGAATCTTTTAGGAAGGCAACGTACCTTGTGGACAGTCTCTTGTATCTTCCATGGGCCATGACTAGCCGTTTTATAGTGTCCTGTAGACTCGCTGCATCATTTTTATGGCGTTGTATGCTTGACATGAGGGAGGTGACTCGTTCCCATAGGCCTTCCAGGTTGTCATTGAACTCATCATTTGTACTGTGATAGTTTTCGACAGCCTTTATGGTTGGTTTGATAGAGCGTCTTGGTCGTGAGTCTTGGTCTGTTTCTGAAGCTGACTGTTTCCCCCTCTTCATAATGGACAGTATTGGGTAGTATTTGCTCTGTTTCAACAGTGGGAGACTGTGCAGGGTCTTTTTTGGCTATTTTGATTTAAGGTGCACTGTCTCTTTAAGAAACTGAACTTTTGAATTGGGGGCTGGAAATCGCAGTGCAGCTTAGTTAAGACGTCCTGACGAGATTCCCAATGTGTTTTTTGAGAGTGGTGGGGTTTTGCAGTCCGACAATCTGCAGCAATGTTGTATAATATACAGACAGTCTCTATGCACAATGCGGTCTGGGGTGACACTGCAGAGTTTCTTAGCAGAGCAGGGCTGCAGTATGTGAGCGGACAGGCGGGTTAGGATCTAAGGGTGATTTTTGCTGGGCTTCTAGGCAGTTTTTTGACTGCTCTGTCCCCACATGAGGTGAATGGAGGTGTAGTTGATTGGGGTTAGGAGAGATTCCTACCTTCCGTTTCCTTGATGCAGAGCAGACAGGACCATTGTTGCTGTTTTGCTGTTCATGCGTCCGGAGAGATGATACACACCAGATATTGTGAAGTCCAGACTTGTTTATTGGAAATCTGGACATACAGCGTATGATTGGTAATGCAGTACTTCTCCAGAAATGCAGGTGTAATGACCAAGGTGGCACAGCAATGTGTGCGCAGCAAGTTGGTTGCAAGATGATTCAGCAAATTGAGCAAATTGTGAGTGTGTGTGATCAAAAAACTGATGCCTTCCACAGCCTGGTAAGCGTGTCTCTCCCGAGTGAAAATGAAACTAGTAATGGCCACCGGCAGGAAGAGAAGGAGTCACCTGACCTGGAAGTGGGAGGCATGTACTAGAATTAAATAGCTGCCGTCTGCTATACAGAAAAGGACAGCAGGTGGCAGCAGACCTGATGCAAAACTGAATACAAAGAAAGGTATCATAGCACAATTATATAAGCATACAATCATAACCTTAGATGGAACAGCACAAATGTAAAGTATAAAAAAGTCTTTATTTAACAAATGCTCACTTAGATTGGCACTAGGTATTATCAAAAGGAGAAAAAATTGCACTTTTCAACTGTAACTGCAGTCTTTATCTGAGCTAATCACAGAAACAATTACAAATGGTATACACAATCACATGATTAAAAGACAAAAGGACCTCAAACAATCCCCCACTGGAACCAACACCCATTCATTATATCCGTTATATTAAGGGGGAAAAAAATGAAAAATTAGACAAAATTTTGCACATCGGTTATTCACAAAATATTTGCAAAAAATATCATGATATATTAATGAAATTGTTAATGAAACATGATTTTGCTTTGTCTGTTAAGACCTGAAGGGAATCTGGTTCCATGTTTGTACATCCAGAATGTCTCCTGTGTGAGGAGATGTCTCATCATGTCTCTTCCAACGAAGGATTGATTAACTGTCTCGATTTGAAAGCTTGAAATGAAGGCCCATTCCGTATCATGCAGATTTTCAGATAGGCGTACCTTAAATTTTCTGGAAGTGCAATCAATATACGAGGGGCGATCCAAAAGTAATGATAATCAATAATAAACACAATGAATATAGTAAAAAAAAAAATTATTTTTCTACATAGTCTCCTAACAAGTCTATACATTTAGTCCATCTCTTTTCTAAACTTAGAATTCCCTTCGAAAAAAATTCTTGATCTTGACCCTCAAAAAACTCCCCAACAGCAGTTATCACGTCGCTATTGTCGTCAAATTTCTTGCCCCGGAGGTGTTCCTTGAGCCGAGGAAAGAGAAAGAAGTCACTGGGGGCTAGATCTGGCAAATAGGGGGGGTGTTCCAACAGTTCAAAGCCCGCTTCTTGAATGGTAGCCATGGCAACTGCAGCTTTGTGAGCCGGTGCGTTATCTTGGTGAAACAGCACTCCAGCCCGCAGTTTGCAGCGCCTTTTCTCCTTGATAGCCTCCTGCAATCTTCTTATTTGTTCTGCGTAGTAGGAGCCCGTAATAGTGGCTCCCTTCTCCAAATAGTCCACCATAATAATTCCTTCAGCGTCCCAAAAAACGGACGCCATAACGTTCCCTGCTGAGCTTGACACTTTGAATTTCTTCGGCGTCGGTTCGTCGGCTCATTTCCATGTCATCGATTGTTGTTTAGTTTCGGGATCAAAGTGGTCGATCCAGGTCTCATCCATGGTCAAAAAACATGACAAAAAATTCTCCTTGTCTGCTTGGAACTTTTCGAGATTTGCTATTGAAATGTCAACTCGTTTCTTCTTTTGCTCGTCGGTTAACATTTTTGGCACCCAACGCGCGGAGACCTTTCTCATATGCAATGCTTTTGCAAGGATTCTTTGAATACTGCCATATGAGATCCCTGTGACCTCAGCTACATGCCTGATAGTCACTCTTCGATCTGCCAACACAACTTCTTCAACTTTTTTCACGTTTTCTTCATTGAGGGACGTGGATGGGCGTCCTTCGTGATGTTCATCTTCCGTCGATGTTCTTCCCAGCTTAAATTCCTTGGCCCAGCGTGCAACTGTGGAATATGGAGGAGAAGAGTCCCCCAATGTTTCCACCAAGTCGCTGTGTATGTCTTTGGTAGACTTTTTTTCAAGCAGAGGTATTTGATGACAGCTCTGAGCTCGTTTTTTTCCATTTTGATGTTCACTCCTTGGCAGTTCATATTCAAATGAATGTAGCTCCCGGGAATCGTGGCCTATTTAAGTGATTTTATTTTCCTGGACTAGTGGGTACCTAAGAGAGAAGAAAACATTTTATTTTAATTTCTGTGTGCAATAGAAATAACCGATTATCATTACTTTTGGATCGCCCCTTGTACATATCACAACATGTTCAACATGTTACACACTAAATGATGCATTCTATTGAGTGAATTGCAATTAATTAAATGTTTTATATTAAACACCGCAGTTGTCATTGTCATTAAAAGATTTTGTATTGATTGTATGCTTGCGCATGTTATACTGGTTTTCTCCACATTTATTAAACCCTCTACAATTTAACCAAGTACCATTAGATTTCATAGAAAGAAATAAACTCAAGAGCATATATATTGTCAAATTGGGCCCTCTTCTAGCTAAGACAGTACACCCAGTTTGTAGCCTGCTGCCTAAAATTTCATCCTCATTTTTTAATTTCTTAGTTTATATAGAAAGATGTAAATCCATATGACACATTCATTCCTGCACATAGTGGGTCAAAGGTTTATGTCTTTCAATATCCACTAATGGATGTGCTCCTCAGACCATTTGGTGGCATCACAGCCTGTCCAGACCTCAATCAGAGGACAATAAAACTTTCACGCTCCTATGAATAGTTCACTGTCTATGAACTGTTCCAATATTTACGGCCACAACTGTTTTCTACTCGTCCCATATCTATAGTTCTGTTTCCCAGCACTTGTCTTCTCTATTGCAATATTCCTGTGTCCTTTTGTGCATAAATATTTGACTCTTCAGATTTTGTGCATGCCTGATAGAGACCCGAGTAGTTTTGAAAGCTTGCAGTTTGTTATCATTTTTTCAGTTAGCCATTAAAAGGTATCAACTAATGAGGACTCTCAAACTAATATTTTCGATACAAGCCTAAATTTTACTAAGACATTTAAACACAAATATCAAGTAGGTACATAGCTTCCAAATGCTGCGATAGCGTGCAGTACAGACGTGCGGTGTTCTATTGAAAAATTGGACTAGTGTAGCAGGTATGCAAAAAGTAAAATGAGTGTATTATTTTTTTATATTAAACACTTTTGCTGAACCCTCCAATAAAAAGTTGTAACCAAAATTGCAACATTGGTAGGTAGGTAATTGAACTGAAAAGAAACATTGGAAACTGCCTGCTGTTGTGGTGTGAATGATTGCTAAACTGAATTAGTATAACAGGTATGCAAAGTATAAAAATGAATTCTATTTTTTAATTATTTATGTTTTCTAATTACTTCCCATTCCTCGAAAGGAACATGCTACAGCAGCACGCAGTATTGTCTCCTGGTATACGGTTGCTAAAATGGACTAGTAAAACACGTATGCAAAATGAAAACTGAGCTGTGCTTTTAAATTTTTTTTTAAATAATACCCCCCTTTACCAAAAAAGATGTAACAAGAAAAGCTAAATAGAATCAAATGTAATGTGATGATCACACACCAAAATCCAGCTTAAAGCGGGAGTCACACATAGCAATCTCGCTAGCGATATCGCTGCTGAGTCACAACTTTTGTGACGTAACAGCGATCTCACCAGCGAGATCGCTGTGTGTGACAGCGATCAGCGAGCGGCCCCCCTGCCGCTATCGCTAATCGCTGTAAGAAACCTCTGGACATTTTTTTGACCGCTGGTCTCCCGCTGCCAAGCACGCATCGCTGCGTGTGACAGGCGGGAGACCAGCAATCAGCTGTAAAAAATAGAATTAAAATAAAAAATATTGCTATTCTCACCTTCCGACGTCCCGTGCAGCATTCCCGCCTCTCTCCACGCTCCGGTCCCAGTGATCCTTTGCACGAATGACCACGAGACTTCGCGCTCCCACGAGACCGTGATGTCTCGTGGTCATTCTCGCAAAGGATTACTGGGACCGGAGCGTGGAGAGAGGCGGGAATGCTGCGCGGGACGTTGGAAGGTGAGAATAACAATATTTTTTATTTTAATTCTATTTTTTACAGGGATGGCAAGCGATGCCGGGTGCTCGGCATCGCTGTGCTGATCGCTGGTGAAGCTGTCTGTGTGACAGCTCACCAGTAGTGTTGAGCATTCCGATACCGCAAGTATCGGGTATCGGCCGATATTAGCGGTATCGGAATTCCGATACTTAATTCCGATACTTTTGTCATATCGGATTCCGGAATCGGAATCGGAATAGGAAGTTCCCATCATGCTATGAGCCTGCTTGCTTTGATTAAGCCAATGGGAATCCTCCGAAGTGTGGGCACATCCTGTTAGGCATGTAGGCATGTTAACTATTGGCATGGCTGTGATTGGCTGCCGAAATGATGTCATGATGCACTATAAAAGCCACCGCAGCCGCCATTTCTGGTCACTCTGCTGTGAATTCAGTTAGGGACAGGCTGCTGTAGAAGACTGTGAGGGACAGTTAGAAATAGCGATTCCACCAAACATCTAGTGCTTTACCCAGGCTACATAAACCACCACTGTAGCCTTCTTTGCCCTAGCAGCAGTGTTCACAGCTGTCTGCAAGGGCTGTGTGAGTGCAGCTCACGCTGTGGAGTGGGTCCTGCAGCCACGTCAGGCTGTAGGCCACCCAGTGTGATCACTGCTGCCTCATACATCTTTTATTTTTTGAGCTGCATTTTTTACATAATTTCAATCTAGTGTGCTTCCATCCGTATCCATATACGTTGGTTGCAAACACTAGTAGTAGACAGCGGAGCCTTTCTGCAGCCTTTCAGTGCTAGTGTCCACTTTGCTGCACTGTTCACGGCTGTCAGAGAGGTCTCTGACTGTGTGTGAGTGCAGCTCACGCTGAGTAGTGTGTCCTGCAGCTACGTCTGGCTGTAGGACGCTCAGCGTGCGTCAGTGCCTCACACATATTTTTATTTGAGTGCAGCTCATTTTTTCTTCTATTAGTGTGCATCCATCCGTCTCCATCTACGGTGGTTGCAAACACTATAAAGGAGTACACAGCGGAGCCTTTCTGCAGCCTGTCAGTGCCAGTGCCCACTTAGCTGCACTGTTGACGGCTGTCTGAGAGGCCTCTGACTGGGTGTGAGTGCAGCTCACGCTGAGTAGAGTGTCCTGCAGCTACGTCTGGTTGTAGGACGCTCAACGTGCGTCACTGCCTCACACATATTTGTCTTTGAGTGCAGCTCATTTTTTCTTCTCCTATTAGTGTGCATCCATCCGTATCCATCAACATTGGTTGGTTGCAAACACTATATAGGAGTAGATAGAGGAGCCTTTTTTTCTGGCTTGTGCCCTGCCGGCGCAGCCAGATTAGTATTACCCAATTTTTTTGGAGCCTCATCTTTTGCATTGTAGGTTACCTGCCTGCATTGTAATAGCTCCAAAAAGTTGGTGATACTATCAGTTTCAATTCTTTGTTCACGTACTTTGAGTTTGTTTCCAACAAAGAAACCACAAAAAAAGTTCACCAAACACTACATTTTGAACTTGTGTAGGCCACATCAGCTCCTATTAAAGTCTAGTCCACACACACACTTCATAAAATTAGTGTTTCTTGTACCTGTAACCAGCTGTTCAGGAATAAGCACACTAAGGCCCCCCTTTGTACTTTTTTGCCTATCTTAAGCAGTCTTGCAAGATGAAGAAGGCAGAGAGTAAGGCGCGTGGGCGTGGGCGTGGGCGTGGAGTTTCAGCAGGGAGAGGACGTGGGGATTCTGCAGGGAGAGGACGTGGGGATTCTACAGGTAGAGGACGTGGGGATTCTGGGCCTGCTGCGGGCACCAGTGGATCAGCATCCCCCAGTTTTAGCAGGCAACAGTCCTTTATGCGCAGCTTTGTAGGACCTCAACGTACCCCACTGCTGCGGGAGGAACAAATTGAAGCCGTTGTCGGATGGATGGCAGCTAACGCATCGACTTCAATTACTTCCGCATCCTCTCAGGGTCAGAGCACCGAAGAGCAACCATCTGTCTCTTCACCACCTGCCAAAGTGCCCAGGCAGTCAGAGAGACATGGACAGGAGCCATCACAGTCTCTACTTCTGTTCTCGGAATCTGTTGGCTTGGAAAGAGGGGGCCAGCCAAGCAGCATTCCTGAATGTGAAGAAGAGGGAGTATGCAGTGATGCGCAACTTCTTTGTCCCTCTGAATCTGAAGAGGCGAGTGGGCCAGTGCCTATGGTCAGCACACCTCAGTACGCATCAGATGATGACGAGACTCAGTTGCCACTTTCTGGTGCGTACGGTGCTGGCGAGACAACCCCGGAGAAGCAGCTGTTTGAAGAGGGGAGGGAAGATGATGAGGTCCTTGACCCATCATGGCGTGAGCAACAGGAAGGTGGTGGGAGCAGCTCGGAGGAAGAGATTCCCCTACCGGCCAAAACAGGAGGCAGAGGGAGGGGGAAGACTTGGTTGCCTGTACCCTCCACTTCGGCACCCGTTAGGAGCATTCCTCCTTCCAAAGGCAAACCGGGCGCTCACAAGAGTTGCAGTGCGTGGTCCTTTTTTGACACAGTTGCAGATGACATTTGCTTTGTCAAATGCAAGCTGTGTCATCAGAGAGTCAAAAGAGGGAGAAATGTCAGCAACCTCAATACCACAAATATGTGGAAACATGTGCGCACCAAGCACGAGTTGGAGTTGCAGAGACACCCTGAAGACGTATGCCAACGTACAGCACCACCTACCACCTCTTCAGTTCGTGTTGGGCCCTCTTCCTCCAGCTCACACACTGCTGGTTCGGCTTCCTCACAGGATCGCCAAGGAAGAACCTCTGCCACTGTTGTCCGGAGACCCTGTCAGATTACACCCATAGCAGCACGTTCCCATCCATCACAGCCATCGGTAGCACAGGCATGGGATAAAAGGCGCCCTTACTCGGCAAACCATCCCCGAGCACAGTCTCTGAATGCTGGCATTGCCAAACTTCTGGCAGTTGAAATGCTGTCATTCAGGCTGGTGGACACTGACACCTTCCGGGACTTAATGGCATTGGCAGTCCCCCAATACAACGTGCCCAGCCGCTTTTATTTCAGCAGGCGAGCCGTCCCTGCCCTGCAGAAACATGTTGAGGGCAAAATAAAACATGCGCTACTAAACGCCGTTAGTAGCAAGGTCCACCTGACCACCGATGCGTGGACCAGTAACCATGGACAGGGACGATACCTTTCCCTCACTGCCCACTGGGTAAATGTTGTGGAGCCGGGTACGGATCTGGAGAGTGGCGCTGTACGTGTTCTTCCAACGCCACGGATTGCAGGACTCCAGTCTGTACACATAGACTCCTCCTCCTACTCAAGTTCCTCAGAAACAGCAGAGCAGGAGCCTGTTACGACCGATATGAGCAAAGCCGTGGCCAAACGTCAACAGGCTGTACTCAAATTAATTTCTTTGGGGAATCGAAGCCACACAGCGCAGGAGCTCTGGAATGCTATCAAGCTGGAGAGCGATGTGTGGTTTGGGCCAGCGAATCTCCAGCCGGGCTTGGTAGTGTGTGACAATGGCCGAAATCTGGTGGCAGCTCTTGGCCTAGGCAACCTCACACACATCCCATGTCTGGCACATGTTCTTAACTTGGTCGTGCAGAGCTTTCTGAGGGACTATCCGGATCTTGCTGCACTGTTGCACAAGGTCCGCATAGAGTGCGCTCACTTGCGACGTTCCAGCACGGCAAGATCGCGCCTCGCTGCTCTGCAGCGACGATTTGGCCTTCCGGAACATCGCATCATATGTGACCTACCCACCCGGTGGAATTCAACGTTACATATGTTGGAGCGGTTGTGTGAGCAGCAGGCAGCAGTCATGGAGTACCAGCTGCATCAGGCGCAAACAAGTCGCACTGTGCGCCGTTCACACTTCAGCACCATTGAGTGGGCCTCTATGAAGGACATCTGCCTCGTTTTGCGTGCCTTCGATGAATCCACGCGGATGGCGAGTGCAGATGATGCACTAGTCAGCATGACTGTCCCCCTTATCTGCCTGCTTCAACAAACACTGCAAGCACTAAGGGATGAGGTTTCAGAAGAGGTGGAGGATGAGGAGTCCCAAATGCCATCTGCTTCTGGACAGTCTGCGCTACGTGTTTCCTCACAAAGGCCTAGGCAGGGGACACTTTGTGAGGAGGATGAGGAGGAGTCGATGGAGGAGGAAGACATCTCTCCAGAGGAGGGAGGTACACAAACCTCTACTCAGTATGTACAGCGAGGGTGGGGTGATGCAGAGCAGGCCGAGGTCACGCCTCAAACAGGGGACAGCGGTTCTTTGGCAGTTGGGAGTCTGCAGCACATGGTTGATTTCATGCTGCAGTGCCTGAGAAACGACCGCCGCATCGCCCACATTCTCGTCTCGGCTGATTATTGGGTGTACACCCTCCTAGATCCTCGCTACCGGGACAGCGTACAAAGGCTCATACCAACGTTGAACCGGGAGCGTAAAATGCGGGAGTACGAAGAGTCACTGGTGCAGTCCATAATGTTTTCCATTCCACCCGACAGCATTGTTGCTAGTGCTTTACAAAGCAGCTCTGTGTGTCGAGGCAGTGGAGGAAACTCTGCACAAAGAGGGAGCAGAGGCAGCGCCGCAGCACAAGGCAAGACCACTATGGCCCAAATGTGGCAAAGTTTTGTGTGTCCACCACAATTGTCTACACCATCAGCGACGCCTCGAGTCAGCAGGAGGCAACGCTTCCGTCAGATGGTGTCAGACTACATGTCTTGCCCTGTCGCTGTACTCCCAGATGGCTCTTCCCCCTTCAAGTTTTGGGTCTCTAAGCTGGATACATGGCCAGAGCTTAGCCAGTATGCATTGGAGGTGCTGGCTTGCCCTGCTGCCAGTGTATTATCGGAACGTGTCTTTAGTGCCGCAGGTGGTGTACTAACAGACCGTCGCACGCGACTATCTTCCGATAATGTTGACCGGCTGACTTTTCTGAAAATGAACAAGGCCTGGATCTCCAAAGACTTTGCCATTCCTCTTACAGACTAAATTAGTGGTTGGCAACTGTATCCAGGTCTGCTGGTGTGTTCATTTTTCTACCACCTGAACTATAATCCCTTTGCTTCAACACAGCCAGTTGTCGCTCAGATGTGTCGTCTGCACAGAGAAACACACTAGCTCCTGTGTTAGTGGGGTTCAGTAATGCCAGCTGATCCCCTGCTGTGTGGACGGCAAAGTCACCAGCTCCATCAACATTCAAACCACTACTGATTTTTAACCGTGCCCAACTTAGGTCTCTGGCTCCACTGTCTCTACTATTTCCCCTGACCTCCAACCCCGCCATCTACATCTCTGAAGTGGCGTCAGCACAATCTACACTTGTTCCTGTGTTCCTGTGGCTCAGTCCCATCAGTTTATCCCCTGATGTGTGTCCGGCAAGGTCTCCTGCTCTGTCCACATTCCCATAACCAGTAGTGGGAATGAGGACAGAGCTGGCGAACTTGCCGGACAAACATCAGGGGATCAACTGACGGGACTGAGCACCAGTAACACAGGAACAAGTGTAGATTGTGCTGACGCCACTTCAGAGATGTAGCTGGCGGGGTTGGAGGCCAGGGTAAATAGTAGAGACAGTGGAGCCAGAGGCCTAAGTGGAGCATGGTTAGAATCAGTAGTAGTCCACAACCTCCATAAAAACCGCTGCCCATTGGCCTCTGCATGCGGCATGCGTAATCCTGGGCTCCAACAGCTTCAGTTGGTGTTCAGAAGTGTCGTCTCCACAGAGCCAAACACCTTCGTTAGAGTGTTAGTGGGGTTCAGCACTGCCAGCTGTTCCCCTGCTGTGGAGATGGCAAGTCTCCTGCTGCCCTCACCTGCCAAAATCTAGTAGGCCACAGCCTGCTCCTCGCCTAATCCTGGGCTCCAACAGCGTCAGTTGGTGTTCAGAAGTGTCGTCTCCACAGAGCCAAACACCTTTGTTAGAGTGTTAGTGGGGTTCAGCACTGCCAGCGTTTCCCCTGCTGTGGAGATGGCAAGTCTCCTGCTGCCTTCACCTGCCAAAATCCAGTAGGCCACAGCCTGCTCCTCGCCTAATCCTGGGCTCCAACAGCGTCAGTTGGTGTTCAGAAGTGTCGTCTCCACAGAGCCAAACACCTTCGTTAGAGTGTTAGTGGGGTTCAGCACTGCCAGCTGTTCCCCTGCTGTGGAGATGGCAAGTCTCCTGCTGCCTTCACCTGCCAAAATCTAGTAGGCCACAGCCTGCTCCTCGCCTAATCCTGGGCTCCAACAGCGTCAGTTGGTGTTCAGAAGTGTCTTCTCCACAGAGCCAAACACCTTCGTTAGAGTGTTAGTGGGGTTCAGCACTGCCAGCTGTTCCCCTGCTGTGGAGATGGCAAGTCTCCTGCTGCCTTCACCTGCCAAAATCTAGTAGGCCACAGCCTGCTCCTCGCCTAATCCTGGGCTCCAACAGCGTCAGTTGGTGTTCAGAAGTGTCGTCTCCACAGAGCCAAACACCTTCGTTAGAGTGTTAGTGGGGTTCAGCACTGCCAGCTGTTCCCCTGCTGTGGAGATGGCAAGTCTCCTGCTGCCTTCACCTGCCAAAATCCAGTAGGCCACAGCCTGCTCCTCGCCTAATCCTGGGCTCCAACAGCGTCAGTTGGTGTTCAGAAGTGTCGTCTCCACAGAGCCAAACACCTTCGTTAGAGTGTTAGTGGGGTTCAGCACTGCCAGCTGTTCCCCTGCTGTGGAGATGGCAAGTCTCCTGCTGCCTTCACCTGCCAAAATCTAGTAGGCCACAGCCTGCTCCTCGCCTAATCCTGGGCTCCAACAGCGTCAGTTGGTGTTCAGAAGTGTCGTCTCCACAGAGCCAAACACCTTCGTTAGAGTGTTAGTGGGGTTCAGCACTGCCAGCTGTTCCCCTGCTGTGGAGATGGCAAGTCTCCTGCTGCCTTCACCTGCCAAAATCTAGTAGGCCACAGCCTGCTCCTCGCCTAATCCTGGGCTCCAACAGCGTCAGTTGGTGTTCAGAAGTGTCGTCTCCACAGAGCCAAACACCTTCGTTAGAGTGTTAGTGGGGTTCAGCACTGCCAGCTGTTCCCATGCTGTGGAGATGGCAAGTCTCCTGCTGCCTTCACCTGCCAAAATCTAGTAGGCCACAGCCTGCTCCTCGCCTAATCCTGGGCTCCAACAGCGTCAGTTGGTGTTCAGAAGTGTCGTCTCCACAGAGCCAAACACCTTCGTTAGAGTGTTAGTGGGGTTCAGCACTGCCAGCTGTTCCCCTGCTGTGGAGATGGCAAGTCTCCTGCTGCCTTCACCTGCCAAAATCCAGTAGGCCACAGCCTGCTCCTCGCCTAATCCTGGGCTCCAACAGCGTCAGTTGGTGTTCAGAAGTGTCGTCTCCACAGAGCCAAACACCTTCGTTAGAGTGTTAGTGGGGTTCAGCACTGCCAGCTGTTCCCCTGCTGTGGAGATGGCAAGTCTCCTGCTGCCTTCACCTGCCAAAATCCAGTAGGCCCCAGCCTGCTCCTCGCCTAATCCTGGGCTCCAACAGCGTCAGTTGGTGTTCAGAAGTGTCGTCTCCACAGAGCCAAACACCTTCGTTAGAGTGTTAGTGGGGTTCAGCACTGCCAGCTGTTCCCCTGCTGTGGAGATGGCAAGTCTCCTGCTGCCTTCACGTGCCAAAATCCAGTAGGCCACAGCCTGCTCCTCGCCTAATCCTGGGCTCCAACAGCGTCAGTTGGTGTTCAGAAGTGTCGTCTCCACAGAGCCAAACACATTCGTTCAAGTGTTAGTGGGGTTCATCATTGCCAGCTGATCCCCTGCTGTGGAGATGGCAGTCTCTCCTGCTGTCTCCGCATTAAAAAGACAGTAGGCCTCTGCCTACACCCTCCTATTTCCTGGGCTTCAACACAGCCAGTTGTAGTTCGGAAGTGCCGTCCACACGGAAAGAGATACTTGCTCCCGTGTCTCAGTGGGGTTCAGTAACGTCAGCTGATCCCCTGCTGTGTGGATGGCAGTCTCTCCTGCTGTCACCTCATTCAAAATACAGTAGGCCTCTGCCTACACCCTCCTATTTCCTGGGCTTCAACACAGCCAGTTGTAGTTCGGAAGTGCCGTCCACACGGAAAGAGATACTTGCTCCCGTGTCTCAGTGGGGTTCAGTAACGTCAGCTGATCCCCTGCTGTGTGGATGGCAGTCTCTCCTGCTGTCACCTCATTCAAAATACAGTAGGCCTCTGCCTACACCCTCCTATTTCCTGGGCTTCAACACAGCCAGTTGTAGTTCGGAAGTGCCGTCCACACGGAAAGAGATACTTGCTCCCGTGTCTCAGTGGGGTTCAGTAACGTCAGCTGATCCCCTGCTGTGTGGATGGCAGTCTCTCCTGCTGTCACCTCATTCAAAATACAGTAGGCCTCTGCCTACACCCTCCTATTTCCTGGGCTTCAACACAGCCAGTTGTAGTTCGGAAGTGCCGTCCACACGGAAAGAGATACTTGCTCCCGTGTCTCAGTGGGGTTCAGTAACGTCAGCTGATCCCCTGCTGTGTGGATGGCAGTCTCTCCTGCTGTCACCTCATTCAAAATACAGTAGGCCTCTGCCTACACCCTCCTATTTCCTGGGCTTCAACACAGCCAGTTGTAGTTCGGAAGTGCCGTCCACGCGGAAAGAGATACTTGCTCCCGTGTCTCAGTGGGGTTCAGTAATGTCAGCTGATCCCCTGCTGTGTGGATGGCAAAGTCTCCTGCTGCCTACACAGTCGTACCACTACTGATTTTTAACCGTGCTCCAATTAGGCCTGTGGCTCCACTGTCTCTCGTATTTCCCCTGTCCTCCAACCCTGCCAGTTACAGCTCCGAAGTGGCGTCTGCACAATCCACACTTGTTCCTGTGTTACAGGTGTTCAGTCCGGTCAGTTAATCCCCTGATGTGTGTCCGGCAATGTCGCCTGCTCTGTCCACATTCCCATTATGGGAATGTGGACAGAGCAGGCGACATTGCCGGACACACATCAGGGGATTAACTGACCGGACTGAACACCTGTAACACAGGAACAAGTGTGGATTGTGCAGACGCCACTTCGGAGCTGTAACTGGCGGGGTTGGAGGACAGGGGAAATACGAAAATCAGTGAAGCCACAGGCCTAAGTGGAGCTTGGTTCAAATTAGTAGTCTACAACCGATCTTAAAATTTCTTCAATGCAGCCTAAGCCTGCTCCGTGCTTGTCCCTGGGCTTCAACACAGCCAGTTGTTGCTCGGAAGTGCCGTCTTCACAGAGTAAAACACTAGCTCCTGTGTTTGTGGGGTTCAGTAACGTCAGCTGTTCCCCTGCTGTTTTGATGGCAATCTGTCCTGCTGCCTCCCAATTGACAGCACATCAGGCCTCAGCCTGCTAAGTGCTTGTCCTGGGCTCCAACATCGCCAGTTGCTGCTCATAACTGACTTTGGCACGGGTACTCCCTCCTGCCCAGCTTGGTTCCAGCCCTGCCTGCTGTTTCCGGGAAGTGTCAATGTCAGTTTGCCACCCCAAGTTGCCATGTCGTGTTGCGGTTGGGTTAGCCGAGGCTAGGGTGCCAGCAGTTTAGGTGCTTCCTATGTGGACTGCGGGTTCTGGTAAGAAAGGTTTGTTCCATAGTGCCAGTAGGACAAGCACCCCCTGTAGGACTGTGTGATTCGGTAACTGCGGCCAGCTTGCGGCATGCCAACTTTGCTTTTCAGGGGTAACTTCTGATACCCCTCCGGGTTCCAGCACCGTCAGCTGGTTCTCATCAGAGCCTTTGGCCTAGGTGCCTCCATCTCGGTATCCGAGTTCCGGCAACGTCTGCTGGTCCTTGGTAGTGCTTTGTAGCACAGGTACCTCCTGCTTAGTAACCGGGTTCCAGCACCGTCAGCTGGTCCTCGGTTGTGCCATTGGCTCTTACTCCTTCTGCTGCCCCTCCGGGTGCCAGCACTGTCAGCTGGTCCTCGCTATTTCCATTTGCTCTTGCAGCTTATGCTACCCCTCCGGGTTCCAGCACCGTCAGCTGGTTCTCGTCAGAGCCTTTGGCCTAGGTGCCTCCATCTCGGTATCCGAGTTCCGGCAACGTCTGCTGGTCCTTGGTAGTGCTTTGTAGCACAGGTACCTCCTGCTTAGTAACCGGGTTCCAGCACCGTCAGCTGGTCCTCGGTTGTGCCATTGGCTCTTATTCCTTCTGCTGCCCCTCCGGGTGCCAGCACTGTCAGCTGGTCCTCGCTATTTCCATTTGCTCTTGCAGCTTATGCTACCCCTCCGGGTTCCAGCACCGTCAGCTGGTTCTCGTCAGAGCCTTTGGCCTAGGTGCCTCCATCTCGGTATCCGAGTTCCGGCAACGTCTGCTGGTCCTTGGTAGTGCTTTGTAGCACAGGTACCTCCTGCTTAGTAACCGGGTTCCAGCACCGTCAGCTGGTCCTCGGTTGTGCCATTGGCTCTTATTCCTTCTGCTGCCCCTCCGGGTGCCAGCACTGTCAGCTGGTCCTCGCTATTTCCATTTGCTCTTGCAGCTTATGCTACCCCTCCGGGTTCCAGCACCGTCAGCTGGTTCTCGTCAGAGCCTTTGGCCTAGGTGCCTCCATCTCGGTATCCGAGTTCCGGCAACGTCTGCTGGTCCTTGGTAGTGCTTTGTAGCACAGGTACCTCCTGCTTAGTAACCGGGTTCCAGCACCGTCAGCTGGTCCTCGGTAGTGCCATTGGCTCTTGTTCCTTCTGCTGCCCCTCCGGGTGCCAGTACCGTCAGCTGGTTCAAGAGGACAAAGAACAGGAAGACAACCACCAAGATGCAGAACAACAAGAGAGAGAAGACAAAGAAGCATAAAAAAAACAAAGCAGAAGAACATTAAGCATAAGACTAATACTCTGAGCAAATGATATTATCTTATTTATAAGCAGAAGAAGACTAAGCAGTGTATGGGGGTGAGTCCGTTCCTCCTCGTGGTGCCCCTGGAAAAGGCCTGCTGCTGCAGGCCAAACTGAACGCGGACAAATCCTGTTGTAAATCTTTTGTGACAGGCAGAACGGAAGGTGTAAACTTCTAACTTTTCTAGATAACAACTACAGGAATGCCTGACACAAACAAGAATATGATGAAGAAGAATAGGAAGAAGATGAATAAGCTGAATATGTAGAATAATAATTGTTGAATAAGAAGAATATGAAGAATGGAAGAAGAAGAAGAAGAAGAAGAAGAAGAATGTAAAAAAAGGAAGTAGAAGAAGAAGAATGTAAAAAAAGGAAGTAGAAGAAGAAGAAGAATGTAAAAAAAGGAAGTAGAAGAAGAAGAAGAATGTAAAAAAAGGAAGTAGAAGAAGAATGTAAAAAAAGGAAGTAGAAGAAGAAGAAGAATGTAAAAAAAGGAAGTAGAAGAAGAAGAAGAAGAAGAAGAATGTAAAAAAAGGAAGTAGAAGAAGAAGAAGAATGTAAAAAAAGGAAGTAGAAGAAGAAGACATACATGTCTGGCAAAATATAAATGAGGCTAACATAGTCAATATCTTTGTAACTCCTAACATCTTTAAAAAAAAAGTTTAATTCCTGCTATTCCATTTGATTGGGCTAAACCTCTATGGCTTTAATGTCTCCTCCACCTCCCACAATACATTCTACATTATTCTTAGTTGTTTTTCTTCATGTAGAATTAACCTACAAGGAAAGAAAGGGTTTTTTTTAATTCCGATATTTTGGCCCCATTGACTTGCATTGGTTCCCGGTATCGGAATCGGCGATACCGATACTTTTTTTAAAGATCGGCCGATCCATTCCGATCCGATATTTTCAAGTATCGGCTGGTATCGCTCAACTCTACTCACCAGCGATCACATAGCGATTTACCAGCGATTCTGACACCTTGATATCGATGTCGGTATCGCTGGTAAGTCACTATGTGTGACTCCAGCTTAGGGCTCCCACAAACCTGACCTTCAAATCCTTTAACAAATGTAGGGTGTTGTACCGGTATGAAGAATTGAGCATGTTTTCCCAAAACTTAGCATTCTGTGAGATCATGAAAAAGACTAAATGTCATTTGCTGTTACCATTTTGTGGCTTATTTGATTAGGAAAGAGAACTTTGGTGAAGACTGTGATATGTAAGTAGTAAATTTTTAAGAAAAGTCTGCAGAGATTTACCTGCAATATTCTTCAATTATTAGAAGAAAAACTAAGTATGCATGTGTCCCAAAAGCCAGCACTATATAGATATGGTGCGCATGGGTGTAAAATTTGAGTAGTAGAACAAGAATGAGAAAAATAAATATATTTTTATTGCACATACAGTTTATGAGCTAGGCACTTGCATTTAAAATATCAAAACTGTTGGGATTTTTTATTTTTGTAAAGAAAAAAAAAATCGAAAAAACCTTTGCAAAAAGGAAATCTAAAGGAATGTTCATGGCTTGTCAGTCTTAAAAGCTTGAAAGTAAACTTTAACAGACAGACTAAACATAGGTTATTTATTTTTCTTCCATTAGAAAAATAGGAGTGAGGGGTATATAAAGCTGCTATCTTTGCTAGTAGTGCTTCAAAAATGAAAATATTTGTGTGATCAAGGTGCTACTCTTCAGTACATCACATATCAATCAATTCAGTCACATAGATATTGCAGCTCATGCACCTCTCCTATCACTGTCTCCTCCATCACTTGAATCTATGTATAATTATTCACAGACTACCACTCCCATTATCTTCCTATCTCTATTTCTAATTACGAGCTGTGTACACTGACTTCCTTGCCCTAAGCTGTATAACCCGAAAATAGCTGCTGGTTTTCATGCCTAATCTTTTATAGTGTAAGGGTACCGTTACACTTAGCAATGCACCAGCGATCCCGACAACGATATGGATCGCTGGTGCATCGCTAAGTGGTCGCTAGTGAGCTGCCACACAGGCAGATCTCACCAGCGACATCGCTGGGGTCGGGGGTCGCTACTTACCTGTCAGACGTGGGGATCCTGACGTCATCCCGCCCGCGTCCACGCGTCGCTCGTCGGCGCCACAGGAAGCCCAGCAGGAAGCGCCCGACGAGAAATGATCCAGGATCTTCTCGCGCGACCAGCGATAATTAGCGGAGGAGCCGGTCGGAGGTAAGTATCACATGTAGCGATATCGCTAGCAAAATCGGTGACTTTACAGCTATATTACTAGCTATATCGCAGTGTGTAACGGGGGCTTAAGTGATAGGTCTCCATGTTTGGCTACTCTAGACAATGTGATATCATAGTTGGAAGGCATTAAGGAGAATTATGGAGAAACCCGCCTCACATCTTCACAGCGTTTTATACGCAGAAGGTAGTTTTTGTAAGGGAATGATCAGTTCAAGAGACAAAAACTATCCATAATTGTGGAAAGAGACATTTTTTCTCAAATAAAATATATTACAAAGATTCTTATTTTCACTTGTACTGTTGATTTTTTTTTAAACAACCATCCAGTGTAAAATACACTGCTTAAAAAAATAAAGGGAACACTTAAACAACAGAATATAACTCCAAGTAAATCAAACTTCTGTGAAATCAAACTGTCCACTTAGGAAGCAACACTGACAATCAATTTCACATCCTGTTGTGCAACTGGAATAGACAACAGATGGAAATTATTGGCAATTATCAAGACACACTCAATAAAGGAGTGGTTCTGCAGGTGGGGACCACAGACCACATATCAGTACCAATGCTTTCTGGCTGATGTTTTGGTCACTTTGGAATGTTGGTTGTGCTTTCACACTCGTGGTAGCATGAGACACACAAGTGGCTCAGGTAGTGCAGCTCATCCAGGATGGCACATCAATGCGACCTGTGGCAAGAAGCTTTGTTGTGTCTGTCAGCGTAGTGTCCATAAGCTGGAGATGCTAACAGGAAACAGGCCAGTACACCAGGAGATGTGGAGGGGGCCGTAGGAGGGCAGCAACCTAGCAGCAGGACCGCTACCTCCTTCTTTGTGAAAGGAGGAACAGGAGGAGCACTGCCAGAGCCCTGCAAAATGACCTCCAGCAGGTCACAAACGTGCATGTGTCTGCACAAACGGTTAGAAACCGACTCCATGAGGATGGTCTGTGCCCGACGTCCACAGATGGGGGTTGTGCTCACAGCCCAACACTGTGCAGGATGCTTGGCATTTGCCACAGAACACCAGGATTGGCAAATTCTCTACTGGCGCCCTGTGCTTTTCACAGATAAAGGCAGGTTCACACTGAGCACATGTGACAGACGTGTCTGGAGATGCTGTGGAGAGCGATCTTCTGCCTGCAACATCCTTCAGCATGACCGGTTTGGCAGTGGGTCAGTAATGGTGTGGGTGGCATTTCTTTGGAGGGCCGCACAGCCATCCATGTGCTCGCAAGAGGTAACCTGACTGCCATTAGGTACCGAGATGAGATCATAGACAGGTCTCCCAATCTGCATGCAAATCTTACAGAGGCTAAGTTGGAGCTTGCTGTAACCTCTTTGCCATATTCATATCTCTCTCATCTTTACTGAGCCCTCTGAAGCACTTTCTTGCCATATGTAGGGATGAGTGAACTTGCTCAGTGATACTTGGATGTCACTTGAGTGTCTTGGTACTAGAATGTGCTTAGCACTCGACAAACATTGGCTGGTGTCCGAATTTGAAGTTCAAATCCCCACCGAGCTTCTTTGGCTCATGTTACACAGCCGATAAGCATGAGAGGATTACCTACCAGTCACTATAATGCCGTAGCCATCTTGGTAGTGGCACTTCTGTGATTGGCTGATCGTATTACCTCATCAGAGGTTATAAAAGCACATGCTTGGCTCACTGATGCCATTGCACAGCTCAGGGACAGTTCTCATTAGAGGGAAAAAGCAGTTATCCAGGCAGGTATGCGTACAGTTTAACATATCAGAGTTCTCTAGTGTTGATACTAATTTAAAACAAGTACTGAACGCAGCAATAGATATATATCCAACTATATGAGGTGATATAGTGGGTATGGAAAGTATTCAGATCCCTTTTAATTTTTCACTTTTTGCTTCATTGCAGCCATTTGGTAAATTCATGTACACTCTGCACCCCATCTTGACAGAAAAAAAAAAGAAATGTAGACATTTTTGCCAATTTATTAAACAAGAAAAATGGCAGAATCCCACAAATTTCCAAAGGGAGCAACAGGAGGAATATTGGAGCTAGACCAAGCTGGTGCAGCAGCAGAGGAGGCAGGAGCCTGTGGACTGGAACTGGCCGCTTTCTCGGCACCACCAAAACCTGGGCTCAAGCCGTAGCTTTGACCACTGGGGTTCTTGTAGTCTGAGAATGGGAGAACCAGGATCCAGCAACTGATAAGCGGACTGCGGGACCTAGGCTGGTCAGACGAGAGAAGGAGGGGAGCCTGAACCAGGGTTTGAGACATAGTAGTGGGCAAGCTAGTCGCATGATACTGAGAATTGGCATCCTGGGGAGAGGTCGTTATGTATGTCCAGCAATGGAGAAAGGGATCCATATAATAGTTTGGGACCTGCCATCATATCTTGTTCAACCAACAGGCAGGAACACATGCCTTGAAGGCTGCAAGAGCTGAAGGCTGGAAACAGAGTCACGTTCCTCAAAATGGAGGGGCAATATCGCTAATGTGCGGTGGGTGTGATCCGAGAAAGAAGGGAACAGGATGAACCCTTCTTGCAAAATGAACAGGCTTGAGAGATCAGACTATCCTGAGAGATCAGACTATCCTTGGGGTTCCCTACATCCTATGTGGTTCAGGTGACAAAACGGGCTGCCTCCCATTTGTACATGTCTGTGTCTCCAGCACTACCCAAAGCCAGATCACTTACAGCCCAGGCACGTGGGAATTGGGCTCCAGAAAGCAGGTTGAGGCAGCCTTTATGAGTGTAGGAGTACATCAACAACACTTTCAAAATATTTGAATGAGGCCCTCCAGTTGTTGCCTTAAAGATGACTGGATGAGCTTCCTTACAATTTTTTTTCTGACTTTGCACTGTTTACAGAGCTTTTATGAGTGTAGGAGTACCACAACTATACTTTGTGTTACGCTACTGGAGACGGGAGCAAGAGTGGACCCACTGGACCATGACATCGAACCCTCCCCGAGCGAGCGCACCAGGTGGACCGACCCCTATACAGGGACCGTTTGGGAGCAGGCTCAAGGAGTTCAAATGTCACGGCAGCCAGGACTAGGGGTCGGCTCGAGAAGATGAGCAGCAGAGGAGTAGTGGAGAACCTAGCGAGACATCCAGAGGAACCAGGGTCCAGGGAATGGAGACAGTGTAGCTGGCGGACGAAGGAGGACAGCGGGAAACAGGCGGAGGCAGGGGTACAGCGGACTGTAAAAAGGAAAACACACAGAAGGGTTAGCAGGGAAACAGGCGAGAGGGACACGGGAGCCGGGAGAGCGAGCTGGAGCAAGGGGCTAACAGCAGCGAGCAGGGCCTGGACACAGCGAGGAGTAACTCGATAGTCAAGCGCCTCCCCTAAGGGAGGGCAGCCTGAAATATCTGATGGTAGCCTCTGATTGGCCAGGTGGTGGGTCCGGGTCAGGTCAGGCTGGAGGGCGTCCATACTGCATGGACACGCGGTCTGGCACCCTGGCGCGTGCGCAGAGGCACAGTGCGTGCGGCCGAGGGTAGAGATGGAGCACGCCGGGAAGCCGCCCGCCGGAAAGGAGGAAGAGCAGAGGCGCACGCTGGAGCCGAGAGGTAGGAGGAACTCAGGCCGGAAGCAGAAGCGGCGGCGGGGCCAGCAGTGAGTACGGAGGTGGCAGGGGCAGTGGTTCCAGTCGCGGCAGTGCTGACACTTTGTACACGATAGTTGAATGAGGCTCAACAGTTGGTCCCTTCATCGGTGTATGGATGACACTGCTTGCAATTTTTGGCAGGGTTAGCACTTAGTGCATAGCTTTAATGAGTCAAGAAGCACCACTACATGACAATTTGAACATAATGTGTATGAGGATCTCCTTTATGTCTAATACAGGGTGGGTCTGATTGCCGCTTTCATCTAATTTTTTGGCAGGTCTTGCTTTATTCATAAATTACACTGAC
Organism: Dendrobates tinctorius; assembly: GCF_039654945.1. Lineage (NCBI taxonomy): Eukaryota > Metazoa > Chordata > Amphibia > Anura > Dendrobatidae > Dendrobates > Dendrobates tinctorius. Next base: position 31,383,167 of record NW_027361917.1, read on the forward strand.
ATTTCCAATTTTTTAATTAAAAAATAATAAAAAATTAATAAAAAATTCTGTTTTGATTTACTTAAATTATGATTATTTTTATATCCATTTTAAATGTTGGCCTATATACAAGTCATCATACAGAAAAGAATGTTTCTTTACATTTTTTTCCTGTAAGCTCCAATTTATTGTTGATTTCGAATATTTTATTGTCAGTCCTTAAAGTGGACCACTTTTTACATCCATTTCAACATTTTCACTGAACCTATCAGGGCCGCCATCAGGTCATTACTGCTCTTACTGCTGTATGAGTTTCGGTGATCAGCGGTACAGAGGGGAGCCCGGGCCCAGTCTGGGCCCTGCCTCTCATGCTTCTGTTCACCAGGCTCCATCATGCAATGAAGATCGGTACGTGGCTCCCACGTAGGTGTTCGGAGCTTTCTCGGAGCTCCACGGCCGTCTAACCTGGACAGCTGCGCAGCTCCTGCTACCTCCACCCTCTGGATTTCCGGTCAGGTGATGGTGCATATGGGATGCCGTCATCGCGTATGCACCATCCTGTACAAGGACACCAGAAGCGGATCTGCACGTCCAGTGAATTGTCAGTGAGGTAAGTATGAAAAACCTTTTTTTCTTTTCTTTATAAAATTAATTAAATGGGTGAGGGGGGTATGGAGGGGAACTGCAAGTGATGGAGGATGGGAGGGAGACTGCAAGTGATGGAGTGGGGGTGAGGGAGTCTGCAAGCGATGGAGTGGGTGGTGGGAGGAAGACTGCAAGTGATGGAGAGGGGGGAAGAGGACTGCACATGATGAAGTGTGGGGATGGGGAATGCACATGATGAAGAGAGTGGAGGGACTGCACATAATGAAATGGGGGAGGGGGACTGCACATGATGGAGTGAGTTGAAGGAATGCACATGATAAAGAGAGTGGGGGACTGCACATGATGAAATGGGAGAGGGGGACTGCACATTAAGTGAGGGGGAAGGGGACTGCAAATGAAGTAGTGAGTGAGGGAGGGGGACTGCACATGATGAAGTGAGTGTGGGGTGGCGGACAACACATGATGAAGTCAGGAGGAGGTGGACTGCACATGATGAAGTGTGGGGAGGAGGACTACAAATTAAGTGAGTGGGGGACTGCACATGATGAAATGGGAGAGGGGGACTGCACATGAAGTGTGGGGGAGGGGGACTGCAAATGAAGTGGTGAGTGAGTGAGGGGGACTGCACATGATGATGTGAGTGTGGGGTGGCGGACAGCACATGATGAAGTCAGGAGGAGGTGGACTGCACATGATGAAGTGTGGGGAGGAGGACTGCAAATTAAGTGAGTGGGGGGACTGCACATGATGAAGTGGGGCAGGGGGACTGCAAATGATGAAGTGAGTTGGGGTAGGGGACTGCACATGACGAAATGGAGGGAGGAGGACTGCAAATCATGAAATGACTTGGGTCAGGAGGACTGCACATGACAAAGTGAGAGAGGGGAGGGGGACTGCAGATGTGAAGTGAGTTGGGGTCGGTGACTGTAAATGATGAAGTGAGTGGAGGGAGGTGGACTTCAAATGATGAATTGAGTGGGAAGGAAGACAGCAAACGATGAAGTGTGTGGGGGAGGCGAATGAAAGTGATGAAGTGAGTGGGAGATGGGAATGCAAATGATGAAGTGAGGGAGGGGAGGGAGACTGCAAATGATGAAGTGAGCGTGGAAGAGGGACTGCACATGATGAAGTAGGGGGAACGCCAATGATGAAGTGGGGGGAGACGAGGCAACCATCACTGCAATGGAGGGTGTAACCACCCCCTGCGCAACCTACCGCAGGGGGCTGCACATTGAAATAGGAGAGGTGACTGGGGAACGAAGGTGAACTCACTAGACTGACCCATGACCTATTCTCCGGGCCATACCCCTTCCAATGTACTTAATATTGGAGCTTCCGACGCACCCACCTCGAGTCAATGATGCATCCCACCTCATACTCCAGCTGCCCCTCTACCAATACTGGAGGGATTTTGGCTGAGGAATCTTCTTCAACCGCCCCCAATGGTTTTATAATATAATAATAAATTTTATTTTTTATAGCACCGACATATTCCGCAGCACTTTACATTTCAGAGGGGATTTGTACAGACAATAGACATTACAGCATAACAATAATCACATACAGTAGATTATAACAAATACCAAGAGGAGTGAGGGCCCTGCTCGCAAGCTTACAGTCTATGAGGAAAGAGGTAGACACGAAAGGTGGGTGGTAACAGTTGCCCTGATTGTATGGACCAGCCATAATGTTAAGTGTGTAACAGTACAGACACAGAGGGCTAATGGATGCATAAAGCATGTGGGAACATGATGCTGGGAACCTGGTTATGGTAAAACTTTTGGCTCTGCCACACAGGGATAGGTTAGGTTGTGTTGAGGCGATAGGCCAGTCTGAATAAATGCGTTTTCAGGACACGCTTAAAATTGTGGGGATTGGGGACTAATCGTATTGACCTGGGAAGTGCATTCCAAAGAATTGGCGCGGCATGTGTAAAGTCTTGGAGACAGGAGTGGGAGGTTCTGACTATTGAGGATACTAACCTCAGGTCATCAGCAGAACGGAGGGCGCGGGTAGGGTGGTATACTGAAACAAGGGAGGAGATGTAGGGTGGTGCTGAGCCATGGAGGGCTTTGTGGGTGAGGGTAATAAGTTTATACTGAATTCTGGAGTGGATGGGTAGCCAGTGTAATGACTGGCACAAAGAGAGGGTTTTTAAGAGGGATTTATGAAAAACATCAGATATTTTGAAGGAGGCGAGAAGCTGTAACTTGCATGCCACCAGATTGACTATTTCCATGATCTTGTATGGGCCAATTAACTTAGGGCCCAACTTCATTGAGGGGACCTTAAGTTTGATATTGCGAGTGGATAGCCAAACCCTCTCCCCTACAAGAAACGCCGGACCAAATCCTCTCTTCCTGTCTGCAAACCGTTTGTATCTCTCCTGAGCCTTGGAGATATTTCTCTAAACCTCCCACAACAAAGTTTTCAAGCATTGTACAACACTCTCAACCCCAGGACAACCTGAATCCATGCGAGAATACTCCCTGAAGTGAGGGTTAAACCCATAGTTGACGTGACAGGGAGGCTTCCCGGTAGACCGACTCACACGACCATTAAAAGCAAATTCTGCCATGGGCAACACCTCACACCAGTCCTCCTGTTTGGAAGAGGCCAAACATCTAAGAATTTGCTCTAAAGACTGGTTTGTGCGTTCAGTTTGACCGTTAGACTCAAGGTGATAAGTAAAGGAAAATGCTAATGTAATCCCAATTTCTTGCAGAAAGCCCTCCAAAACTTGGCCACAAACTGCACACCCCTGTCAGACACCACATTAACAGGCACACCATGCAGCCAGACCACGTGTTGTATGAATAAGCGGGGCAAAGTTTCAGCAGATGGTAGAGTGGGCAGAGGTACAAAATGAGCCTGTTTGGAGAACCTATCAACCACTACCCACACCACAAAGTTGCCCCTAGAAAGAGGAAGATTTGTGATAAAATCCATCGACAGAAGTGTCCATGGTCTATCTGAATTTGGCAAAGGCAACAACTCCCCGGCTGGCAATGAGAACTCTTTGAGCGGTCACAGACCTCACATGCAGACACAAATTTTTTAATATCTGCTACCATCGAGGGCCACCAGAAACCCCTAGTCACTGCTCCATAGGTGGCTGAAACCCCAGGATGGGCACTCAATGCAGAATCATGAAACTCCAGCAGGAGTCTGTGATGGAAATGTTCAGGTACAAACAATTTGCCTGGAGGTTTATTACAGGGAGCCAATGCCTGGGCCTCTAAATCCTCTCTCTTTAATCAGATGAAGCTTCTGCCACCACCACCCCTGGCTGAAGAATGGAGGATGGAGGTGCTGGAGAGGACACAGGATCAAAGTTTCAGGATAAAGCGTCTGCCTTAACATTTTTAGATCATGGGAAAAATGTGATAGTAAATGGAAATCAGGGAAAAAAGTTCCCACCGAGCCTGTCTGGGGGTTAATCTTTTGGCAGTCTCAATATAGGCTAAATTTTTGTGATCGGTGATCATGGTTACAGGGTGAACTGCCCCCTCCAAAAAATGCATCCAGTCTTCAAAGGCCAACTTGACCGCCAAAAGCTCCCTATTGCCTACATCATAATTTCTCTCGGCAGAACATCAGCCAGAGCCACAGGAATACTACCACTGATATTAACATCATCCCATCAGAGCCACCGGACTGCTACCCCTAATACCCCATATCATCCCGCCAGCCAGAGCCACCAGACTACTACTCCTAATATCCCACATCATCCCATCAGCCAAAGCCACTGGACTACTACCCCTAATATCCCACATCATCCCATCAGAGCCACTGGACAACTACCCCTAATATCCCACATCATCCCATCAGCCAGAGCCACTGGACTACTACCCCTAATATCCCACATAATCCCATCAGCCAGAGGCACCAGACAACTACCTCTAATATCCCACATCTTCCTGTCAGTCAGAAGCATGGACTACTACCCCTAATATCCAACATCATCCCATTAGCTAGAGCCACTGGAATACTACCACTAATATCCCACATCATCCTGTCAGAGCCACCAGACCACTACCTCTAATATCCAACATCATCCCGTTAGAGCCACCGGACTACTACCCCTAATATCCCACATCATCCCGTCAGCCAGAGCCACTGGACTACTACCACTAATATCCCACATCATTCTGTCGGCCAGAGCTACCGTAATACTACCACTAATATCCCACATCATCCCATCAGAGCCACCAGACTATTACCCCTAATATCCCACATCATCCCATCAGAGCCACCAGACTATTACCCCTAATATCTCACATCATCCCGTCAGAGCAACCGGACTACTACGCCTAATATCTCACAGAACTACTACCCCTAATATCCCACATCATCCCGTCAGCCAGAGCCACCGGAATACTACCACTAATATCCCACAACATCCCGTCAGAGCCACCGGACTATTACCTCTAATATCCCACATCATCCAGTCAGAGCCACTGGACTACTACGCCTAATATCACACATTATCCCATCAGCCAGAGTCACTGGACTACTACCACTAATAACCCACATCATCCCATCAGAGCCACCGGACTACTACCCCTAATATCCCACATCATCCCGTCAGCCAGAGCCACCAGATTACTACCCCTAATATCCCACATCATCCCATCAGCCAGAGCCACCAGACTACTTCCCTTAATATCTCACATCATCCTATCAGCCAGAGCCACCGGAATACTACCACTAATATCTGACATCATCCCATTAGCCAAAGCCACCAAACTACTACCCCTAATATCCCACATCATCCTGTCAACCATCCCACATCATCCCATCAGAGACACCGGACTCCTACCCCTAATATCCCACATCGTCCTGTCAGCCAGAGCCACCAGACTACTACGCCTAATATCCCACATCATCCCATTAGCCAGAGCCACCGGACTACTACCCCTAATATCCCATGCTGTCAGAGCAATCAGACTACTATCCCTAATATCCGACATCATCCCATCAGCGCCACCGGACTACTACCCTTAATATCCCACATCATCCTTCAAGAGCCAACCTTGTCAGGTTGGCACTGCTACTCCAATTTAAATGATACCTGGGTTGGAGGAATCCATCTTGTCTTTCTTTTTTTAATCTGTGTTTGAATTTTTAAGCTAATGAGGATGCTTCATGCCAGACAAAGAAAATTTCCTGATTCTGGGTGCCCCCTGCAGTCTGTCAGGGGGTGGTCTGTGTTGGCATGGGAATAAATTGTGTTATTTCCAGCTTTACAGAAGGATGATAACACCATAGAAATGATAAGAATAATAGGCCTCAGGTACCACAACTGTCTGCAAGGAAAACTGTTGCTTATAGCAACCAATCACAGCTCAGCTTTCATCTTTTAAACAGCTCTGGTGAAATGAAAGATACTTAGTGATTGGTTGCTATAGACAACACAGGCAGTGTAACCTGTTGTGGTCAAGAAGATGTGTCTGTGAAATATATATATTGGATAGTTAATATATACTGTATATACATATACTGTATATGATTAGATATTTATGTACAGTATATATACAGCTCTGGCAAAAATTAAATGACCACCACATCAAAACCATGAGCAGCCCATTCTCCAGACCTGAACCCCATCGAAAATCTCTGGAATGTAATCAAGAGGATGATGGATAGTCTCAAGCCATCAAACAAAGAAGAACTGCTTAATTGCCCCAAAAGCAGTGTGAAAGAGTAGTGGAAAGCATGCCAAGATGCATGAAAGCTGTTTTTAAAAATCATGGTTAGTCCACAAAATATTGATTTCAGCCCTCTTCCTGAGTTAAAACATTAGTATTGTTGTTTCTTAATGATTATGAACTTGTTTTCTTTGTATTATTTGATGTCTGAAAGCACTTTTTTTTTTAAATTTTGACCGTTTTTCTTTGTCAGAAAAAATAAAAAAAAATTATTGCTTGGAAATTCGGTGACATGTTGTCAGAAGTTTAGAGACTACAAGAACAATTTAGATTTTACTCAAAAATATACCTATAAACAGAAAAATCAGACAAACTGAACATTTGAAATTGGTCTCTTAATTTTTGCCAGAGCTACATATTAGATATTTATTAAATGGGGCTTTGAGTGTGGTTATGTAGAGTGGGTGGGGCTATGTGGAGTTGGCGTGGCTTGATACACACACACATACATATATACACTTATTTTTATATACATAGATAACACCAATCTCTCTATTTATATTTTGTGCCGTCCCTTGTTATATAGCTTCCTCTGCTGTTATGTAAAATGCTGTCCCTTATATAGTGTATTATTGTTATTCTTGATATTCACAGTGCCCTCTTTTATTACATAATCTTCTCTTGTTAGATATAATATGACTACTGATGGAGCAATATCTGACCAGAAGACCAGTCCATCAGCTGCCTCCCTCTGAAAAGAAGCTTTCTCATGCTCCATCAGCTATCATTGCACATTATATCTAACAAGAGAGGACGGTAAGTAATAAAAACAGGGCTCTCTTTAGTCCGATATGTAAAGTATGGTGCTGTAGATTACAAGAGAGGGCACTGTGTAACAAAGGACTGTGCTATACATAACATGATATATAGAGTTGAGTGAAACAGGGCGGTCAGATTCAAAAGCCGCCGACTTTCGCCAGAGTCGGGTTTCTTGAAATGAAACCCGACCACAGTGTGAATTTGGCCATGCGGTCGGTGACCCAAGCGTCAAAGTCAGGTTTCGCCGAATGCTTGCACGTGACTTTGACAGTTTTTGCAGCTCGCACGTGTTCACACTAGGAGATGCTGGTCGTTTTTTTTTGCCTATTTAGTTGCTGGATGCTAGCTGCCTCCAGTCTGATCTTGCACCCCTCCCACTGGCATTGCAGGTGGCCACAATCAGCTCTACCTGCCCATAAATTGTAAGCTTAGCCCGGTAGTGACATGTTAGTCCAAAATTGTAGGCTGGTTGCCCATAAGTGGCATATGTACGGTAGAGCAGGCACCCATCAGGGGAGGTCACCTTGCCGTGGTTGATGGGCTTACATGAATTGGCCAATTTGTGCACTAAGAACCTTCATTTTCATCTTACTGTAAGTAAAAAATTTTTTTAGGAAAGAAAAATATTTTGGAGGATTATTATCTAAATTGAATGGTTTTAATGTTTTTCTGTGTTTTCACATGGCCCAGATTCATGCACATGTGCTGCTGTATTATATATATATATATATACTGTGTGTATATATATATATATATATATATGTATATATATAATATATGTGGCTTTGTCGCCATAAAAAGAGGGTAGCCCAGACACATTTCTTGCGCAGGGAACTCAAGCTATCAGTGTGCGCCCCAGGTTTGAAGAGCCATTCTTTGCTGACAGTGTCCCTTTAATGGGGAATTGGCAGGACAAAATCAGCATGTCTAGATGCACCAAAACTGTATTCTGTCTATATCACATAACTAGGATTTTACCTTCAAGAACTGTATTAATACAAGAAAGCACTTCACCTTTCTGTGACTGAAGCATTAACAATTACATCGTAAATTCTTTATAGGAGCAATTTATTGTGCCTATATTTGGCTTCTAAAAGCATTTTAAAATGTCTAGTCTCACTCTCTACAAGCTCTGAAGTAAGACTGAATGGCTGTCTGAAAGAAGAATCCTTGATTTTATGATCAGCTGTCTCTCTATAAATTCGAAAATGGATCCAATAAAATTTGCAACTCACTCTCATTGCCGAGTCCTAAGTGAAAAAGTAATAAAAAAAAGCTTTATTCATCACGGGTTCACCATTGCAAAGTGCATTTTTCTGCTGTTTGTTGCCTTCTTTTTTGAAAGCTAACATTCTACATGTGTTAAATGCATGAATCATTTTATATCTAAGCCTCACAGAGATTCATAAAATAAATATAATTTCACGGTTAAAGAGAACAAGACTTTTTCAAGGTCATTGTAAAAATTTTTGTTTTTAACTCTACAGGCCAGTCCTTAAAGATACCCAAATGATGTTATGTGCCATGCTGTAAGTACCTCGTTAAAAAGTATTATGACAGGAGGCAAACATAATCTTAATCTGATCATCTGGTTCTTGAATTCTATCAGCATCTGCTTGAAAAACCAAGGGTGATAATGAATAAGGAACAATGCCAATAGATCAAGAAAATGTTTGTGCATTTTGCAATCAAAATGGTGTGCACGCAAGCATAAGTTGTAATGATGCACATCCCCCTGAAATAATCATGTCATTTCTTATTTTCATTGGGTCATTGCTTTGAAAATGATCTGAAGTAACAGCATGCAAAGCAAATTTCAGGTGAAATGTGATCGAGTGTGACTGGCAGTACTGTTGATTGAAGCAACAAAGCATGACACCATTTGCAATAGACATTAAAGAATTCTATGAAGGTTCTGAAAGCAAAACAGGCTTATAAAAATGTTTTGCAGTCAGTTAAATTATTACAGGCCTAGTACATAAATTGCTGTTTACTTGAGACACTTTTAGTAAGCAAAAGTTTTTTGGGGTCTCTATATCTGACAATAGTATTTATTAGAGTTGAGCGAAACGGGTCGAAAAATTTCAAAAGTCGCCGACTTTTGGCAAAGTCGGGTTTCATGAAACGAAACCCGACCCTAGGATGAGGTCGGCCACGAGGTCGGCGACTTACGCGCCAAAGTCGCATTTCAAAAGTTTGTTTTGCGCTCTTTTTCAGCCAATCAGGATCCACGGACACTGTGGGCAACGTGATGACATAGGTACGGGTCACCACCATCTTTCAGAAGGGCATGCAAGTGATTGGCTTGCTTTGGTGGGCGTCACAGGGGGTATAAAAGGGCGTGCACGCCGACCGCGATCTTACTTCTGCCGATCTTAGCATAGGGAGAGGTTGCTGCTGAATCTGTAGGGAGAGTGTTAGGCAGGGAAGAAGAAAAAAAAACTGCTTCTGCTGCTAGCGATTGTGCCTGTACAACACACCAGTCACTGTGTGTGCAGTGCAAGGGGAGGATATTTTGTGGTGTATCAGTGGTGTTGGTTGCTGGGCTGCCTTCTAAGGCTTCCTGACAGCTGCATTGCTGTTTACCCACTGCTCTGCAAACTGCTTTTTTAAAAGCAATCCCAATTTTTTTTTTGTCCTGCTGAGGTACTGAGCTGCAAACTGCTTTTTTAAAAGCAATCCCAATTTTTTTTTTGTCCTGCTGAGGTACTGAGCTGCAAACTGCTTTTTTAAAAGCAATCCCAATTTTTTTTTTTTGTCCTGCTGAGGTACTGAGCGTGCATTTTTTCACACCATACAGCGGTGTACGCTCCTCACACAGTACCGTGTAACGGCTGTTATCACAGCCACAGTGAAGCTATCTGTGTCACTCTGTGAGAATAAGTCGAGGACATGTTCCGTTCTTACAGACCTGCACTCTAGTGAGATTCCTACTCTGCCCAATTCTACATACACCTTGTAGTTTGTGATACACTAGCCAATTTCTGCCTGTGACATAGCGCTGTGATATTCAGTGGGCCTCACACAATCCAAAAGTGTCCAGTGTCCACAAGTGTCTGCAGAAATTCAAAATCTCACTTATCCTCTAGTCACTTTGGTCACAGCTGTGCCATCGAGCCTGTGACATATCGCTCAGATATTCAGTGGGCCTCACACAATCCAAAAGTGTCCAGTGTCCACTAGTGTGAGCAGAAATTCAAAATCTCACTTATCGTCTAGTCACTTTGGTCACAGCTGTGCCATCGAGCCTGTGACATAGCGCTCAGATATTCAGTGGGCCTCACACAATCCAATAGTGTCCAGTGTCTGCAGAAATTCAAAATCTCACTTATCCTCTAGTCACTTTGGTCACAGCTGTGCCATCGAGCCTGTGACATAGCGCTCAGATATTCAGTGGGCCTCACACAATCCAAAAGTGTCCAGTGTCCACAAGTGTCTGCAGAAATTCAAAATCTCACTTATCCTCTAGTCACTTTGGTCACAGCTGTGCCATCGAGCCTGTGACATAGCGCTCAGATATTCAGTGGGCCTCACACAATCCAAAAGTGTCCAGTGTCCACTAGTGTGAGCAGAAATTCAAAATCTCACTTATCGTCTAGTCACTTTGGTCACAGCTGTGCCATCGAGCCTGTGACATAGCGCTCAGATATTCAGTGGGCCTCACACAATCCAAAAGTGTCCAGTGTCCACAAGTGTCTGCAGAAATTCAAAATCTCACTTATCCTCTAGTCACTTTGGTCACAGCTGTGCCATCGAGCCTGTGGCATAGCGCTCAGATATTCAGTGGGCCTCACACAATCCAAAAGTGTCCAGTGTCCACTAGTGTGAGCAGAAATTCAAAATCTCACTTATCCTCTAGTCACTTTGGTCACAGCTGTGCCATCGAGCCTGTGACATAGCGCTCAGATATTCAGTGGGCCTCACACAATCCAAAAGTGTCCAGTGTCCACTAGTGTGAGCAGAAATTCACAGTCTCACTTATCCTCTAGTCACTTTGGTCACAGCTGTGCCATCGAGCCTGTGACATAGAGCTCAGATATTCAGTGGGCCTCACACAATCCAAAAGTGTCCAGTGTCCACTAGTGTGAGCAGAAATTCAAAATCTCACTTATCCTCTAGTCACTTTGGTCACAGCTGTGCCATCGAGCCTGTGACATAGCACTCAGATATTCAGTGGGCCTCACACAATCCAAAAGTGTCCAGTGTCCACAAGTGTCTGCAGAAATTCAAAATCTCACTTATCCTCTAGTCACTTTGGTCACAGCTGTGCCATCGAGCCTGTGACATAGCGCTCAGATATTCAGTGGGCCTCACACAATCCAAAAGTGTCCAGTGTCCACAAGTGTCTGCAGAAATTCAAAATCTCACTTATCCTCTAGTCACTTTGGTCACAGCTGTGCCATCGAGCCTGTGACATAGCGCTCAGATATTCAGTGGGCCTCACACAATCCAAAAGTGTCCAGTGTCCACTAGTGTGTGCAGAAATTCAAAATCTCACTTATCCTTTAGTCACTTTGGTCACAGCTGTGCCATCGAGCCTGTGACATAGCGCTCAGATATTCAGTGGGCCTCACACAATCCAAAAGTGTCCAGTGTCCACTAGTGTGAGCAGAAATTCAAAATCTCCCCTGTCCTATGGAGACCTTGTACCTTGTTTTACATTACTATATAGTTTGTTGGATTTTGTCTACATTTCTACCAAAAATGAGGAAGGCTGGTGGAAGAGGCCGTGGAATTGGGCGGGGGTTGGCAGCTGGTAATGATGGTGTTGGTGGTGGATCTGATGGTAGTGGCAAGAGCAAAATAGGACCGAATGCAGGAGGTGATGAGCCTGCGTCATCGTCTGGCTCCATAAGGCTTCAAAGGCTTAGTTTTCTAGGAGTTGGCAAACCGCTTTTAAAGCCAGAGCATCAGGAAAAAGTTTTGTCTTACATTGCTGACTCAGCCTCCAGCTCTATCGCCTCCTCTTCTTCAGTTGTAAAAAGTAAAAGCACTGAGTCGTCATTGGAGGCTCATGTTCATGAACCACACCTTTCCTTGTGTCCTTCACCCCAACCAAGATTGAAGGATGACGCAGGCCATACTACTGATTACTCCATGGAGCTGTTTTCACATACCATGCCTGGATTATCAAGTCAAATGGTGAATTACCAGGCCAAGATGAATCTGACATGGAGTGCACTGATGCACAGCCGCTGATGGATAATTCTGCTGGTACATTCACTCAGAGCACTACATTGTCCTCGCAGTGTACAGAGCCAGATTCTGACCCTTATGAGACTCAGGTGCCCTTTCCGCACACTATACCACCATACACGATGACACAGAGGAAGGTGCACATGACATTGAAGAGGAGGTGATGGATGACCCAGTTGTTGACCCAGATTGGCATCCATTGGGGGAAGAGGGTGCTGCTTCCAATAGCTCAGATGAGGAGCATCCACAGCAGACATCGACATCGCAACAGCTGTTATCTGGCAGGCCCGGAGCACTCCAAAGACAGGTTCCAAAAATCAAAAGAGTTGCTGGACAGCTTGTCCAGAGGGTCAAAACATCACAGCGTGCTAGGCCGCAAAATGTCTGCCAAAGTAGGAAGAGTGCAGTGTGGCACTTTTTTGAACAAAATCCTCATGATCAGGCCAAGGTTATCTGTAAGAAGTGCGCAAAGACCTTTAGCCGAGGGAAAAATCTTAAAAATTTGAATACCAGTTGCATGCTTAGACATTTAAACACCATGCACTTGCAAGCGTGTACACAACACCAAACCTCAAGTGCCACATGTGCAACTGATCACAACGAAGGTAGTCAGCAACGCTACATTGTTTCCCCCACTGTAAGCTCACCGGTTAGCACAGCAGAAAATGTTGAGGTGTCGTTGCAAGGCCACAGCAGTCAGGGAATCCCACTGTTATATCAACGAAAGACTGATTCTAGGCCATCAGAAAGAACACCAACTCCATCACCATCATCAACCCTCTCTCAGTCCGCCCTGTCCACCGCTACTTCCACCATATGCAGCTCTCAAGTCCAGCTCACCCTCCCAGACACTATGAATAGGTCAAGAAAGTACTCAGTCTCTCATCCGCGTACACTGGGTTTGAACGCCCACAATGCCAAACTAATCTCGTTTGAGATGATGCCCTTTCGGTTGGTGGAAAGCGCAGCTTTCCGCGAACTCATGGCCTATGCAGTACCACGCTATGACCTACCCAGTCGCCACTTCTTCTCTCACAAAGCCATCCCAGCCCTCCACCATCATGTGAAAGACCGCATTGTCCATGCACTCAAGAAGTCAGTGAGCGGAAAGGTGCACCTCACAACTGATGCATGGTCCAGTCGGCATGGCCAGGGCCGTTACGTGTCCATCACTGCACACTGGGTTAATGTGGTGGATGCAGGGTCCACAGGGGACAGCGGTGGTGGGACAGTGCTGCCTAGCCCACGGTATAGGAAACAGTTGGCTGAAGGCGTTCGACCCTCCTCCTCCTCCTCCAGAAGCGAAAGCTCGTCCACAGAGCGCAGTCGTACGAGCACTCCATCTGCAGCTGCCACTGTTGCACACGAGGTGTCCCCCTATCGAGCAGCTAGTGGAAAGCGAAAGCAGGCTGTGTTGCAGATGATGTGTTTGGGCGACAGACACACCGCCGAGGTGCTGGCCGAGTACTTGAAGCGACAAACTGAGTCATGGCTGGGCAGTGTACATCTTGAGGCAGGCAAGGTAGTTAGTGATAACGGCCGTAATTTTGTGGCAGCCATAGCCCTTTCAAAACTCAGCCACATACCTTGCTTGGCTCACACCTTGAACCTGGTGGTGCAGTGCTTCCTCAAAAATTATCCGGAGTTAACAGCCCTGCTCCAGAAGGTGCGAAAACTGTGCGCGCACATCCGCCGGTCGCCTGTACACTCCGTTCGTATGCAGAAGCTGCAGCGATTGCTCCACCTTCCCAACCACCGCCTCATTATCGACATTGCAACAAGGTGGAACTCCACCCTGCACATGGTGGAGCGGCTATGCGAGCAGAGGCAGGCCATAATGCATTTGTGGGAGGATACACGGCCAGGCACTTTGAGAGCAGACATGGAGTTGACAGGTGTGCAGTGGTCGAAGCTGAAAGACCTCTGTAAAGTCCTTCAGTGTTTTGAGGAATGCACACGGCTGGTAAGCGCATATGACGCCATCCTAAGCATGAGCATCCCACTTATGCATCTGCTCATGCAAACTTTGACGCACCTTAAGGAGCAGGCTTCTGCAGCCAATGTTGATGAGGAGGAAGAGGAGGAGGGAATCCTTGATGACATTCAGCCATTGTCTGCTCAGGGACCTCTCCTGGACGAGGTGGAGGAAGAAGAGGAGGAGGAGGAGGAGGATGATGGGGATGATTACTTAGGGGAGGAGGATGCATCTCGTGGGGCAAGTCAAAATGTTGGCGTGGCAAGGTCTGGTACAGGGTTTGTGCGTGACTGGAGGGATGTGGATTTGCCAGAAAGTGCTCCTCCAACCAACACTCGCAGTGCATCATTGACACCGGGAACATTGGCCCACATGTCAGATTATGCCTTGCAGATCCTAAAAAGGGACCCCCGCATTGCCAAAATGATGAACGATGACGACTACTGGTTGGCCAGCATCCTGGATCCACACTATAAAGGCAAATTACAAAACATCATGCCACAGGAGAACCTTGACCTAATATTGGCTAATAAACAAGCAACTCTGCTCCAGAAGGTGCGAAGACTGTGCGCGCACATCCGCCGGTCGCCTGTACACTCCGTTCGTATGCAGAAGCTGCAGCGATTGCTCCACCTTCCCAACCACCGCCTCATTATCGACATTGCAACAAGGTGGAACTCCACCCTGCACATGGTGGAGCGGCTATGCGAGCAGAGGCAGGCCATAATGCATTTGTGGGAGGATACACGGCCAGGCACTTTGAGAGCAGACATGGAGTTGACAGGTGTGCAGTGGTCGAAGCTGAAAGACCTCTGTAAAGTCCTTCAGTGTTTTGAGGAATGCACACGGCTGGTAAGCGCATACGACGCCATCCTAAGCATGAGCATCCCACTTATGCGTCTGCTCATGCAAACTTTGACGCACCTTAAGGAGCAGGCTTCTGCAGCCAATGTTGATGAGGAGGAAGAGGAGGAGGGAATCCTTGATGACATTCAGCCATTGTCTGCTCAGGGACCTCTCCTGGACGAGGTGGAGGAAGAAGAGGAGGAGGAGGAGGAGGATGATGGGGATGATTACTTAGGGGAGGAGGATGCATCTCGTGGGGCAAGTCAAAATGTTGGCGTGGCAAGGTCTGGTACAGGGTTTGTGCGTGACTGGAGGGATGTGGATTTGCCAGAAAGTGCTCCTCCAACCAGCACTCGCAGTGCATCATTGACACCGGGAACATTGGCCCACATGTCAGATTATGCCTTGCAGATCCTAAAAAGGGACCCCCGCATTGCCAAAATGATGAACGATGACGACTACTGGTTGGCCAGCATCCTGGATCCACACTATAAAGGCAAATTACAAAACATCATGCCACAGGAGAACCTTGACCTAATATTGGCTAATAAACAAGCAACTCTGGTAAATCGGTTGCTTGAGGCATTCCCAGCACACAGCAGCGGTGATGGTTCTCACACGAGCCGTACGGGCCGGAGTCAGCTTGGCAGAGGTGTTCGTGGTGCACACAGCAGAAGTGGCGTTGGAGACAGGGGTTTCATGACAATGTTGTGGACTGATTTTTCAAGTACCGCTCACACAACTGGTAATACTGCATCGATGGAAAGTGACAGGAGACAGCAGTTGTCAACTATGGTTACAAACTACTTTTCCTCCAATATCGATGTTCTCCCACACAGGTCATTCCCCTTTGACTATTGGGCCGCTAAACTGGACACCTGGCCTGAATTGGCACAATATGCCTTACAGGAGCTCGCTTGCCCAGCTGCAAGTGTGCTATCGGAAAGAGTCTTCAGTGCAGCTGGATCAATTCTGACAGAAAAAAGGACCCGTCTGTCAACCCAAAATGTGGATGATCTAACCTTCAGTAAAATGAACCACGCATGGGTTTCCAAGGATTTTGTCCCACCTTCCCCTGATGACACATAGGGTGACAGAAAAATGGCTTGCTTTGGTCCACCTCTTCCTGGGACTTGACCTATTTCACCTTTTGCATCAGCTGAATGTCCAACATCAACATATGCCACTTTCTAAAACTCCCTAACTGTGCTGCCTTCCCCCCCATGGCCAGGGTCACCACCTAGCGCACGACACCGTGCGAGTGCCGTTGCCCTGGACAGGTGGGTAGGCCGACTCTTGGGCGCGGGCACTGGCACAGGGTCACTCCTAGTGCAATCAAGTGTCTCTGACGGTGGTGGTGCACACCCACCGTCAGACACACCGCCGTACTATGAGGGGCCCAGTGCCAGTACCGACGCCCACGAGTGGGCCCCCCTTGTTTGGGCAGGGACCCAGCATTTGCAATCTTTACCTCTCCCTGCTCCTCCGCTGTGTAGTCTGGGCCGTCAAATCCATACTGTGCCTGACACCATCTGAGCCTGCCTCCTGATGTATAGACATATATTTTGAATGTGTACGCTATCCATACATGAAGCTGCATTCTTCTAAACACCTGTGCTATACATAACAGGCCTTCAGATTAAATCATAATCTCCTATGAGTGCCTGCTTTGTGCATTCATAGAAGATTTACAATGACAGGCCTTGTGCAGACCCCAGGATGTCATGACATCTTGCGGTTTGTGCAAGTTAAATGCCACTGTCAGAGATTAACCGCAGCATTTAACACGTTAAAGGACATGGGTGAGCCGCGGATACAACCGTGGCTGTTAGAGGCACATGACAGCTGATCAAATTTTTCAGAATAAAGTGTCCTGTGTGAGTACATGAGGAAAAACACTAAATATGACAGTTATTTTACTGTTACTCTACATTTTCACTAGTTTTTCCCTATCTCAAATTTGCAATCTACATATAGCTGGGGAGGAGACTAGCTGGAGGGATCTCTACCATACACATCACTGCACACAGAGATATTCCTGCTCTTCATTCATTTTTTAGATCATACAGACAAACAGCAGAATGGAGGAAATTATGTAGCATAGCTGAACTGTCTTGACTTGAATCAGGCTCTAATGTTAGAGAGCTGTGCACAATGACATTTCTTCAGTCGAAAAATACTAGAAACAAATGGCAAGAAAAAAGCAAATTATGTAGTTTTCATTTTTTTTCTAGAAAAATGATGGCCATTATCATGGAAACCAAAAGGACACTATTATATTCAGTTGAGTATATTAAGGGTCATTCATACCAACCATGTGATATATATGAAATTGCTCTCCATTTCAAATTTCTGTTCCTATCACAGAAGAGAAAATAAGAAATCTCACTATAGTTGTAAATCTAGTATAAATTGAACATGTACTGTACATATAGAAGACTGTGCTCTATAAGACAGTTTACAATAATACTCTTTAAAGAGTAACCATCATTAGAGATTAGCAAATCTTTTAAAAATAACATTTTCCAGCTTTGCAAAATTTCCCCCCAAAATTAAATTTGCAGCAAATAATTTTGACACTAATCTTAATACTGCAAAGATCTCCTAGTACAGTTTTGAGCCCCTTATCAGGCCGGGGTCACACTTGTGAGAAACTTGCACAAGTCTCATGTCTCAATACTCGACACTGCCACCGGCACTTGGGGAGTGTGTGGCTGCAAGTATTGCTATGCAGCTAAGCGCTCCGGTCCGAGTGCCGCGGCAGTGCCGGGTACTGAGACGCGAGACTCGTGCGAGTTTCTCGCAAGTGTGACCCCGGCCTTAATGTGCAAGTGACTTTATTCGATCTGGTTAAGGGAAAAGGGATCACAATTAGTGGAAAGCACC
This sequence comes from Dendrobates tinctorius, assembly GCF_039654945.1. NCBI lineage: Eukaryota > Metazoa > Chordata > Amphibia > Anura > Dendrobatidae > Dendrobates > Dendrobates tinctorius. The sequence goes on from NW_027361917.1 coordinate 31,401,125, forward strand.
AGAGTATTTAACAACACACTGCATTTTCAGACTTTTTAGACTACTTAAATTCCCAAAAAAAATCCAATTATTTATTTTAAAAGCAAAAGTCTGGTGTTTATACTCAGGTGATGCAAATGGCAGAAGCTGTAACATTTTGACACGTAAATGTGTAAAAACTTTCCATCTTTGGAAAGTATAACAAGCTTTCTCCTTTGCTAAATGAAGAGGCAATAGCTTTTTACATAGGCTATATAAAAATGATCATATTACCGTACTTAGGAAGCAGGCATAGATTCATTTCTTCAAAAGTGAATAAGTTATGGATTCACAAGTAGGTGAGAAAAAATGATCATTATTTTGGGATCCATATCAGGTTTGTTATTTTCAAAATAAGTAAAAAATGTACTAAAGAATTTTATCAAGCAGATCAAAAATTATCGTTTTTTTTAGGCATCGCTTTCAGACTACCTGTTTTCAAAGTTAAGAAACAATGGCATGCAAAAAATCCCTATTTTTAGAGCTGTATTATGTTAGTGTAGCCTGAAGACTAGAGATGGGCAAACCCGAACAGTAAAGTTTGGCATCCATACTGAACATCTACTGTTCGGGCATCGACAATGAACATGGAGTTCACCAGGAGGTTCGTGTTACTGTTCGGGTTCTCCCCCCCCAGACACCGGGTGTTTGTCATGCTGTCACTGGTGTCAGCTGATGGGACTACTGCTCTCATCAGTCAATGCCTTTTTTTACTAATAACAGTAAGAGCAGCAGCACTCATCGGCTGGCACATGCACTGTAAATAACAGCACCCAGACCCAAACACAAACTTTTTGTAACTGTTTGGCCAAACCAACCAGAACCGAACAACCAGGTGTCCGCCAATCTCTACTCAAGACTGTATGCTTCCCAGTAACAAAACAATTTTTCTTTAGAACACACTGGAAAAGTGATGGAAATGTGCATAAGAATTTATCGAGCGTGGCAGCATCAAGAGCACACACAGCAGAATTTGATAGGGCAGGCAAAGGGATATCAGGGTCTGTAAATGGAGGGTCAGGAAAAGCAGCCACAGTGTTGTATATCACTATAAACTACAGTTGGCAACAAGGGGATACATGACTGACATGACATTGCAGCGCCAGCAGGGACAGAAGCTACACTGTAGAAAAATATGATGTGGCAGACAAGGACATATCTGGCAGTGTAGAGCCAGGAATGGCAGCCTCAGCAGCAGCAGTACAAATGTATAAGTGACATGATGGGCAGGGAGTAGATGCTTGGCTGGGAGTGGAGCATAGGAATTAGCAGCAGCAGAACTACAATGGGGGAAAAAATTATTTAGTCAGCCAACAATTGTGCAAGTTCTAACACTTAAAAAGATGAGAGAGGTCTGTAATTGACACCATAGGTAGACTACAACTATGAGAGTCAAAATGAGAAAACAATTCCAGAAGATAACCTTGTCTGATTTGACAAGATTTATTTTGCAAATTATGTTGGAAAATAAACTTTTGGTCACCTAAAAACATGCAAGATTTCTAGCTTTAACAGACCTGTAACTTCTTTAAGAGGCTCCTCTTTCCTCCACTCATTACCTGTAGTAATGGCACCTGTTTCAACTTGTTATCAGTATAAAAGATTCCTGTCCAAAACCTCAAGCAGTCACACTCAAAACTCCACTATGGTGATGACCAAAGAGCTGTCCATGGACACCAGAAACAAAGTTGTAGCCCTGCACCAAGCTGGGTGTCACGATGACCCGTCCTGTGTGACGCGATCCGCAGGCTGGTAACTAAAACAACAAGACACGGGGAAAGGGGAAACAGTTACAACGGTGGGCCCTGCGATAGGGAAAGGGGGCGTGGAGACCTCCTGCACTCCCCTGAGTCAGTGACCCTAATGCTCCTAACGTTCCCTATGCCGGTTCCGCACTGGGCGCCGCTCAGGAACCTGTCGCCCTAGCACACCCTACACCTATCCATTGCTAGGGAGCTGGGTGGCGCAGGCACTGACCCGACCGCTGTACTAATACACACTAAGGAAAAACACAAACAGGGTAACACCACTTAGCTTTACTCTGTTGCACTTGCTCCTGGCAGCAGAGTCCACCACCAGAATGCAGCTCTCCTCCTGAATACCTGACACCAAGCACTGTCAGAGTGCCAAGGAAATCCCCTCAGACTCCTTCCATACCAGGGCTAAGACAGTGCTGCAAGGAACGCTCTCCAACTCCTTCCTCCACCAAGGATGGTTGAAATGAACACTATCACCAACACTGATTGCAACACCAGTGACTCTTTTATAGCAGAGCCAGAGAAATCACACCTGCATCATAATCATGTGCACTAACTAAAGAAACCAGAGTGCAATGATGCACACCACCACCACGGGGCAAATATAGAACAAAAGACACCACAGTGCAATAATCCTAATGGCCACCGGGGGGCAAAAACCAAACCTACGCACAGCTTAAGAAAAAAAGGTTACCTGTGCTTTATATCAGTCCTGACCCAGCATGGATCATGACACTGGGAAGACTGAATCTGCAATAGGCATGGGGTAAAAATGATCACAAGAGCGGTGAGCAAAAATCCCAGAACCACATGAGGGGACCTAGAGAATGACCTGCATAGAGCTGAGACCACCATAACAAAGGCTACCATCAGTAACACACTACGCCTCCAGGGACTATGATTCTGCAGTGCCAGTCATGTCCCCCTTCTTAAGCCAGTACATGTCTGGGCCCATCTGAAGTTTGCTAGAGAGCATTTGGTCTGATGAAACCAAAGTAGAACTGTTTGGTAGAAACAAAATTCATCATGTTTGGAGGAGACAGAATGCTGAGTTGCATCCTAAGAACACCATACCTACTATGAAGCATGAGGTGGCAACATCATGCTTTGGGGCTGTTTCTCTGCAAAGGGACCAGGACAACTGATCCGTGTACATGAAAGAACGAATGGGGCCATGCATCGTGAGATTTTGAGTGCAAACCTCCTTCCATCAGCAAGGACATTGAAGATGAAAAGTGCATGGGTCTTTCAGCATGATAATGATCCCAAGCACACTGCCAGGGCAACCAAGGAGTGGCTTCGTAAGACGCATATGAAGGTCTTGGAGAGGCCTAGCCAGTCTCTAGATCTCAACTCCATAGAAAACCTTTGGAGAGATTTGAAAGTCCGTGTTGCCCAGCAACAGGCCCAAACATCACTGCTCTGAAGGAAATCTGCATGGAGGAATGGGCCGACATACCACCAACAGTGTGTGCCAACCTTGTGAAGACTTACAGATAGCATTTGAACTCTGCCATTGTCAATGAAGGCGATATAACAAAATATTGAGATTAACTATTGTTAATGACCAAATACTTATCTTCCACCATAATTTGCAAAGTAAATGTTGCCAAATCAGACCAGGTGATTTTCTGGATTTGTTTTCTCATTTTGACTCTCATAGTTGTGGTCTACCTATGATGTCAATTACAGGCCTCTCTCATCTTTTTAAGTGGGAGAATTTACACAATTGGTGGCTGACTAAATACTTTTTCCCCCACTGTATGTTGAAAAAAAACAATGGAAAGGCAGGTAGTGAGATTGTACAGCTGATGCAGTCACTGGCATCAACCGAAAGTGAATGAAAGTTGGCACCTTTCCTAATTAATTTTGATACATTAAAATATTGCCACATCTGTGGTGGATAACCTAGTTTGTTCAGGTGTGAAAAATGTTTTAGCAATGCTGAATATCCTCTTTAAAAGTACACTGGAGGCTGAACATAACAGTGTGCATAGTAAATTAGGCTATTTATTGCCTGGTCCAATAGGTTGAGATAAGAGTCCATGGGATCAGGGCTCTAGGTATCTGCTAGACATGGACACAGTATACGTACAATATAACATGTCGGTTCAGCTAGTGCATATTTGTTTGCTGAAATGTTTCAGGTTGGCTTAAGGGTGTGCACGGGTCTAATATTGGACTATTAGAAAAAAAAGTGTGGAACCACATTGTGCGCCATACAGAATAATGAGCCCCATATATTTCTCCATACAGAATAATTGGCCACATATAATGTTCCATACAATATATGATGAGCTCCACATAATGCTGCAGTATATGATGGTCCCCATGGACGATGCTCCAGTGTGTTATGGACCCAAATAATGCTCCACATATAATGGGCTCCTCTTCTAATGCTCCAGTGTATAATGGGCCCCGTAAATGCTGCTCCAGTTTCTGATGTCCCCAATCTGGAATGCTGCAGTATATGATGGGCCTCATGGATGATGCTCCAGTGTCTTATGGGCCCTAATAATGCTCCATATATAATGGGCCCCATTTCTAATGCTCCATTGTATCATGTGCCCCATAGATGCTGCTCCAGTGTCTGATCTGCCCAATTTGAAATGCTCTAGTATATGATGGGCCTCATGGATGATGCTCCAGTGTGTTATGGGCCCTAATAATGCTCCATATAAAATGGGCCCCATTTCTAATGCTCCAGTGTATCATGTGCCCCATAGATGCCTCTCCAGTGTCTGATCTGCCCCATTTAGAATGCTCCAGTATATGATGGGCCTCATGGATGATGCTCCAGTGTCAGATGTCCCCCATTTTTAATACTCCAGTATATGATGGGCCCCATTTTTAATTAGCCCAGGCATGGTATGTGAAAAGAGATCCATGGAGTAATCTGAAGTGTGTGCTGCCGCATCCTTCACTTTTGGTGTGGGTGAAGGACACAAGGAAAGTGGTTGCTCCTGACCAGAAGTCCGTGCTTACGACTCAGTGCTTGCATTTTTTTAAACTTCAGAAGAGGAGGCGATAGAGCTGGAGGCTGTTTCAGCAATGTAAGCCAAAAACAGTTCCTAATGCTCCGGCTTTAAAAGCAGTCTACCTACTCCCAGAAAATGGAGCCTTAAAGGCCTTCCAGAGCTACACCATGATGCAGGCTCAACACCTCTTGCCTTAGCTGCTATTGTGTTTTTAGCACTACCAGCAGATGCACCACCATCAGTACCAGGTGGCCCCCCACGCCCACGTCCGCATCCTCTTCCACCATACTTCCTTATGTATTAGAAAATTGACCCAAAATACCAGCAGATATATGGTACTGTATCAGAAGCGTTCAGCTCTATACAGTCTAGGGATAACAGTAAATCTCCGTATATATTTCGTGAGTCATACACAGACGCTCACAGGCTCAATATGGATTACCCAATAAAATAAAAAGGTGAAAAAGGGTACAGTATCACCAGATACAAGGTGTATATATAGTATAGTGTAAACATTCTGAATCTCCGTATACATATCAGGAGGCAGACGCAAACGCTCTCAGGCCCAGTATGGATTACATAAGAATATGAAAAGCTGTAAATGGATAATGTAACACAAGCGTACAGCTGTATACAGTGTTGGCCAAATTTGAAATCTCGGTTATTTATTTCCTGAGTCACCCTCAGACGCTCACTCAGTCAGGGTTTGACCATAATAAAAAATGTTGTAAAAAAGGTACTGGATAACAAGATAGCAAGTATATATATTATAGGGTACAATTGAAATCTCCGTATACATAGTCCCGTAGTCAGTCTCAGACACTTACTCAGTATGGATTTGACCATAATACTAAATTTCGAACAAAGGTACTGTATAGCAAGATGCAAGCTGTATAGGGTAAAAATTGGTTTCTCCGATTCACCGTATATATAGAAGGCATAAGCCACACACGCTCACTCATAATGGATGATACCGTAATACAAAATTTTGAACAAAGGTACTGTATCAGAACATACCAGATGTATCCAGTCTAGTAGTAATTTTACATTTCCATCTATACTTCTGGAGTCTGACAGACACTCACAGGCTCAGTATGTATTACACCAGAATTTAACAAGTAGAAAAAGGGAAAGGTAGTCGAAGCGTACAACAGTATACAGTGTTGTGGTACTTTTAAATCTTCGTAAATATTTCAATCTCAGTAAGCCAGTCCAGACTCTCCACTACTGGAAACTACATGGATACAAGTACAGATGGAAAGTTGAGAGTTAGCAGAAATTTGGGAATTACTTATCGCGTGAAAACCTCCCGGTACATGTTGCAGAGGTGATGCAGACCCTCAATTACTGTGTCCGTGGAGACAGCGAAAACGGTTCTTTGTGAAGTAAAGATTGCCTTATCGCAGTAGCGTGGATCACATCACCGTTACTCGTCTCCATCAAACTGTGATCACAGGGAGAGATGTAGGCATGGTCCTCACTGCCTATCATGATGTGTCTGGTCATTTTGGAGTGCAAAAGACAGAAGCCACGGACCGTAGGCGATTCTATTGGATTGGCATGAGAGAAGACATTTAAAATGGTGGCAGGAATGTTACACGTCTGTGACTATCACAACTGTGAAAGGTGATCATAAAGCACCACTGCATCCACTTGTAAGTTGACGTCCGTTTCATATGGTATCCATTGATCATCTGAAGGTAGAGGCCAGCAGGAAAGGCCATAGCTACATCTTAACCATCATCAATCAGTAAACCAAATTTCTAGTGGCCATCACTGTGAAGGATTTCACTGCCCAGAATACACAGCGGTGGAGCAGGGAGAGGTAAGTATTGCAACTTGCAAGTGCTGTGGTCATGAGCAAGCAAGGGGGGCACACTCGTGGTCGACGGTACTGGCACAGGGCCCCTCATAGTACGCTGGTGTGTCTGACAGCGAGTGGGCCCCCCCACCATCAGAGACACTGTATTGTACTATGAGGGGCCCTGTGCCAGTGTCGTTGGCCATCTGTGGGCCCATCCACCTGTTCAGAGCAACGGCACTTGCCCGGGTGCGCCAGGTGTTGACCCAATCCATTGGGGAGGCGGGTGGGCAGCCCACTTAGGGAGATTTAAAAAATGGCATATGTTGATGTGTTGGCTGGACATTCAGATGCTGCAAAGGGCGGAATTGGGCAAGTCCGAGGAAGAGGAGGACAAAAACAAGGCAGTTTTCTGTCAACCTATGTGTCATCAGGGGAAGGTGGGATAAAATCCTTTAAAACCCATGCATGGTTCATTTTAATGAAGGTGAGATCATCAACTTTTTGGGTAGACAGATGGGTCCATTTTTCTGTCAGGATTGATCCAGCAGCACTTAAGAATCTTTCAGATAACACACTTGCAGCAGGGCAAGTGAGCTCCTGTAAGGCATATTGTGCCAATTCAGGCCAGGCGTCCAGTTTAGAGGCCCAATAATCAAAGGTGAATGACCTGTGAGGGAGAACATCGATATGGGAGGAGAAGTAGTTTGTAACCACAGTTGACAAATGCTGTCTCCTGTTACTTTTAATCGATGCAGTATTAGCAGTTGCGTGAGCGGTACTTGAGAAATCATTCCACGACATGGACATTAAACCCCTGTCACCAACGCCACTTCGGCTGTGTGCACCACGAACACCTCTTCCATTGTGCCCACTACGGCTCGTGGGAGAACCAGCACCGCTGCTGTGTGCTGGGAAAGCCTCAAACAAACGGTTTACCAGAGTTGCTTGTTTGTTAGCCAATATTATCTCTAGGTTCTACTGTGGCATGATGTTGTGTAATTTCCTTTGTAGCGTGGATCGAGGATGCTGGCCAGCCAGTAGTCATCATCCCTCATCATTTTGGCAATGTGGGGGTCCCTTTTTAGGATCCGCAAGGCATAATCGCACTTGTGGGCCAATGTTCCAGGTGTCAATTATGCACTGCCAGTGGTGGGTGGAGGAGCACTTTCTGGCAAATCCACATCCCTGCAGTCACGCACAAACACTGTACCTGACCTTGGAACACCAACATTTTCTCTTGCTCCCGGAGAAGCATCCTCCTGCCCAAAATAATCATCCCCCTCATCCTCCTCCTCCTCCACTTCCTCTTCTTTCTCCACCTCGTCCAGGACAGTTCCCTGACCAGACAATGGCTGACTGTCATCAAGGCTTCCCTCCTCCTCCTCCTCTGCTGCAGACACTTGATCCTTAATGTGCGTCAAACTTTGCATGAGCAGATGCATAAGTGGGATGCTCATGCTTATGATGGCGTCGTCTGTGCTTACCAGCCATGTGTATTCCTCAAAACACTGAAGGACTTTACAGAGGTCTTTCAGCTTTAACCACTGCACACCCAACAATTCCATGTCTTCCCTCAAACTTCCTGCCCATGTATTCTCCCACAAATGCATTACAGCCTGCCTCTGTTCGCACAGCTTCTCAACCATGTACAGGGTGGAGTTCCACCTTGTTGCAATGTCTATGATTAGGCGGTGCTTGGGGAGGTGGAGCATCGCTGCAGCTTCTGCATATTCTGCATAAGAGTGGAGTGGACATTTGAACGATGGATGTGCGAGCACAGTCTTCGCACCTTTTGGAGCAGGGATCTTAACTCCAGATAATTATTAAGGAAGCACTGCACCACCAGGTTCAAAGTGTGAGCCAGGCAAGGTATGTGTGTGAGTTTTGTACGGGCTATGGCTGCCACAAAATTATGGCCGTTATCACTGACTACCTTGCCTGCCTCAAGATGTAGACTGCCCAGCCATGACTCAGTTTGTCGCTGCAAGTAGTCGGCCAGTACCTCCGCTGTGTGTCTGTTGTCGCCCAAAGACATCATCTTTAACACAGCCTGCTGATGCTTACCACTAGCTGTTCGATAGTGGGACACCTCGTGTGCAACACTGCCAGCTGCGGATGGAGAGCTCGTGCGACTGTGCTCTGTGGACGAGCTTTCGATGATGGAGGAGGATCGAAAGCCTGCAGCCAACTTTTTCCTATACCTTGGGCTAGGCAGCACTGTTCCTCCGCTGCTGTCCCCAGTGGAGCATGCATCCACCACATTAACCCAGTGCGCAATGATGGACACGTAACGGCCCTGGCCTTGCCTACTGGTCCATGCATCTGTTGTGAGGTGCACCTTTCCACTCACTGACTGTTTTAGTGCATGGACAATGCGGTCTTCCACATGCCGGTGGAGGGCATGAATGGTTTTTCGAGAAAAGAAGTGCCGACTGGGTAGGTCATAGCATGGGACAGCGTAGGCCATGAGGTCGCGGAAAGCTTTGCTTTAAACCAAGCGGTAGGGCATTGTCTCTAATGAGATTAGTTTGGCAATGTAGGCGTTCAAACACAGGGTACACGGATCAGAGGATGAGTACTTTCTTGTCCTACTCAGAGTGTCTGGTAGGGTGAGCTGGACTGGAGAGCTGCATACGGGGGTAGTAGTGGTGGACCGGACGGAGTGAGAGGGGGTTGGTGATGGTATTGGTGGTGATGGCCTAGATTCAGTGTTGTGTTGCAAAACCATTGTGATTCCCTGAGTGCTTTGGCCTTGCGACGACACCTACACATTTAGTGCTGGTGGTGTGCATAACAGTGGCGGTGGTCTTACAGTGGGGGAAGCGATGGAGCGTTGCTGGTTACCTTCAGTCGGAGCAGGTGCACATGTGCTACCTGAGGTTTTGTAGTCCGTCCACACTTGCAAGTGCATGTTGATTAAATGTCTAAGCATGCAACTGGTATTCAAATTTCTGAGTTGTTTACTTCGGCTAAAGGTCCTTCCGCTCTTCTTATAGGTAACCTTTGCCTCATCAGTAGGATTTTGGACAAAGTAGTGCCACACTGCACTCTTCCTACTATGGTATACATTTTCTGGCCTTGCACGCTGTGCTAAGTTGACCGTCTGGCCAAGCTGTCCTGCAACTCTTTTAGTTTTTGTTCCACGTTTTTGGACAGCTATGGGCCTGGCAGATAACCGCTGCTGCGATGTCAATGCCTGCTGCAGATGCTTCTCCTTATCTGAAATATTGCTAGCGCCACCCTCCTCCCCCAATGTATGCCAATCCGGGTCAAGAACTGGGTCATTCATCACCTCCTCTTCAAAGTCATCTGCACCTGCCTCTTAACCTTCCTCTGTGTCACCATGTAAGGTGGTATAGTGTGCGGGAAGGGGCACCTGAGTTTCATCAGGTTCAGATTCTGGCTCAATAGACTGCGAGGGCAATGTAGTGCTCTGGGTCGATGTACCAGCAGAATCATCTAGCAGTGGCTGTGCATGAGTGCACTCCATGTCAGATTCATCTTGGACTGGGGAATTCTGAATTTGACTGTATAACCCAGGCATGGTATGTGAAAAGAGCACCATAGAGTAATCTGAAGTGTGGGCTGCCGCATCCTTAACTTTAGGTGGGGGTGAAGGACACAAGGAAAGGTGTTTTTCCTTACCAGAACCCTGCGCTGACGACTCCGTGCTTGCAGGTTTCGAACGTTCAGAAGAGGAGGCAATAGAGCTGGTGGCTGTTTCGGCAATGTACGCCAAAACCTGTTCCTGATGCTCCGGCTATAAAAGCGGTTTTCCTACTCCAAGAAAAGGCAACGTTACAGGCCTTCTTGGGCCAGACGATGACGCAGGCTCAACACCTCCTGCCTAGCTGCCATTGTGCTTTTGCCAGAACCAGCCGATGCACCACCACCATCAGTACCAGCTGCGACCCCTGCCCACGTCCATGGACTCTTCCACCATACTTCCTCATGTTTGGGAAAATGTACCAAAAATAGCAGCAGAGAGAATGTACTGTATGAGGAGCGTCCAGCTGTGTAAGGTGTATTAAAAAAATTAAATCTACGTATATATTTTGTTAGTCACAGACGCTCTCACAGTATGTATTGGACCGTAATCCAACAAGCAGATATACGGAACTGTATCAGAAGTGTACAGCTGTATATGTTTTTCGTGTAGCTAACAATATCCATATAAGTATTTACGGAGTGTCACACACACACGCTGACTCTGTATAGATGTGACTGTAATGCGAACGGCAGATAAACAATACTGTTTGAGAATCGGACAGCTCTATACGGTGTCTGTATGGAAAATGGTAATTCTCCGTCTATTCTTATACGGACTGACATACGCTGTCTCTGTCTAGTTTTGACCATTATCAAACAGCAGATATGCGAAACTGTTTGAAAAGCAGACAGCAATCTAAGGTGTAGGTGTGGAAAAATGGAAAAACTCCTCAGTTTTTTTTTTCAGAGTCACACACAGCTTCTATTTGTCCATGATACAAAGCGGTACATGGTAGTGTGTGAGGAGCGTACACTGCTATACGGTGTCTGTATGGAAAATTGTCAATCTCCATCTATTTGTATTGGGACTGACACACGCTGTCTCTGTCTAGTTTTGACCGTTATCAAACAGCAGATATACGAAACTGTTTGAAAAGCGGACAGCACTCTAAGGTGTAGGTCTGGAAAAACGGAAAAACTCCTCAGCTTTTTGTTCCAGAGTCACACATAGCTTCTATTTGTCCGTGATACAAGGCGGTACACGGTAGTGTGTGAGGAGCGTACACCGCTATACGGTGTCTGTATGGAAAATTGTCAATCTCCATCTATTTGTATTGGGACTGACACACGCTGTCTCTGTCTAGTTTTGACCATTATCAAACAGCAGATATACGAAACTGTTTGAAAAGCGGACAGCACTCTAAGGTGTAGGCCTGGAAAAACGGAAAAAATCCTTGGCTTTTTCTTCCAGAGTCACACCCAGATAGCTTCTGTTTGTCCGTGATACCAGCCGGTACACGGTAGTGTGTGAGGAGCGTACACCGCTATACGGTGTGTGAAAAAATGAATGCACATTAACTCACCAGGACAAAATCATAAAAGTTGGAGTGCTTTGAAAAAAGCAGTTTGAACAGCAGTGTGCACACAGCAATGCAGCTAGCAGGTAGCCTTAAAAGGCAGCCTAATCACCACCAGCGCTGCTGCACACAACAAAAATCCTCCCCTTTCACTGCACACTAACTGTACAGTGAAAAGCGCTATCAGCAGAAGCAGTTTTTTTCTTCTTCCCTGCCTAACACTCTCCCTGTTCAGAATCAGCAGCAGCACCTCTCCCTATTCTAAGATCAGCAGAAGTAAGATGGCAGTCGGCGGTCACAGCCTTTTATACCCACTGTGATGCCACACAAAGCCAGCCAATCACTTCAATGCCCTTCTCTAAGATGGTGGTGGCCCCTGCCCAAGTCATTGCGTTGCCCACAGTGTGCGTCCAGCTTCATTAGATGAGAAAAGGCACTGCAAGCATTATTTGAAATGCGACTTTGTTGCTCTGATCGTTGACCTCATGGCCGACCTTGCGCTATGGTCGGGTTTTGATCGGCGAAACCCGACTTTAGCTAAAGTCGGCTATTTTTGAATTTCACCGACCCGTTTCACTCAACTCTAGTATAGAAACATTTTAGTTTGTGATTGGTTTCTCTTTCTCCAATATTTTTATTATTTAGATTCTTTTGTCTTTGTTCCTCCTTTCCACTTCTAATAGCAGAGTTCTCAATAGCATTTGTCAGGTGTATGGCTTTTTCTGGCCTTTTGCTTCCATTCCCACATTGTTGTTCTAGTTTAAAGTTCTCCTGATGAGTGTAGCAAGGTGACTTCCAAATACATGTTTTCCAGTCTTCGTCAGGTGCACCCCATCTCTAGCAAGTAGTCCATCGTATCGGTAATTCACTCCGTGATCCAGAAATCCAAATCCTTGCCATCGATGTAGCCAGTTGTTCATCTGCCGAATCTAATTCCATCTCCTTGTTCCATGGCCATCCACTGCGAGGATGGAAGAGAAGACCACTTGTGCTCCCAGTTCTTTCACTTTCTTACCTAAGTTTTCAAAGTCTCTGCAGATGGTTTCCAGGTCGTTTCTTGCTGTGTCATCTGTCCCCACATGTATTAGCAGGAATGAGTAGTCATCTGTAGGTCTGAAGAGTCCTGATATCCTGTCAGACACATGTTTAATTTTTGCACCTAATTACGTTTTCCAATTTGATGGTATATATAGTGTTTGCCATCACTACCAAACATATTGAACTTGAATTCATGTTACCACAATACCTTAGAACAATCTGACTCTTTCCATTGGCTGTGTTATTTGGCAAAATCAAGTTAGAAAATCTGGTTCTTTGCAGAGATGAAAGGCTTATTAACTGGAACTCATGTGTTGAACCCTACTGCTACACAGTCTGTTGACTGACTTTGACCCCATATTTTTCATTCATTTCATGCATAATCTGTACAGCACTTTTATGGACATCTGATACTGACTTTTCCTTAATAACATGATCAACTTTGGAGGAAGTTTTCTGTGGTCCTCCACTTCTAGGATTGTCAGCTGTTCCATAACTGTGGAGAAATGGGGTTAGTGGGTGCTCCCATCTGCTGACCCGGCTGTCTTTAGCAAGACTGCATGGACCAGGGCTCATACCACTGAATGCCCGCTCTATCGCCTTGTGGGCAGAACACTACACAGACAACACAGGGTTAGGTGTTGTGAGTTCATTTTCCCCTTCACCATTGAGGTCTGATGAACTCCCTCTTCTGGTGAAGGAAGGTAGTGAGGCTGATTACCAAGCACCTGAACAGAATGATGATGACTGGGTGACTGGAATTGCTGACTGGATATAAGGCAGCCGACGCCCTTCTGCCTTGCGGGTGATTTCTCTGAGGGATTCTAGGAGACCAGTCTGATTCCTGCTCCTCAAAAGCTAAGTTTTCTGCTCTGCTTTTTGCATTTGTGTTTTGGTTTTGTTTTGCCTTGTTTTTCTGGATTTCTGCCATTCCCTGCTGGGGTGAGCTGAATTCCTTTTTGCTCTGTCTTCAGAAAATACGTGCGTACTGATATAGTCTTTTTGAAGCCTAGCGTCTTCAGGGCTTTTTTCCCTATCAGTCTGTTGGCTCTTGTTTTGATAGGGTTTTGTCGGATTGCAGACAGCAGCTTTTCTATCCTGTCCTATTTAGTTAGCTTGGGCCCCATCATTTGCTCAGCCTATCTTTCTATCTGTGTGAGTGCTTTTTCATCTTGCTTCACCGTCATTATATGTTGGGGGCTGCCTATTGCGTTGGGGTCTGCTCTGGGGCAGTTTAGATTTCCCTTTCTGTCTTTAGGCTATTTAGTTCTCCGGCTGTGATCGAGGGGTCTAGGGCACCGTAGGAACCCCCCACGGCTACTGCTAGTTGTTGTTGATAGGTTCAGGGGTCTGCAATCCGATAGCTGCCAACTTCTCTGGTTTTCTGGACTTAGCTAGTATTTCTGTTTTTGCCTCCTATGGTGACTCATTCATAACAGTTAGGGTAAAACAGTGTGGCCAAGCTTTATTGAACCACAACACCCACTAGCAAACAGAACAATTCCAGCAATTTTCCCAAGATGGTGCACATTACAAGGTTTCACTCCTCAGTTGACTCACCGGGATGCTAGTGAATGTTATGCCAGAGCTCCCATGGTCGCTATTCCACCTGTGATAATATACATAGAGGAGGTCACGACAACTGAGAGCAGTCCTGTGTTCTTTCAGACGGGTCTGACATATCCTCAGCTGGGATCTTGAAGAGTTTCTTGTCCGTTGGGTGTTTAGCAGAATGTCTGGCTAGTAGCTCTATGTGATGAGATGAGACCCCGTCTCTCTGTCTCAGGGTCTTTTATACCCAAGGCAGGTAAGCTATATTTAGAATTACCCAGTGTCCTTCAGTACATCCTCACAGCCGTTCCCTATCTAGATTCAAAGTCAACAAACTGATTCCAGAATATAAACAAACATCAGATAAGCACCCACTATGTTACATGGTATTTCATTGTGCAAGTCAGCCTTTTTGACCAACCAGAATCCACACTTAAAACCACAAGACAAATATACAGATAAAAAGTCAATTCCTCCAGGCCTGCAAAAACATAGCCGTCTGGGCAATTAAGATATACTCTGTTTTCTTCACATTGCTCCCGCATCTTAATTAACCAGACGTGGTAGGCTTCCGGTCATCCGTCTCTACTTGTCGGGACAGTCCATCGGCGTTTCCATGATCATTGCCCTTTTTATTGGAGACAGAAAAATTATAGGACTGTAAGGCCAGACTCCATCTGAGTAAACGTCCGTTGTCCCCAGCAGTTCAATTTAACCAACTTAAAGGGTTATGGTCAGTTATGACCATGAATTCCCTTCCGTAGAGGTAGGGCTGCAATTTCTTTAAGGCCCAGACTATGGCTAAGCATTCTTTTTCTATTTTGGCGTATGCATTCTCCCGGTCCAACAGCTTCCAAGAAATGTAAGCTACCGGATGTTCCTGACCATCGTCCCCCACTTGACTGAGTATGGCTCCCAATCCAGCATCTGATGCGTCTGTTTGAACAATGAACCGACGGCAGAAGTCAGGAGCAGTCAGGACTGGGCTTTGGGCTAGCTGGGTTTTCAACTGTAGGAATGCGGACTCGCACTCTGGCATCCAGATGAGATTGCGGGCATATCGTTTGGTGGTAAAGTCAGTGAGGGGCTTTGCTACTGTGCTGTAACTGGGGATAAACTTTCGATAATAGTTTGCGGTCCCTAGAAAGGCGCATACTTGTTTTTGAGTGGCTGTGCGAAGCCACTGGGTAATGGCTTCTACTTTTGCAGGGTCAGGACGAATGCATCCATTTCCGACCCGTCCAAGGTATACTACCTCGGCCATCCCCAACTGGCACTTGTCAGGTCGAATGGTAAGGTGGGCTTTTGCTACCCTCTGCAGCACCTGTGAAACATGTTGTAGATGCTCTTCCCAGGTATTGCTGAAGATTGCGATGTCATCCAGGTAGGCCTGGGCATACCCCTGACATCCCTCTAGTAACTGGTCTACCATCCTTTGGAAGGTAGCCGAGGCATTCTTCATCCCGAATGGCATGCTGGTAAATTCAAACAGGCCAAAAGGGGTGATGAATGCAAACTTCTCTTGAACCTCTTTTGTGAATGGGATCTGCCAGTATCCCTTGCTCAAATCGATAGTAGATATGAACCAAGATCCCCCCCCAATCTGTCTAGTAGTTCATCCACTCAATGCATGGGGTATGCGTCTGTAATGGTGACCTCATTGAGTCACCTTTAGTCCACACAGAAGCGAGTACTCTTGTCTTTCTTGGGCACCAACACTACACTGACTGCCCATGGGCTATGGGAAGGAACTATGACTCCCATGTTCAAAATGTCATCCACTTCGGCCTTCATCATTGCCAACACTGGAGGTGTCACCCGGTAGGCTGGTTGTCTGAATGGAGTGGTTACCCCTGTGTTGATATGATGCTGGACCAAGGGGATTCGACCAGGCTGACTTGTGAACAGGGAGCCATATGTACCAAGCAGTTCTGTTAATTGTTGCTTCTGTGATGGACCCAGCCGCTCCCCCAATTGGACATCCGCTACCCCCATTCCCCTTTTGGATTCCACAAATAAGTCAGGGATCTGGTCCAGATCTGGATCATCTAAAGGGGGACAACAAACCGCTATGTTGGTAACTTCCCTTTCCTCATAAGCTTTTATAGGTCCGTTCATGAACACCCGCTCGATCAAAGCCACAGCGTAGTCAGTCTCCCCGCATTTCCTGGTGATGAACGGACCTTCCCACATGGCTTGAAGCTTGTTTTTGCATACTAGTACTAGAACCTTCTGTCCACAGTTAAATTCTCGCAATCTGGCAGTACGGTTTTAACACCGTCGTTGCCTTTCCTGAGCTACTTCTAAATTCCCATGGGCTAAGACCATGAGGCACCTTGTCTTCCCCCTAAACTTTTGGACTTACTCCAGAATGGGAACCTCTTCTGTGGGAAAAGTGCCCTCCCAAATCTCTCTTACTAACTCTAACGGCGCTCGTACTTTTCGGCCATACAGCAATTCAAAAGGAGAGAACCCAGTGGAATCCTGCAGCACCTCCCGGTAGGCGAACAGGAGCTGCTGCAGGTTTTTCTTCTAGTCCCCTCCCTCGGACTCCACATACCGACTAATGAGCTGCTTGAGCGTTCCATTGAAATGCTCACATAACCCATTAGTTTCGGGTTGGTAGGGGGTGGTATGCATGGGGTGGACACCATGTTTCTCCCAGAGGATCTGAGTCAGCTCGCTTTGGAACTGGGTCCCCTGGTCAGTCAATACCTCCTGTGGAAACCCTACTCGACTAAAAATGTCCAGTAGAGCTTGAGCCACGTGCTCTGCATCTATGGATGACAGGGCTGCGGCCTCCAAGTAACGGGTGGCAAAGTTGACCAGGGTGAGGATGAACTTTTTCCCGCTGCTGTTGGGGATAGCTAAAGGACCTACTAAATCTATGGCAACCTTCTGGAAGGGCTCACCTATCAAGGGCATGGATTGGAGCGGGCACGACAGGGTGCTTCCCCCCTTCCGATGACAAACTGGACAAGAGGCTTGGCATTTCTGCACCTCTTGGGCAACCTTTGGCCAGAAGAAACTACGCAGTAGTCGAGCCTGGGTCTTTCTCACTCCTATATGCCCAGCTGCAGGAACGTCAAGTGCCAAGTGCAGGAGTTGGGTCCGATACTGCTGAAGCACCAAGAGCTGATGGACATGGGTCCAGGGTTTCTCTGGGCATGATGTGGGCTTTTCCCTATACAGCAGTCCAATCTCCCATCTATACACCTCCCCCTGATTTATTTCCCAAGGTCGAGCAGCCGCACTGCGGGCAAATTCTAGGATGGGGTCCGTGAGTTGGGCCTCCCTAAACTCCTTGCGATCTGTCTCCCCTCAGTCAATGGCAACAGTCTGGTCAAGTGTACTCACTGCCGTCAGCTTATAGGAGGTTGATGAGGGGTTGGAGTGTCAGTTATCCTCGGGATGGGTGGCAGAAGGATCCACATCAGGGTGTTTCTTGGCTTGGCTTCGGGTGATGACAGTAACAAGTTGGCTGGACAGTCCTTGTCCAAGTTCATTCCCCAAAATTACAGGTGTGGGGAGGCCATCCATGAGTCCCACTTTCACCTCTCCCTGGTAAGTATCCCAGTCCAACTGCACACGGGCCAGAGGGATGTCCGAGAGCTGACCTCCAGCCAGGGAGATGGTCACTTGGTGGCCTGGTAAATGGTGTTCAGGTGGGACAATATCTGGGCTGACAAGGGTGATGGAGGACCCAGTGTCCCAAAGTCCCTGGGACGGGATGTCACCGACCTTGACTGGCTTGATGTGGCGTAGGAGGTTGTCTGGTGTAGGATGGCTAACCCGCTGTGTATTATGGACCGGATATATCACTGTTGCTGGGGTATCCTGGATATAGCATCCCTCTGACCCTGCTGGCTTATTTTGGCAGATGTTGACCGGCTGAGCTGGCAGACGGGCTCCAGGCATGGGGCCCCAGCCCTGATAACAATCTTTGGCAATGTGTCTAAGGCACCCACATGTATAGCAGCACCGTGGGTTGGGCAACTCACAGGTGCTCCTGGTGACCCTTTGGCCTGGTGGTCAGTCAAATCTTTGGTTGAAGGGTCTTCTTGGATCGGTGGGCATATCGTTTCTCCAGCGGGGTCAGTTGGCTGGAAACTCGTCAGCCCATCGGGCTGCTTGCTCTGGGGTGTCGGGCTTCCGCCCGGCTACCCAATCTCGAATTTCTGGGGCCATCTTCTCCATAAGTTGCTCCAGTATGATCACATCCTGAAGGGCAGCAGCAGAGTGGGCAGCCCTACCATCAAGCCAGCGGTTGCAGTGTCTCCCGAGTTGACTGCCAAATTCTACATGGGAGACCCCCTGGCGAGACAATGTCCGGAACGTCTTGCAATATCTCTCGGGTGTAATGGTAAAAAGTGCCAGCAAGGTGTCCTTAATAGTTTCATAATCCTGGCAGTATTGAGGCCCAAGTAACTGGGCAGCATCCCATGCCCGACCAGTCAAACTAGTCCACAGGTATTTAGCCCAATCTGCTATGGGCACCTGGTGCATCAGCATTAGAGTCTCAAAATCTTGCAGATGTTCATCGACTTCGGTGTTTGACTCATTAAACACTGGCACGTCTCTGTAGTGGAGCTGCGTTCCTTGTTGGGGAACTACCATGGGGGTAGGGTTTGAAGCTGGCTGTAGGGGTACTGGAACTCCCAAGACCTATTCCATAACACAAGCTCTTTCACCTCTTGAGGTTCCAGGTCCCAATGCAACCAACAACTCCTGGATTCATGCTGCAGGTGACTGAGTAGGTTCCAGACCGGCACAGGGTCCAGGTTCTGGCAATTCCTCTGGGTCCATCTCAGCAGAGTTTTCGTCATAAGTAGGTAAGTTAAAACTTTAAAGAAACTCTTGGCCTGGTACAATTCACAAAATATTTTTGTTCCAAAAACTGACTATTGTCATATATAGTGTAAAGCCTCCTTTGAGTGAAAATTTGTTGGTTTGAAATTAAAAACAAAATTAACCTGCTACAGGTTTAGAAATTTGGTTGTTTAAAAGTGTACTATTGTCATATATACTGTAGATCCTGCTTTGTGTGAAATTTTGCTAGTTTGAAGTAAACAACAAAATTGACTTGCTTCAGGCATAGAAATTTGTTGTTCTAAGAGCTCATACTCATTTACGTGGAAAAATAATGGTCCAATTTCCGGACCGAAAAAAATAGACGAGCGCTATGCAAGTGTCATGCGAGTGTAATGCGATTTCCGTGTGATTTTTCCACGGAACATCTGTATGACATGCATATGACATGCGTAAGCAATCCGATTTTAACATGAGCTTTCACAAACAGCAGTTCTCTCTATGATAAATCTCATGCTTGTCTGGTTTCTCATTTGCATTGGGCAGAGCTGCGGAGGGCTGTTAAGCCCCGGCCACTGCCAAACCTCTTCCTCTTTAATGTTGGGTACACAGGCCATGCAGATGTATGCTGATGCCTCCACATGCGTCGTTTTGATGCTGCGCCGACCACAACAAAATGCAACATGTTGCGTTCTACACAGTTCAGCGCAGCATTAAAACAACGCATGCGGAGGCATCCGCATACATCGGCATGGCCTGCATACCCAATGTTAAAGATAGGTACGCAGGATGCATGCCGACATACAGGGCTGCCACTAGGAATTTCGGGGCCCCATACTGGCAAAATTTTCGGGGCCCCCTTGAGACTCTGCCCAGGCTCCACCCCAACCCCGCCCTCCACCCCTCGAACTTTCCACAGTCCCACTGCTCTCTTGGAAAAACTCCACTTTTCACCAATCACACAATAACAGTTCCCATCTCCAAATCACACACATAGTAACATAGTAACATAGTAACATAGTAATTAAGGTTGAAGGGAGACTTTAAGTCCATCTAGTTCAACCCATATCCTATCCTAACTTGCCCTAACATGTTGATCCAGAGGAAGGCAAAAAAAACCCATGTGGCAACAGTAAGCTTCACATTGGGGAAAAAAATTCCTTCCCGACTCCACATACGGCAATCAGACTAGCTCCCTGGATCAACGCAATATTAAGGAGACTAGTGTATATACCCTGTAATATTATACTTTTCAAGAAAGGCATCCAGTCCCTTCTTAAATTTTAGTAGTGAATCACTCATTACTACATCATATGGCAGAGAGTTCCATAGTCTCACTGCTCTTACAGTAAAGAATCTGCGTCTGTGAGTATGCTTAAACCTTCTTTCCTCCAGACGTAGAGGATGCCCCCTTGGCCCCGTCACAGGTCTAAGAGTAAAAAGATCATTAGAAAGGTCTTTGTATTGTCCCCACATATATTTATACATTGTAATAAGATCACCCCTAAGCCTTCGATTCTCCAAACTAAATAACCCCAAGTGTAATAACCTGTCTTGGTATTGCAGACCCCCTAGTTCCCTAATAACCTTGGTCGCTCTTCTCTGCACCCGCTCCAGTTCAGCTATGTCTTTCTTATACATAGCACACAGCTCTTGTTTTGACCAAAACATTTTTTAAATCTGCCACCACGACAAGGTAGACTCTTTTGATCAGGCCCTACTCTACTCTAACCTATTAAACAATTGTTAAAATATCCAATACAATTTAGGTATATATTTTATTTTTCAATTTTTACAATGGCCAATAATATCACGTTAAAAAGGGACAAATACCACTGCACCATGTCCAGACACCATATTACCACCACATGGTGACCAATAATACCACATACAAGAACAAATACAGCTACACCATGACCAGGTCACACATTACCACCAGTGACAGAATAATAGCACATACAAAGAACAAATACCACCGCACCATGCCCAGACCACATATTACCACCACAGTGACAGAATACTACAATACTGATCATTAATAAAAAAACATAATATTATCAACATAAGTGCCATTATACACAGGAGATCTGTACTTAGTATGCAGTGTCTGTGTACAGGTAATACAGTGATCACCGGTGACATTTTACTCAGGAGCTCTGTATATAGTGCCAGTGTACAGGTAATAGTGATCACCAGTTACATTATGAACAGGACCCCTGTATATAGTGTCAGAGTACAGATAATACAGTGATCACTGGTGACATTGTACACAGAAACTCTGTATATAGTGTCAGTGTACAGGTAATACAGGGATCACCGGTGACATTATACACAGGAGCGCTGTATATAGTGTCAGTGTACAGGTAATACAGTGATCACTGGTGACATTGTACAAAGGCACTCTGTATATAGTGTCAGTGTACAGGCAACAAACTGACTCACCAGTGATGTGTCTAGGTGAAGTCCTTTATCTTCGCTTTTCATCTTTCATCCTGCGCAGAACCCCATCACGTGTTCCAGCCAGGGGTCGTCTCTGCAGGAAATAACAGTTATCTTGTGCTCCACTTGCAGAACACATTACTTAATTTTTTTCCCAACTTCTACACTACACCAGATGAAGAAAAAAAGGTGACCGTGTCGCTCTGCACAGTAACAGGACCCCCCCATTTAAAACAGTATCCTCAAAAAAATAAAATAATAATAATAATAATAATAAATTTTATTTCTATAGCGCCGACATATTCCGCAGCACTTTACATTTCAGAGGGGATTTGTACAGACAATAGACATTACAGCATAACAATAATCACATACAGTAGATTATAACAAATACCAAGAGGAAAGAGGGCCCTGCTCGCAAGCTTACAGTCTATGAGGAAAGAGGGAGACACTAAAGGTGGGTGGTAACAGTTACCCTGATTGTATGGACCAGTCATAATGTTAAGTGTGTAACAGTACAGACACAGAGGGCTAATGGAGGCATAAAGCATGTGGGAACATGATGCGGGGAACCTGGTTATGGTAAAACTTTTGGCTCTGCCACACAGGGATAGATTAGGTTAATGTGTTGGGGTGGTAGGCCAGTCTGAATAAATGCATTTTCAGGACACGCTTAAAATTGTGGGGATTGGGGACTAATCGTATTGACCTGGGAAGTGCATTCCAAAGAATTGGTGCGGCACGTGTAAAGTCTTGGAGACGGGAGTGGGAGGTTCTGACTATTGAGGATGCTAATCTCAGGTCATCAGCAGAACGGAGGGCGCGGGTAGGGTGGTATAAAATAAATACATCACTGCACTAGTAATATCCCTTAATTAGCCCGCATGGTAATAATATCCCCCATCCTGTCTCATTCCTGACTCCAACCATATTTTCTCTCATCCTGCCCTCATGAGTATCCATTCTGCCCCCATATGATCTCCCGATCCAGCCCCATCTGTCTACATCGTATCGATCCTGCTCCATGTGTCTCCCATCCTGCCCCCTCCTGTGTCTCACATTCTGTCCCCGTATCCATTCTGCCCCTCCTGTGTCTCATTGTCACATTCTGCCGCCATATCCATTCTGCCCCCTCCTGTGTCTCACTGTCACATTCTGGCCCCATGTCTCACATTCTGCCCCGTGTATCACTGTCTGCCACATTCTGCCCCGTATCCATTCTGCCCCTCCTGTGTCTCACTGTCACATTCTGCCCCCATATCCATTCTGCCCCCTCCTTGTATCTCACTGTCACATTCTGGCCCCGTGTCTCACATTCTGCCCCATGTATCACTGTCTGCCACATTCTGCCCTGTATCCATTCTGCCCCTCCTGTGTCTCACTGTCACATTCAGCCTCCATGTCCATTCTGCCCTCAGCCCCCCATGTCTCACATTCTGCCCCCATGTCTCACATTCTGCCCCCATGTCTCACATTCTGCCCCCATGTTTTACATTCTTCGCCCATGCCTCACATTCTTCCCCCAGCGTCTCATTCTGCCCCGGGCGTCTCATTCTGCCCACATGTTTCACATTCTGCCATCATGTCTCACATTCTGCCCCCGGCCCCCCGTGTCTCATTCTGCCCCCGTGTCTCACATTCTTCCCCATGCCTGCCCTGGGGCCCTGTGACTGTGGTGGCACTGCTGCCATGCGGTTGGCTTTGCAGGACCCCCCTGGCCCCTGCCTGCCCTGGGGCCCTGTGGCTGTGGTGGGACTGCTGCCGTGCGGCTGGCTGTGCAGGGCCCCCCCTGGGCCCTGCCTGTCCTGGGGACCTGTGGCTGTGATGGGACTGCTGCATTGTGGCTGACTGGGCCCCCCCTGTCCTGAGACTACTCACCTGCTCACTCGCCTGCTGCCTCCACGTCTGGTCCGCTGCGCACGCCGCTGCCTCTTCTCTCCTGGTGTCTGCCGCCCATCCACCGTTCCCAGCCACCCACGTGCATACACACCGACACCGCACATGCTGCACGCTCTGCTCCAAATGAGGAAGTGGAGCAGAGCTGCAGAGCAATGTCTGACGTCACGAGAGGCTGGCTGGATGGTTCCCATAATGCACTGGGGCAGGCCATAGCTTAAAGCACATGTTGCTGCCTGAACAAATCATCGGGCTGCGCGCTCGGGCGGCCGGGCCCCCCCAATTCATGGGACCCCATACACTAGTAAGGGCTGTAATGCCCTGATGGCGGCAATGCCGATGTAGGTGGAGCTGAATGGAAGAGGTGCTGCAATGGGCTGGTCTTAACTGAGGAAGTACGCTGTCCTTCGCAGCTCTGCCCAATGCAAGTGTGAAACCAGCCTTAAAAATAGCATTGTAAAAAACCTGTACACATTGTTTTAAAACAAAATAATATTCAAAACATACTTATGTAGATAGATAAATAGATAGATATAGCAAAAGTTGTCAGATGCCGCATACAGTAAACAATAGAACAGGTTCAGATAGAATAGATAGACAAGATATATACACATAGTATCGATGTATATATATTAATGTTATGCACACATATATATATATTTGAAAGAGAGATACATAGCAGAATAGCTGTTAATTCAATTGTTGGCTTCTGTAAAATAATTGCAGAAGCCAACAGGATAGGAGACGTGTTACATATAGTAAACCATTGCATATCCGGGAGATTTATATATGTCAGTGACTAGTCATTTTATAAGTGTGTTTGTGTAAAATTGTGGATCTGTAGGTGTTAAATTAAAGAATATAACCACGAAAAATAATTGCGTGGGCTCCAGCGCAATTTTCTCCTTCAGAGAAGGAAAGCCAGTGACTGAGGGCAGATATTTATAGCCTAAAAAAGCAGTTTACCTACTCCCAGAAAAGGGAGCCTTACAGGCCTTCTGGAGCCAGACCATGATGCAGGCTCAACACCTCCTGCCTTAGCTGCTATTGTGCTTTTGACACTACCAGCAGATGCACCACCACCACCATCAGTACCAGCTGGCCCCCTACGCCCACGTCGGCAGCCTCTTCCATCATACTTACTAATTTTTGTGAAAATGTACCCAAAATACCAGCAGATATATGGTACTGTATCAGAAGTGTACTGCTCTGTACAGTCTAGGGATAACAGTAAATCTCTGTATATATTTCATGAGTCATACACAGACGCTCACAGGCTCTGTATGGATTGCACAGTAAAATAAAAAGTTGAAAAAGGTAACAGTATCACCAGATACAAGGTGTATATATAGTATAGTTTAAACATTCTGAATCTCCATATATATTTCAGGAGGCAGACACAAACACTCTCAGGCCCAGTATGGATTACACAAGAATTTAAAAAGCAGTAAATGAGTAATGTATCACAAGCGTACAGCTGTATACAATGTTGGTGTAATCTTAAATCTCCAAATATATTTCCGGACTAACAGACAGATGTTCACAGGCTCATTATGGATTACACCAGAATCAAAATAGCAAAAAAAGGGTACTGCATCAGAAGCATAGAGCTGTATACAGTGTTGGGCAAATTTGAAATCTTGGTATATATTTCCGGAGTCACCCTCAGACGATCACTCAGTCTGGATTTGTTATAATACAAAATGTTGAAAAAAAGGTACTGGATAACAAGATAGCAAGTATATAGATTATTGGGTACAATTAAAATCTCCGTATAGATATTCCCGTAGTCACCCTCAGACGCTCACTCAGTATGGATTTGACCGTAATGCTAAATGTCGAACAAAGGTACTGTATAACTAAGATAGAAGCTGTATATAGTATAGGGTAAAATTTTTATCTCCGTATATATAGAAAGAGGAAACCACACACGCTCACTCAGTATGGATTATACCATAATATAAAATTTAGAACAAAGGTAATGTATCAGCAGATACCAGGTGTATCCAGTCTAGGGGCAATTGAAAATTTCCGTCTATATTTCGGTAGTCAGACACAGACACTCACAGGCTCAGTATGGGTTACACCAGAATATAAAAAGCAGAAAAAGGGAAATGTATTCAAAGCGTACACCAGTATACATTGTTGGGGTACTATTAAATCTTTGTATATATTTCAGTCTCAGTAAGCCAGTCCAGACTCTCTGCTACTGGAAACTAGATGGATACAAGTACAGACAGAAAGTTGAGTGTTTGCAGCATTTTGGGAATTACTAATCATTGGAAAACCTCCCGGTAGATTTCGCAGAGGCGATGCTGACCCTCAATTACTTTGTCTGTGGAGACAGCGAAAACGGTTATTTGTGAAGAAAGGATTGCTGTATCGCAGTAGCGTGGATCCCATCACTGTTACTCGTCTCCATCAAATTCTGATCACAGGGAGAGATGTAGACATGGTCCTCACTGCCTATCATGATGTGTCTGGTCACTTTGGAGTGCAAAAGACAGAAGCCAAAGGCTGTAGGCGATTCTATTGGATTTGCATGAGAGGAGACATTGAAAAATGGTGGCAGGAATGTCACATGTCTGTGACTAGGAAAACTGGTGAAAGATGATCATAAAGCACCACTGCATCTGATTGTGAGTTGACGTCCATTACAAATGGTAGCCATTGATCATCTGAAGGTAGAGGCCAGCAGGACAGGCCATAGCTACATCTTAACCATCATCGATCAGTTCACCAAATTTGTAGTGGCCATCCCTGTGAAGGATTTAACTGCCCAGACTACACATCAGTGGAGCAGGAAGAAGTAAGTATTGCAACTTGCAAGTGCTGTGGCCATGAGCAAGCAGGGGGGGCCCACTCGTGGGCGACTATACTGGCACAGTGCCGCTCATAGTACGCCGGTGTGTCTGACGGCGAGTGGGCCCCCCCACCATCAGAGACACTGTATTGTACTATGAGGGGCCCTGTGCCAGTGCCGTCAGCCAAGAGTGGGCCCACCCACCTGTTCAGAGCAACGGTACTTGCCCGGGTTTGCCAGGTGGTGACCCCAGCCTTGGGGGGGCAGCCCAGTTAGGCAGGTTTAAAAAATGGCATATGTTGATATGTAGGCTGTACATTCAGCAGCTGCAAATGGAGGAATTTGACAAGTCCGAGGAAGAGGAGGACAAAAGCGAGGCACTTTTCTGGTAACCTATGTGTCATCAGGGGAAGGTGGGACAAAATCCTTTGAAACCTATGCGTGGTTCAGTTTAATGAAGGTTAGATCATCAACATTTTGGGTCGACAGACGGGTCCTTTTTTCTGTCAGGATTGATCCAGCAGCACTGAAGACTTTTTCAGATAGCACACTAGCAGCAGGACAAGTGAGCTCCTGTAAGGCATATTGTGCCAATTCAGGCCAGGTGTCCAGTTTACAGGCCCAATAGTCAAAGGGGAATGAACTCTGAGGGGGAACATCGATATGGGAGGTGAAGTAGTTTGTAACCATAGTTGACAACTGCTGTCTCCTGTCACTTGCAATCGATGCAGTATTAGCAGTCGTGTGAGCGGTACTTGATAAATCAGTCCACAACATGATCATGAAAACCCTGTCTCCAATGCCATTTCGGCTGTGTGCACCACGAACACCTCTTCCATTTTGCCCACTTCAGCTCATGGGAGAACGAGCACCGCTGCTGTGTGCTGGGAATGCCTCAAACAAATGGTTTACCAGAGTTGCTTGTTTGTTAGCCAATATTATCTCTAGGTTCTACTGTGGCATGATGTTGTGTAATTTGCCTTTATAGCATGGATAGAGGATGCTGGCCAACCATTAGTCATCATCCTTCATCATTTTGGCAATGCGGGGGTCCCTTTTTAGGATCCGCAAGGCATAATCACACATGTGGGCCAATGTGGGCCAATGTTCCAGATGTCAATGATGCACTGACAGTGGTGGGTGGAAGGGCACTTTCTTGCAAATCCACATCCCTCCTGTCATGCACAAACCCTGCATCTGATCTGGCCATGCCAACATTTTCTCTTGCCCCCAGAGAAGCATCCTCCTCCCCAAAATAATCATCCCCCTCATCCTCCTCCTCCTCTTCCTCTTCTTCCTCCACCTCGTCCAGGACTGTTCCCTGACCAGACAATGGCTGACTGTCATCAAGGCTTCCCTCCTCCTCCTCCTCCTGTTCCTCCTCCGCTGCAGATGCCTGATCCCTAATGTTTGTCAAACTTCGCATGAGCAGACACATAAGTGGGATGCTCATGCTTATGATGGTGTCATCTGCGCTTTCCAGCCTTGTGCATTCCTCAAAACACTGAAAGACTTTACAGAGGTCTTTCAGCTTTGACCACTGCACACCTGACAACTCCATGTCTTCCCTCAAACTGACTGACCGTGTATCCTCCCACAAATGCATTACAGCCTGCCTCTGTTTGCACAGCCTCTCAACAATGTGCAGGGTGGAGTTCTACTTTGTTGCAACATCTATGATTTGGCATTGCTTGGGGAGGTGGAGCAATCGCTGCAGCTTCTGCATACGACTGGAGTGTACGGGCGAGCGATGGATATGTGAGCACAGTCTTCGCACCTTTTGGAGCAGGGCTGTTAACTCTGGATAATTATTTAGGAAGCACTGCACCACCAGGTTCAAAGTGTGAGCCAGGCAAGTGTTATGATTGGGTCACTGAGGAGGACAGCAAGACCAAGCTAAGCCACAGAAAACCAAAGAGGTTGGTAAATAAGCGGATTGCAGACCCCTGATCCTATCCACACAAATAGCAGTAGCCGTGGAGCGTAGATACGATGAATCTAGACGCCTCGACACAGTCGTAGAACTAAATAAGCCTAAAGAAAGAAAGGGGAAATCTAAACTGCCCCAGAGCAGACCCCCAAGGAATAGATAGCCCCCAAACATATATTGTCAGTGAGACAAGATGAAAACACAAACGCAGGTAAGAAAATAGTCTGAGCAAACGATGGGTCCCAAACTAGCTAGACAGGACAGGAAAGGAAAGACACTGTCTGCAATCATGCAATAAACTCTGCAAAAAATGCCCAACACGTCTGATAGAAAAAATACTGAAGTCAATAGACTTTGCCCACTATATCAGCACTCTGTTATAGTCTGAAAACAGAGCAAAGAGAGGCCAATCTAATAAGGGTCAAAAACAACTGGCACAAACAGTAACATAAGGAAGGAAATTCAACACAGCCCCAGCCGGGGCTGGCTGACCACACAAAACTGAAATAGACAAAACCAAATCAAATGTGAACCATAGCAAAAGAACACTTAGCTTGAGCATGCAGGGACTGAGCTGGAAACTAAGACCTCAGGAGGCAGGAAAAAATCACGAGCAGGGATAGAGTGAGTCGGCTGTCTTAAATCCAGTCAGAAACTCCCAATGTCCAATCGTCTTCCTCATTATCAGGTGGCAGGCCTCTGTTAATTAGATCAGCTCCATTACCTCCTGCAACCACCAGAGGGAGCCCGGAAAGAGAACTCGCGACCCCTCTGTCAATACAAACATCTCCACTACCTTCACCAGCAACCAGAGGTAGGCCAGAAAGTGAATTCACAACAGGCAAGGTATGTGTGTGTTTTGCATGGGCTATGGCTGCCACAAAATTCCGGCCGTTATCACTGACTATCTTGCCTGGCTCAAGATATAGACTGCCCAGCCATGACTCAGTTTGTCACTGCAAGTAGTTGGCCAGTACCTCCGCAGTGTGTCTGTTGTCGCCCAAAGACATCATCTTTAAAACAGCCTGCTGCCGCTTACCACTAGCTGTTCGATATTGGGACACCTCATGTGCAACACTGGCAACTGCGGATGGAGTGCTCGTGCGACTACGCTCTGTCGACGTGCTTTCACTTCTGGAGGAGGAGGAGGGTCGAATGCCTACAGCCAACTGTTTCCTATACCATGGGCTTGGCAGCAGTGTTCCACCGCCGCTGTCCCCTGTGGAGCCTGCATCCACCACATTAACCCAGTGCGCAGTGATTGACACGTAACGTCCCTGACCATGCCTACTATAACATGCATCTGTTGTGAGGTGCACCTTTCCACTCACTGATTGTTTGAGTGCATGGACAATGCAGCTTTTCACATGAAGGTGGAGGGCAGGGATGGCTTTTCGAGAAAAGAATTGGCGACTGGGTAGGTCATAGTGTGGGACAGCATAGGCCATGAGCTCTCAGAAAGCTTCACTTTCAACCAAACGGAAGGGCATCATCTCTAATGAGATCAGTTTGGCAATGTAGGCGTTCAAAGCCAGTGTACGCAGATGAGAGGATGAGTACTTTCTTGTCCTACTCAGAGTGTCTGCTAGGGTGAGCTGGACGTGAGAGCTGCATATGGGGGAACTAGCGGTGGACTGGACGGACTGAGAGGGGGTTGGTGATGGTGATGATGTTGGTGGTGATGGCCTAGATTCAGAGTTTCATTGCAAAACTATTGTGATTCCCTGACTGCTTTGGCCTTGCGATGACACCTCAACATTTATTGCTGGTGGTGTGCTTACCAGTGGCGCTGTCGTACAGTGGGGGAAGTGATGGAGCGTTGCTGGCTACCTTCAGTCGGAGCAGGTGCACATGTGCTACCTGAGGTTTTGTAGTCCGTCCACGCTTGCAAGTGCATGGTGGTTAAATGTCTAAGCATGCAACTGGTATTCAAATTTCTGAGATTTTTCCCTCTGCTATAGGTCCTTCCGCACTTCTTACAGATAACCTTTTCCTTATCAGTAGGATTTTGGACAAAGAAGTGCCACACTGCACTCTTCCTACTATGGTGTAAATTTTCAGGGTTTGCACGCTGTGCTAATTTGACCGTGTGGCCAAGCTGTCCTGCACCTCTTTTGGTTTTTGTTCCACGTTTTTGGACAGCTATGGGCCTGCCAGATAACCGCTGCTGCAATGTCGATGCCTGCTGCGGATCCTTCTCCTCATCTGAGCTATTGCCAGCGGCACCCTCTTCCCCAATGGATGCCAATCCAGGTCAACAACTGGGTCATCCATCACCTCCTCTTCAATTTCATCTGCACCTTCTTCTGTGTCACCGTGTAAGGTGGCATAGTATGCGGGGAAGGGGCAACTGAGTTTCATCAGGGTCCAATTCTGGCTGTGTAGACTGCAAGAGCAATGTAGTGCTATGGGTCAATGTACCAGCAGAATCATCTAGCAGTGGATGTGCATCAGTGCACTCCATGTCAGATTCATCTTGGACTGGGGAATTCAGGATTTGACTGGATAACCCAGGCATGGTATGTGAAAAGAGCTCCATAGAGTAATCTGAAGTGTGGGCTGCCGCATCCTTCACTTTTGGTGGGGGTGAAGGACACAAGGAAAGGTGTTTTTCCTGACCAGAATCCTGCACTGACGACTCAGTGCTTGCAGGTTTTGAAAGTTCAGAAAAGGAGGCAATAGAGCTGGTGGCTGTTTCGGCAATGTAAGCCAAAACCTGTTCCTGATGCTCTGGCTTTAAAAGCAGTTTTCCTACTCCCAGAAAAGGCCAGACGATGATGCAGGCTCAACACCTCCTGCCTTAGCTGCTATTGTGCTTTTGGCTTAACCAGCAGATGCACCACCACCACCACCACCATCAGTACCAGTTGCCCCCCCACCCACGTTCGTGGCCTCTTCCACCATACTTCCTCATGTTTGTGAAATTGTAACAAAAATACCAGCAGATATATGGTACTGTATGAGGAGCGTACAGCTGTATAAGGTGTAGGTAAAAATTTAAATCTCCGTATATATTTCCTTAGTCACAGACACTCTCCCAGTATGTATTTGACCGTAATCCAACCAGCAGATATACGGTACTGTATCAGAAGTGGACAGCTCTATACAGTGTATGTATGGAAAAATGAAAATCTCCGGAGTCACACCCAGATAGCATGTATTTGTCTGTGATACCAGCCGGTACACGGTAGTGTGTGAGGAGCGTACAGCTCTATATGGTGTATGTATGGAAAATTTTAAATCTCCGTCTATTTTTTTATGGAGTCACACACACGCTGTCTCTGTATAGATTTGACCATAAGACAAACTCCAGATATGCAATACTGTTTGAGAAGCGGACAGCTCTATACGATGTATGTATGGAAAATTTTAAATCTCCATCTATTTTTTGACGGAGTCAACAGCAGATTTATGATACTGTTAGAGAAGCGGACAGCTCTATACGGTGTATGGAAAAATGGAAATGTCCGTCTATGTATTTACGGACTGACACACACACATGCACTGTCTCTGTATAGATAGGACTGTAATCCAAACAGCAGATATGATACTGTTTGAGAAGCGGACAGCTGTATATGGTGTATGTATGGAAAATTTTAAATCTCCCTCTGTTTTTTTATGGAGTCAAACACAGATAGCATATATTTGTCCATGATACCAGCTGGTACACAGTAGTGTGTGAGAAGTGTTCAGCTCTATACGGTGTATGTATGGAAAATTTTAAATCTCCATCTATTTTTTTACGGAGTTACACACACACGCTGTCTCTGTATAGATTTGACTATAACCAATCTGCAGATATACGATACTGTTTGAGAAGCCGACAGCTCTATACGGTGTATGGAAAAATTGAAATGTTCGTATATGTATTTACGGAGTCTCACACACACGCTGTCTCTGTATAGATTTGACCGCAATACAAACTGCAGATATATGATACTGTTTGAGAAGCGGACAGCTCTATACGGTGTATGTATGGAAAATTTTTAATCTCCGTCTGTTTTTTTACGGAGTCACACACAGATAGCATGCATATGTCTGTGATACCAGCCGGTACATGTTAGTGTGTGAGGAGCGTACACCTCTATATGGTGTGTGAAAAACTGAACGCTCTGTAACTGTGCAGAAAATCAGAATAAAAGTTTTTTTGCTTTTAAAAAAGCAGTCTGCACAGCAGTGTGCACACAGCAATGCAGCTATCAGGTAGCCTTATGAGGCAGCCTAATAACCACCAGCGCTGCTGCACACACAAAAATCCTCCCCTGTCACTGCACACTAACTGTACAGTTGAAATCGCTATCAGAAGAACAGTTTTTTTTCTTTGTTGCCTAATGCTCTCCCTATTGAGAATCAGCGGCAGCAGCCTCTCCCTATGCTAAGATCGGCAGAAGTAAAATGGTGGTCGGCGGTCAGGGCTTTTATAGCCACTGTGACGCCACACAAAGCAAGCCAATCACACAAATGCCCTTCTCTAAGATGGTGGTGGCTGCTGCCGATGTCATCACGTTGCCCACAGTGTGCGTCCTTGATAATTGGCTGAGAAAAGGCGCTGGAAGCATCATGGTAAACGCAACTTTGGCGCGCGGGTCGGTGACCTCATGGCAGAACTCACGCTATGTTCGGGTTTCGATTGTCGAAACCCGACTTTAGCGAAAGTCGGTGACTTATGAATTTGACCGACCCGCTTCGCTCAACTCTACTAGTCACTAGGAGAACCAATGCATTACAATTTGAGCAAAATGTGTATGAAGCCCTCCTTTATGTCTTATACAGTGTTTGAGTCCCTCTGAATCCATATTTTTTGGCATTTTTTGCTTCCTTCATAAACTTTCATGAATTATACTGAAATTTTCAATTTTTTTTTATAAATAATTAAATTTTGGTTTATTTAAATTATAATTTTTTTAAAAATCCTTTTAAAATTTTGCCTTATATACATGTCTTTATACAGGAAAAATTTTTCTTAACTTTTTTCCTGTAAACTTCAATTTCTCGTCGATTTTGAATGTTTTATTGTCAGTCCTTAAAGTGGAGTACAAGTGTGACACAATTGTTCTCAGCAGCGGTCTGGGAGTCACAGATGCTTCCAGGGGTCTTCCCCATGCTGCTCTCCTTCCAGTCAGCACTTTTTCCATCCATTTCAACATTTTTACTGCCCCCCCAGACCTCCTCGTAGGGTCTGCCTGAAAAATGATTGGATTTCCCATTGACTCTCATTACATTCATTATACTCAGATGCACATTTCAAATTTAAGAATTGCTTGTTTTGAGTAATGAATATCTCAGAGTTTTAGTGCTCACTCATCTCCGTTATTTTATAGTTTACTTCTTATAGGTAGGGTTGTTACAAATAAAAAACTTTTTCTTGTGCTTACCAGCAATAAGTAAAATTCATCTTGAGAGAAATAGTTTTGTGAGTTAGCTTATGCTTTAAATCAGGTTTTCTACATTATCACATGATGTGACCCGTGTTAAAATGAAAAACCTTCCCATATATCAGCTGTCTAACCTTCACACAAAGCTGCAAATGTACCAGAAAATACTGAGCGCACATTTTATTGTGTGGTATTCAGGAATTAAAGGCATTTTTTTCAATTTTCTCTTGAGATGCCAAAAAAACCCCACACACAGACATTTGTTTCTATTTATTTTGCGGTAGTTAATATTTTTATCCTGCAATAAAATGCCCAATAATTATTAAATTATTGTTTATCTAGGGTGATGGTGAGATTGTATATATTTTGGGATACTTTATCTTGGA
This sequence comes from Dendrobates tinctorius, assembly GCF_039654945.1. Classification (NCBI taxonomy): domain Eukaryota; kingdom Metazoa; phylum Chordata; class Amphibia; order Anura; family Dendrobatidae; genus Dendrobates; species Dendrobates tinctorius. Next base: position 31,434,975 of record NW_027361917.1, read on the forward strand.
CTGTCTGGGGATATCAAAAGGTCAACAGGTAAATCCACTACATTATTAGAGTGCAAGAACAATTTACCAGTAGAGCCAAGTGACTAATTATACTCTGCTACGTCTGCATTTAAATAATATTATAAATCTTTTGAGAAATCCCATAGGATGAAAAACTGAATAAAAATTAGAAAATTAGATAATTAGAGAGCTGTGGAAGATAAAATAGTCTTAAAGTTACTTGCTTAACTGATTTATTTTTGCACAGCTGTCTAGAGCTAGTATCTTTGCATAATGCTTCAATCAAGGCTATAAAACAGGCATTTTATGCCCTTTTGTAAATGATCTTTAGATACTTTAGAACTTATTAGTAAATTGAATAATCGTCAATGTTTATGTTAATTCATGCAATGATCAAATTTATAGGTAGACACATCTACATTGAGAACATAGGGTATTTTTACACAATCTAACTGAGAGTAAACAATTGCCAGCAGCACTCTCCAAAATAGTAAATGCTTTTCTTTATTAGGTTATATTAAAAGCATGGTTACAGGAAATTGGGAAAAATATATGCATAGAAAAGTAGCTAGATACACGGAACAAAAATATATACACAACACTTTTGTTTTTACTCCCATTTTTCATGAGCTGAACTCAAACATTTAAGACTTTTTCTATACACACTGTGTTCCAAATTATTATGCAAAAAATATTTCCTCATATTTTCTCTAAATTACCTATATGAATTGCAGTCATTGTTATTTTCCAGTCATCTAATATTCTAGTATAATTGCAATGTTTTTGAACAAACTGCCTATGAAAACAGTATATTTTTAAAAATAAGAAACACTCAAAATGCATGTTCAAAATTATTATGCACAGCAGAGTTTTCAACCTTTTTATTTTTATTTTGAACAAAAAAATGGTCAATTGTGAAATTATAAGCATTATCAGCTTATTACAAAATGAAATCAAACAGTTTTCAAGTCAAAACTTTATTCTAGGTGATGTTACATTTGCACACAGGACCCCTTGTTCGAAAGAAGCTTCTGAACTCTCTCGTCCATTGAATTTGTCAGTTTTTGGATGGTTTGTGCTTCAATTGTTTTGCATGTGGACAGAATACCCTCCCAGAGCTGTTGCTTAGATGTGAACTGTCTCCCGCCATCATAGACACTCCTTTTGATGATGCTCCAGAGGTTCTCAATGGGGTTGAGGTCAGGGGAAGATGGTGGCCACACCATAAGTTTGTCCTCTTTTATGCCTATAGCAGCCAGAGATGCAGATGTGTTATTTGCAGCATGAGACAGTGCATTATCATGCATGAAAATGATCTTGCTGCAGAAAGCACAGTTGTTCCTCTTGAACCATGGCAGGAAATGCTGTTTTTGAAACGCCACATAGATTATGGAGTTCATCTTTACCCCTTCAGGAATCCTAAAGGGGCCGACAATCTCTCTCCCCATGATTCCAGCCCAAAACATTACTCCTCCTCCTCCTTGTTGGTGCCTTAGCCGTGTTTTCATGGGGTGTCCATCAACCAGCCATCCTCCACTCCATCCATCTGGACCATCGAGCGTTGCACGGCACTCATCAGTGAACAAAACAGTTTGGAAGTCAGTCTTAATGTATCGTTTGGCCCACTGGAGTCGTTTCTGCTTGTGTGCAGTGGATAGAGGTGGTCGACAGGATGGCTTACGCACAGCTGCAAACCTCTGAAGGACCCTGCATCTTGTTGTTCAGGGGACGTTGGAGGCACCAGCAGCTTCAAAAACTTGTCTGCTGCTATGACAAGGCATTTTTGCTGCTGCTCTTTTAACCTGATGCAATTGCCTGTTGGAAAGAGTCCTCAATTTTTCCTTATCAGCACGCACACGTGTGTGCTGGGAATCAGCTACATACTTCTTGATTGTGCGATGATCACGATGAAGTGTCTTGGCAATGTTGATTGTAGTCATGCCTTGACCTAAATACTCCACAATTTGTTGCTTCTCAGCAGCCGACACATCCTTTTTCTTTCCCATTTTGGCAAAAAATGTAGGCTGCTTAATAATGTGGAACAGCCTTCTTAAGTAGTCTTGCCTTTATTTGGACACACCTGCCAAACTAATTTGCACAGGTATCTGCAATTGCTTTCAGTGATATAAAGAGCCCTGACACACATCACCATCAATGAGTTTAAAGGACAAACAAAAAAATTCTAACCTTATCACTCCTAAACTCTTTTTGCATAATAATTTGGAACACAGTTTATACAAAAGACGTTTTTTGTCTCAAATATTGTTCACAAATTTGTGTAAATCTATGTTATTGATTACTTCTCTTTTGCCGAGATAATCCATTCACCACACAGGTGTGACATATCAAGATGATAATTAGACAGCAAAATTATGGTACAGCTATGCCTTAAGGCCCCGTTACACATAACGATGTCCCAGCGATCCCACCAACGATCCGACATGATGGGATCGCTGGGACATCGTTAGGCTGATGGCTGGTGAGCTGACAGCCCCTCCAGCGATCAGGACCTGCGACGCTGGACGCTGGTTTCTAATGTAAACATTGGGTATCCAGGAGCCGAGGCTCTTGGATGCCTGCTGTTTACCTTGGAAACCGGCGTACATGCTGGTTTCCAAGGTAAATATCGGGTATCTAAGAGCCGCGCGGCTCCTGGATACCCGCTGTTTACATTAGAAACCAGCGTCCAGCGTCGCTGATCGCTGGTCTCTCGCTGCCACACACGAAGCGTGCTGGCCAGCGGGAGACCAGTGATCGAAAAATGGCCCAGGCTGATCGAGGACGATCTGCGATAACTGGCAGGGGGGCCGGTCGTTGATCCCCGTCACACACAGCGATCTCGCTGGCGAGATTGCTGTGGCGTCACAAAATCAGCGATCTCGCTAGCAAGATCACTGTGTGTGACAGGGCCTTTAGGCTGGCCACAATAAAAGGCCACCCTATAATGTGCAATTTTACATTATTGTGCTTGTACTGGGGGAGGGGGTGGCTTGGAAAACCAGACAGTACCTGGTGTGACTATCATTTGCCTCATGCAGTGCAACACATCTTCTCACACAGTTGATTAGGTTGTTGATTGTAGCCTGTGGAATATTGGTCCATTTCTCTTCAATGGCTGTTTGAAGTTGCTGGATATTCACAGTTGAAGACAAAGTTGAGACTAACTGGTAAGGGCCATAGTGACATACCTTGACCCATGCGGCCCTCACTGGACAAGACAGAAATTCAAATAATGATTTGATGGACTTATGCAAAATTTTATGAAAGTAATGTGTAACCTTGAAGCTCCAGAATTTGGATTGTTCAGAAGAAATATTCTTTAAGTATCTGATATATATGCCTCTCATCAAGTTGTTCCTTGAGAAAAGTTTATTCTAGTTGTTCAAGAGAAAAGATTATTTTTGGCCTCTTAACTAGTGTTGAGCGATACCGTTCGATACCCAAAAATATCGTATCGGATGGTATCGCCCGATACGAAAAAAATATCGGGTATCGCCGATTCCGATACCGGAAGTCCCATTCAAGTCAATGGGACTTCCGGTATCGGAATTAAAAAAAGCCCTTTATTTCCTTGTTGGCTAATTCTACATAATTGAAAACAAATAAGAATCATGTAGAATGTATTGTGGGAGGTGGAGGAGACATTAAAGGCATAGTGGTTTATTCAAATCACATGGCATAGCATTAATTCCAATTTTTTTTTTCAAGACGTTCGGAGTTAAAAAGATATTGACTATGTTAACTCTTTTATATTTAGTCAGATATGTATGTTTCACAACTTCCATGCTCTTCACCTTCTTTTGTACTTCTCCCACACTTTCTCCTTCATGATCCACAGCAGTAGCATTTTTTTCATCAACTTTTTCTTCACCTTATTCATCTTCTTCACCTTCTTCCCATTAATTTTTTTTTTCCATTCTTCATATTCTTCTTATTCAGCTATTATTAATTTTCATATGCTATTTCTTCATCTTCTTCCTATTCTTCTTTTTCTTCATTTTCTTATGGTGACAGGCATTCCTGTAGTACTTATCTATAAAAGTTATAAGATTACACCTTACGTTCTGCCTGTCACAAAAGATTTACAACAGGATTTGTCCGCGTTCAGTTTGGCCTGCAACAGCAGGCATTTTCCAGGGGCACCACGAGGAGGAACGGACTCACCCCCATTTACTGCTTAGTCTTCTTCTGCTTATAATTTTGATTTCTTCTATGCTGATTTTTAGTCTTATGCTTAATGTTCTTCTGCTTTTGCTTCTTCTGCTTCTTGTTCTTCTGTCTTTTGTTCTGTATCTTGGTGTTTGTCTTCATGTTCTTTGTCCTCTTGGTCTTATTATTTAGGGTCACATTTCTGGTCTTCTTTGGTGTGGTCTTCAGGGTCGTCGTCATCAGGGTCGTCGTCATGGAGATCAATAAGGATTACCAAAGACAATTTCAAAAAGCTTGATCTTGGAAATGTAGCAGAAGGTACAAGAAGGCTGAGAAACTGGCGAGAACCAGCTGACAGTACTGGAACCCGTAGTGGCAGCAGAAGGAACAATAGCCAATGGCACTACTGAGGAACAGCTGACGGTGCTGGACCCTGGTTACTATGCAGGAGGTACCTGTGCTAGAAACCACTAACAAGGACCAGCTGACGTTGGTGGACATCGGATACCGAGATGGAGGCACCTAGGCAAAAGGCTCTGGCGAGAACCAGCAGACAGTGCTGGAACCCGGATGGGTAGTAGAAGGAACAAGAGCCAATGGCACTACCGAGGACCAACTGACGGTGCTGGACCGCGGTTACTAAGCAGAAGGTACCTGTGCTAAAAAGCACTACCAAGGACCAGCTGACAGTGCTGGACCTCGGATACCGAGAAGAAGGCACCTAGGCCAAAGGCTCTGGCGAGAACCAGCTGACAGTGCTGGAACCCGGGTGGGTAGCAGAAGGTACCCATCCAAAGCAAAGTAGCCAGGCCGCAAGCTGGCTGCAGTTACCGAAACCCACAGTCCTACAGGGGGTCCATGTCCCATTGGCACTACGGATCCAGCCTTCAGTGCCAGTTCCCGCAGCCCACATAGGAGTCACCTAAACTGCAGGCACCGTAGAGTCGACTAACCCGACCGCAAGACGACATGACAACGGATTGGTTGCATAGTGACCTTGACACTACCCGGAAACAGCTGGCATGCTGGAACCAGGCTGGGCAACAGGGAGTACCCGTGCCAAAGACACTGCCGAGAACCAGCTGACGGTGCTGGAACCCAGATGGGTAGCAAAAGCTACAAGAGCCAATGGCACTACCGAGGAACAGCTGACGTTGCTGGACCACGGTTACTAGGCAGGAGGTACCTGTGCTAGAAAGCACTACCAAGTACCAGCTGACGGTGCTGGACCTTCGGATACCGAGATGGAGGCACCTAGGCCAAAGGCTCTGGCGAGAACCAGCTGACAGTGCTGGAACCCGGGTGGGAAGCAGAAGGTACCCATCCAAAGCAAAGTAGCCAGGCCGCAAGCCGGCCGCAGTTACCGAAACCCACAGTCCTACAGGGGGTCCATGTCCCATTGGCACTACAGATCCAGCCTTCAGTGCCAGTTCCCGCAGCCCACATAGGAGTCACCTAAACTGCAGGCACCCTAGAGTCGGCTAACCCGGCCGCAAGACGACTGGACAACGGATTGGTGGCATAGTGACCTTGACACTACCCGGAAACAGCTGGCGTGCTGGAACCAGGCTGGGCAACAGGGAGTACCCGTGCCAAAGACAATGCCGAGCACCAACTGGCGTTGTTGGAACCCAGGGACAATCATGGTGAAGGCCGAGGCCTACTTTGTGGTAGTTTTAGATTGTTTGTAGGCTACAACAGACTGTCAACGTGCTCCAATTAGGCATCTGAGGCCTACTTGGAGGCAGTTTAAGATAAGACGTTGTTTGAATTTGGAGGCAGAGGGAGAGTTTGCCGTACACACAGCAGGGGATCAGCTGACGTTACCGAACCCCACTTACACATGAACAAGTGTGTTTTTCTGTGTGGACAGCACTTCCGAGCACCAACTGGCGTTGTTGGAGCCCAGGGACAATCATGGTGCAGGCCGAGGCCTACTTGGTGGCAGTTTTAGATTGTTTGTAGGCTACAACAGACTGTCAACGTGCTCCAATTAGGCATCTGTCTCCACTCTGTTTCCAGGATTTCACGTGACCACCAACACCGCCAGTTTATGCGTACAGCAGCCGTCTGCCCAATCCACACGTGTTCCTGTGTTACTGGGGTTCTGTAATGTCAGCAGATCCCCTGATGTGTGTCTGCCACTGTCTCCTGCTCTGTCCACATTCCCACCACTTGTAGTGTAAAGGTGGACAGCGCAGGAGACAGTGCCGGACACACATTGGGGGGATCTGCTCACGTAACAGAACACCAGGAACACAGGAACAAGTGTGGAATGCGAGGACGGCAACTGTGAGCAGGAACTGGTGGTGTTGGAGGTCAGGGGAAATACTAGAGACAGAGTGGAGACAGAGGCCAAATCAGAGAATGTTTAAATCTGAAGTAGTTACAATTTGGAGGCAGCAGCAGTTTGCCCTCCACACAGCAGGGGATGAACTGACGTTACCGACCCCCACTTTCACATGAACGAGTGTTTTTTTTTTCTGTGTGGACAGCACTTCCGAGCACTAACTGGCGTTGTTGGAGCCCAGGGAAAATCAGGTAGTAGGCCGAGGCCTACTTGGAGCCAGGTGTAAATCTGAGGTTGTTTGACTGTGGAGGGAGCAGGACACTTTGCCATACACACAGCAGGGGATCAGCTGACGTTACCGAACCCCACTTACACATGAGCGAGTGTTTTGTCTGTGTGGACAGCACTTCTGAGCAACAACGGGCGTTGCAGTAGCCCAGGAAATAAAGTTCAGGTCATAGAAACATGAACACAATAGGAGACCTGGATGCTGTTGCCAAATTCAGGTGAGATCCAGGCCTTGTTCATTTTCAGGAAAGTAAGCCGGTCAACATTATCGGCGGATAGTCGCGTGTGACGGTCTGTTACCACACCACCTGCAGCACTAAAGACACGTTCCGATAATACACTGGCAGCAGGGCAAGCCAGCACCTCCAATGCATACTGGCTAAGCTCTGGCCATGTATCCAGCTTAGAGACCCAATACTTGAACGGGGAAGAGCCGTCTGGGAGTACACTAACAGGGCAAGACAAGTAGTCTGTCACCATCTGACGGAAACGTTGCCTCCTGCTGACTGGAGCCGTCTGTGATGGTGTAGCCGTTTGTGGCGGTCCCACAAAACTTTTCCACATTTGGGCCATACTGGCCTTGCCTTGTCCTGCGGCACTGCCTCTGCTACCTCTTTGTGCAGAGCTTCCTCCACTGCCTCTACCCACATGGCTGCTTTGAAAAGCACTACCAGCAACACTTGCGGGGGGAATGGAGAACATGATGGCCTGCACAAGTGTTTCTTGGTACTTCCGCATTTTTCGCTCCCGGTTCAACTGTGGTATGAGGCTTTGTAAGTTGTCCCGGTAGCGAGGATCTAGGAGGGTGTACACCAAATAATCAGCCGTGTGGAGAATGTTGGCGATGCGGCGGTCATTTAACAAGCACTGCAGCATGAAATCAACCATGTGCTGCAGACTGCCAACTGGACCAGAAATGCTGTCCCCAGCTTGAGGCAGCATCTCAGCCTGCTCAGCATCACCCCACCATCGCTGTACACACTGACTACTAGAGCCTTGTGTACCTCCCTCCTCTGGAGAGATGTGTTCCTCCTACTCCGTTGACTCCTCGTCATCCTCCTCACTAAGTGTCCCCTGCCTGGGCCTTTGTGTGGAAGCATGTTGCGCAGACTTGCCAGAAGCAGATGGCATTTCTGACTCCTCATCCTCGACCTCTTCAAAAACCTCCTCACTTAGTGCTTGTAAGGTTTTTTGAAGGAGACAGATAAGGGGGACAGTCATGCTGACTAGTGCATCATCTGCACTGGCCATCCGCATGGAGTCATTGAAGGCACGCAAAACTTGGCAGATGTCCCTCATAGTGGCCCACTCAGTGGTGGTGAAGTGTGTCCGGCGCACAGTGCGACTTGTTTGCGCCTGATGCAGCTGGTACTCCATTACTGCTGCCTGCTGCTCACACAACCGCTCCAACATATGTAACGTTGAATTCCACCTGGTGGGGAGGTCACATATGATGCGATGTTCTGGCAGGCGGAATCGGCGCTGCAGAGATGCAATGCGCGATCTTGCCATGCTGGAACGCCGCAAGTGAGCACACTCTAGCCGAACCTTGTGCAGCAGTGCATCAAGATCCGGATAGTCCCTCAGAAAGCTCTGCACGACCAAATTGAGCATGTGTGCCAGACATGGTATGTGAGTGAGGTTGCCTAGGCCCAGAGCTGCCACTAGATTTCGGCCATTGTCACTCACTACCAAACCTGGCTGGAGATTCGCTGGCACAAACCACACATCGCTCTCCTGCTTGATGGCATTCCAGAGCTCCTGTGCTGTGTGGCTCCAATTCCCCAAAGAAATTAATTTAAGGACGGCCTGTTGACGTTTGGCCACACCTGTGCTCATATCTGGCCTAACAGGCTCATGCAGTGCTGATTCCGAGTAACTAGAGTAGGAGGAGGAGTCGATATGTACAGACTGCATTCCTGCAATCCTTGGAGTTGGCAGAATACGTACAGAGCCTTTCTCCAGATCTGTACCCGGCTCCACAACATTGACCCAATGAGCAGTGAGGGAAAGGTATCGTCGCTGTCCATGGCTACTGGTACACGCATCGGTGGTCAGGTGGACCTTGCTACTGACGGCGTCTAGTAGCGCATTTTTTATTTTTACCTCCACATGCTTTTGCAGGGCAGGGACGGCTTGCCTGCTGAAATAAAAGTGGCTGGGCACATTGTATTGTGGAACTGCCAATGACATCAAGTTCCGGAAGGTGTCAGTCTCCTCCAGCCTGAATGACAGCATCTCAAGGGCCAGTAGTTTGGCAATGCCGGCATTCAGAGCCAGTGCTCAGGGATGGTTTGCCGAGTATGGCCGCTTTTTCTCCCATGCCTGTGCTACTGATTGCTGGAGAGTGGCCTGGGAGTGTGCTGATGACTGAGAACGTGGTTCAGTGGGTGGAATTTCACTGGGTCTCTGGACAACAGTGGCAGCGGTTCTTCCATGGCGTTCCAGTGAGGAAGCCGAACCAGCTGTGTGTGAGCTGGAGGAAGAGGCCCCAACACGAGCTGAAGAGGTGGTAGGTGCTGCTGAAGGTTGGCCTACATCTTTACTGTGTCTGTGTAACTCCACCTCAAGCTTGGTACGCACATGTTTCCACATATTTGTGGTATTGAGGTTGCTCACATTTTTCCCTCGTTTAACTTTCTGATGACACAGCTTGCATTTGACAAAGCAAATGTCATCTGCAACTGTGTCAAAAAAAGACCACGCACTGCAAGTCCTGGGAGCGCCCGTTTTGTGTTTTGGAAGAGGATTGCTCATCACGGGTGCCAAAGTGGAAGCTACAGGCAACCAAGTCTGCCCCCGCCCTCCCCCTCCTCTTTTGGCCGTTCAGGGAATCTCTTCCTCAGAGCTGCTCCCACCACCTTCCTGTGGCTGACGCCATGATGGGTCAAGGACCTCATCATCTCCACTCCCCTCTTCAAGCACCGGCTGGTCCTGGGTTGTCTCGCCAGCACCGTACGCACCAGAAATTGGCAACTGAGTCTCATCATCATCAGATGAGCACTGAGGTGTGCTGACAATAGGCACTGGCCCACCCGCCTCTTCAGATTCAGAGGGACAAAGCAGTTGCGCATCACTGCATACTCCCTCTTCTTCACGCTCTAGAATGCTGCTTGGCTGGCCACCTCTTTCCAAGCCAACAGATTCTGAGAACAGAAGTAAAGATTGAGATGGCTCCTGTCCAGGGCTCTCAGACTGCCTGGGCAATTTGGCAGGTGGTGAGGAGACAGATGGTTGCTCTTCAGTGCTCTGGCCCTGGGAGGATGCGGAAGTCATTGAAGTGGATGCGTTAGCTGCCATCCATCTGACAACGGCTTCAATTTGTTCGTCACGCAGCAGTGGGGTACGGCGAGGTCCTACAAAGCTGCGCATGAAGGACTGTTGCCTGGTAAAAGTGGGGGATGCCGGGTCACTGGTGGCCGCAGCAGACACCGAATCCCCACGTCCTCTCCCTGCTGAATCCCCCCGTCCTCTCCCTGCTGAAACTCCACGGCCACGATCACGTGCCTTACTCCCTGCCTTCTTCATCTTGGTAGACTGATAAAGATAGGCAGAAAAGTAAAAAAGGGATGGCTTAGTGTTCTTATTCCTGAACACCTGCTAACCAGTATAAGAAACACTAATTTGGCTAAGAGTGTGTACTACACTTTAATATGATCTAATGTGGCCTACACAACTGTAAAGTGGAGTGTTTGGTGAACTTTATTTCCTTTTTTTTTTTGGGGGGGAAAGAAAAGGATGTGACCAAAGTTTGAAAACTATAGTATCACAAACTTTTTGGAGCGATTACAATGCAGGAAGCTAACCTACAATGCAATTGATGAGGCTCCAAAAATTAGGGTGATACTAGTCTGGCTGGCCCTGAAGGGCACAAGCCAGCAAAAAGGCTCCTCTATCTAATCCTTTATAGTGTTTGCAACCAACCAATGACAATGGATGCGGATGGAAGCATACTAATATAGGAGCAAAAATCTGGATAAATTAGCTGCAAAAAAAGGACTATATATGAGGCAGTGACGCATGCTGAGCGGACTACAACCAGCGGTGGCTGTAGAACACACTGCAACGTGAGCTGCACTCACACACAGAGAGACCTATCAGACAGCCAAAAACAGTGCAGAGAAATGGGCTATAGCACTGAAAGGCTGCTGAAAGGCTCCGCTGTCCACTCCTTTAGTGTTTGCAACCAACGTATATGGATACGTATGGAAGCACACTATACAGGAGAAAAAAAAAGCAGCAATAAAAGAAAAATGTGTATGAGGCAGAGACACACGCTGGGCGGCCTACAAGCAGACGTGCCTGCAGAACACACTACACAGCGTGGGTCTGCACTCACACAGCCCTTGCAGACAGCTATTAAAACAGCGCTGCTGGGCTAAAAAAATTCTATAGTGGTGGATTATGTAGCCTGGGTAGAGCAATAGATATGTTTGATGATCGCTATTTCTAACTGTCCCTCACAGTCTTCAACAGCAGCCTGTCCCTAACTGAATTCACAGCAGAGTGAACCCGAAATGGCGGCTGCTGCGGTTTTTATAGTGCATCATGACATCATTTAAGCAGCCAATCACAGCCATGCCAGTAGTTAACATGCCTACATGCCTAACAGGATGTGCCCACACTTCTGAGGATCCCCATTGGCTGAATCAAATCGAGCGGGCTCCTAGCATTATGGGAACTTCCGATTCTGGTATTCGATATGAAAAAAGTATCGGAACTAAGTATCGGAATTGCGATACAGCGAATATCGGCCGATACTCGATACTTGCTGTATCGGAATGCTCAACACTACTCTTAACTAGTAATGGGCGAGCATTAAAATGCTCGGGTGCTCATTGCTCGAGTCGAGCAAATTGGAATGCTTGACCCGAGCAACGAGCCCAATGTAAGCTTTGGGAAACTCAAGCATTTTTGTGGCAGTCTTTAGTGGGACTAGATATGGCAGAAATTGATGGGAACAATGCTCAAATTACATGGCAAAAGCATGGGGAAGACACCTGGAAGCATTTGTGACTCTCAGGTCACTGCTGTGAACAATGTCAGAGTCTTAAGCCACTTTTACAGACTCACAATAAAACATACAAAAATGAAACCAAAATGGATTTTCCTGGGAAAATATGTTAAGGAACATCCTTTCCCAGGGTAATAACTTGTATATGAGGCAAAACAAATAACCAAAAACAAAAATGCTTTCCTCACCTTGGGCTATGTTGACTAGGGTGACCGGATCTCATATGGGGGGGAAAAAATGTCAGAATCTTGTTCGTCTGGACCCCACAAAACGATTCCCCTTTCCAGATATTGAGAGAGCCAAAATTTGAGCTCGATCAAACAACGTTAACCCGTGCCGCTCGTCGCTCAAAGTTTGAAAAAATCCAAATTGAGGTATTTTAAGATTTAGGTATTTTGCATAGTCTGTTAGACTATAAAGAATGTGACAACAACATTGCAGAAATAGCCCTGACCAAATTTTCGAACCATTTGTGGTATTTGAATGCAGAGTTGGTGGGATTATCGTTTTTTGATCCCACCATTACAGACAATGAAAAGTTGTTAATGGCTAATAAATTGCTCATAGCACAGATGAACCATCAGAGCACACTAACCTACATGAGTTGATAATTTTACATAGTTATCTAATCTATTCTAGAGCTTTTGTTAAAGTAGTTTTTGAAATGTCATAATGTAATGCTCGGCATTTGCTTACAACTTGCAGGACATATTGCTTTTGTTCTTCATCTTTTGTCAGAAGGTCGTTAAAGTCGGTTACTTCCTACCTCTTTTAATTTTTCTTTCCTAACTTTTGGATTTACAACCCTAGCGTGCTCTGATGGTTCATCTGTGCTACTGAGCAATTTATTAGCCATTAACAACTTTTCATTGTCTGTAATGGTGGGATCAAAAAACGATAATCCCACCAACTCTGCATTCAAATACCACAAATGGTTTGAAAATTTGGTCAGGGCTATTTCTGCAATGTTGTTGTCACATTCTTTATAGTCTAACAGACTATGCAAAATACCTAAATCTTAAAATACCTCAATTTGGATTTTTTCAAACTTTGAGCGACGAGCGGCACGGGTTAACGTGTTTGATCGAGCTCAAATTTTGGCTATCTCAATATCTGGAAAGGGGAATCGTTTTGTGGGGTCCAGACGGACAAAATTCCGACATCGATTTTTTGCGGTCACCCTAATGTTCACACATAGCATTTTTGATGCGTTTTTCAACTTTATCATTGCTTTCAACTGAGACGAATGCATTCACTGGGAAATGTCATTTTAACATTTTACAACCTAATGTGGTCATGTGGTGCGTGACACATAATCAGACACATCCTGTTTCATTTATGAAGGAGGGACTCTGAAAGTCAAAAAGCCTATTTTTATAGGGAAGTCAGGCAGCCTTTACTATTCTTAAAGGGCCAGCAGCCGGCCCTAATTATTCTTAGCGAGCCATCAGCCAGCTATGCTTTGTTGTTCCCATTATTAAACAGTGGGCCTCCTATACTGTTATTGCATATGCAGTGAGTTGCAGGGCTGCCCAAAATTTGGACGCACCCCAATTCCCCTTTGAAGTGATGTAGAGGAGGGCCTCATGAAAAAATATTCCCATTATTAGGAAGTGGGTCTCCCATACTGTTTGCCTATGCAGTGAATTCAAGGGCTGCCAAAAATTTGAGGGCACTCCAATTCCACTTGGAAGAGATGTACAGGAGGGTCTCCTGAATACAATGTTCCCATTATTAGGAAGTGGGTCTCCCATACTGTTTGCCTATGCAGTGATTGCAAGCACTACCAAAAATTTGGAGGCACTCCAATGCCCCTTGAAAGAAGTACAGGAAGGTCTCCTGAAAACAATGTTCCAATTATTAGGAAGTGGGTCTCCCATAATGTTTGCCTGTGCAGGGAATGCAAGGGCTGCCAAAAATTTGGAGGCACTCAATGTCCCTTGGAAGAGCCTCATGAAAAAATGTTCCCATTAGAAAGAAGCTGGTCTCCTATACTTGTAATGCCCATGCACTATGTGTATGGGCTGTCAAACATTTACCCCTGGGGTTATACATGAACATACTGTATAAAAAACATTTTTTACGAACATCATAAACACCATTTAAAAAAATTATGTGGGTATTGCATCACAGACCACGGTCACCCTGGCAATACGGTGGTGGTGGAGGATGAGGAGAAGGAGGAGGACAACAGCTAATAGCCAAAATCAGGAAGTGTATACCCATATGTGGGTGTGAAGAGGTGTATGGTAATAGACCTCCCAAAGAAAGATACTGGATTTGAGTTTATGTTACGCTGCTATCATTTGGTGGTGATGAGATGTCAGGCCCAATCCAGCCCTTGCTCCTTTTTATAAGAGTCAGCCTGTCAGCATTTTCAGTTGACAGGTGGATGTGCTTATCAGTTATAATTCCACCAGCGGCACTAAAAAATCGCTGTGACTAAATGCTAGTGGCAAGGCAGTCCAGGACGTCCAAGGCGTAGAGAGCCAGTTCATGCCACGTGTCCAGTTTGGATACCCAACAATTATAAGGCACAGAGGAATCACTGAGGATGTTGGTACAGTCAACAAGGTACTCCCTCAGCATCTTCCCAAACTTTGCACTCCTTGTGAGAGTACCCTGCCCTCAGGGCCTTTGCAATGGGAGGGAGTGAGAAAACTCTACCAGAATTTTGAGTGTTCCCCTGCCTCTGCTGGACTGGAGTTGTGACTCTCTTGCCTGTACTCCTTGGTTGTCCAAAGAACTGTGTCCTCAGATGGGAATTTTTTGTAACATTTCGTAACAATGGACTTATGGTACTGCCCCATTTTAGTAGATCTGTCTGCCTCGGGAATAAGAGATATAAAGTTCTCCTTGTAGTGTGGGTCTAGAAGTATCACCAAACAGTAATGACTGTCACCCAAAATTTTGAGAAAGCGAGGGTCACAGGAAAGACAGTGTAGCATAATCTCAGCCATGTGTGCCAGATTGCTAAAAGGCAAGACTTCTGTGTCCTCACAAAGAGGATGACTGACTATGCTCTTCTCCTCCCTATCCTCAGGCCATTCACGCTAAACAGATAGTATGACAGTTGTGCAGGTAGTACCGTCTATAGCACTTGAAACTAGCTCCTGTTCTTACACCTCCTCCTCCTCATCTTCTTTACTGTCACCCTATCCACATTGGGATGAGATGAGGCATTGATGTGTGTAATTACCCTGTTTGGTTTCTTTGTTCATCTCATCATGCTCTGCTTGCAATGCATCCTCTATGAATGTGAGCAGAGAGCATTTCAGAGCACATAGAAGCGGGATGGAGATGCTAATTATGGCATCATCATTGCTCTCCATATTGGTTGGTGTCCTACAACTTTTCGAGGATGGTACATATGTCTGACATCCATGTCCACTCCTGAGGTCTTATATGTGGAGTCTGAACTGACTACCGATGGCTTTGTTGATGATGCTGGTAGTCAACAACTGCCCTATTCTGCTCACAAATTCTTCACAACATCTGCAGTGTAGAGTTCCAATGCGTGGAGACATCAAACACCAGTCAGTGAGCCGGAAGCTGCAAAAGCTTCTGAAGCAAGGCAAGGGTGGCAGAAGCTGTAGCTGACTTTCTAAAATCAGCACACAGGTGGCGTACTTTGACAAGCAGATCCCGCAGCTCCAGGTAGGTTTTGAGAAAGTTTTTTTTTTTTTTTTGTCTTTAACCATAAGGTGTACCACCAGCTGAGGGGGACCGCTATGGGGAGCCCTTGTGCCCCGGCATATGCGAATCTCCTCCTCGGCTGGTGGGAGGAGATTTTGGTTTTTGGTGGTGACGAGGATGGGGGGTCGTCTGTGTGCCATGTCCCTGAATTGTGGACGCGGTACATAGACGACATTTTTATTGTTTGGAGAGGCTCCGTTGAGGAATTTAATGAATTTGTTGTGGCTCTTAACCACAATGATATAGGCCTGTTTTTCACTTCAGTTATTGAGACATGGAGACTGCCCTTTCTGGATATATTGATTGAGGAGAACGAGAAAGGGGAGATAGGGACTTCTTATAGGAAACCTACATCTACCAATTCCCTATTACACTGGGATAGTCATCATCCTCAACACCTTAAGAAAGCAATCCCTAAGGGACAATATCTCAGAATTCGTAGAAATTGCTCTGAAATATCTAGTTTTGAGTTACAAGCTAGGGATTTGAGGGATAGATTTTTAAATAGGGGCTACCCAAAGCATGTGTTGAAGCAGGCCTATCAAGGAGCTAAGGAAAGCAGACGTTCTGATTTATTGACTACCGACAATAGGAAGCCCCCGGATAGTGATACCCTCAGATTCATCACAACATATGACAATGGTGCAATTCCTGTAAGAAATATCATAAAAAAGTATTGGTCTATTTTACAGATGGATAATGACATTTCTCCATTTTTGAGTGATTCTCCCATGATTACATATAGGAAAGCACACTCTTTGAAGGATAGACTGGTGCGTAGTCATTTTTCACCTTCAGTAAATAGAACATGGCTCCACAGTGACGTTATGGGTTGTTTTAAATGCGGCCATTGTGTAGCATGTTCACATATTGGTGTGAGTAAAACTTTTGTAAGCAATATGACCGGGAAAAATTATGTCATTAGACATTTCATGAATTGTAGTACTAAAGTCGTTATTTATAAAGTCACCTGTAAGTGCGGATTAGAGTACGTGGGAAAAATGATTCGAGAATTTAAGAGGAGAATTGGTGAACATTTGGGAGACATAACACATAAGAGGGACACTACAATCTCAAGGCATATTCATGGTATGCATGAGGGGCCGATTTCATATCTTTCTTTTACTGCCATTGATAGGGTCCCTAAACCACAAAGAGGCGGCAACTGGGATCAGTTGCTGTTGCAACGTGAGGCTAAGTGGATATTCTACTTGGATACTGTAACACCTAAAGGCCTCAATGAACAGATCAATTTTAATTGTTTTATTTGAATTCCTTCCTTTTCCCTTTTTTCCAATTTCTTGATCTACAGTTTGGATTTTTCTTTAAGCCTGAATCACTTTCTTGTCACCCATTATTGGGGATTGGCATATGTGTATACATTTATATTATATGCTTATATATGCATTTCATGTTACCGCTTATTTTGTTGTTTTTTTGTGCATTGTCTCATGCTGGCACCTAATCGGACGCCATTTGTATTTTTTGATACTTGGATATGGTATAATATTGTGCCCTTATATAAATATATGGGTTGAACTATTGTTCCTCTCCGGTGCTCTCATGTTTGATTTCTTCAGTTTTTCTTTGATGGCGACGCTGGGGGCAGCGCCGCACTCTTAGGAGTGTGGCAGGATATGTTCCCCGCTATCTGGAAGTGTGGTGCCGTTTGTTGGATGGAGGTCACCGGAAGTGGGGCATCCACCATCTTGCTCCCACCGGAAGTGGGGCGACATCGGCTCTGGGGAGTCTGCTGAGGCGGTGCCTAGCGCGAATTATGACGCGCGCTCCCTATCTGAGTCAGGTCGCCTTATGTTGTATGTCTGACACGCGAAATTGTATGGATAATTGGAAGTTGGCCATTTGTGTATGTGGTTTGTCACCGGAAATGGGGCTTCATCCGCCCATTGCATATGGGATTTTCCTTTCCAGTGATGTCATTGTGGGGCGTTTTTAGCGCGGATTATGGCCCGTGCCCTGGGAGATAATCTTGCAATGGGGGATGACTGGTATGCCAGGTATGATTAAACATATGTGTGTCAATTAACTAACTGCGGAAATATGTGTGCATTAACATAACGATATATATATGCCCTCTTCCTTCCACCCTCTGCAGACAGCAGATAGCATAGAGAGCGGGAGGATGTATGTCTCTTAGCTATAGCACTATGGCACTTTAAACAAGTTAGTCCCCTGAAGAGTTACTTGGATGAAATGCGTTGGGACGCTCCTTATAGGGAAAGTGCAGGGCATGTGCAATATAGGGCTAGCTGTGGACTGCCCTTGTAAGGGCAGGAGCCTGGGGATCAGTTAATGGTTAGCTTGTAAGGGAATTGACAGGGTATTGTCTTCCCATCGCTACCTTCCTGTTGGCATACAGAGTATCCCTGGTGACTCCTGACCGTCTGCATAAACCGGTGAGATTGTTCCTTTTTTTTAAATCTCGTTTATGGAAGGCTATGAACCTGTGGTCTGGCCTTTGAAATATACATGTGTATACATGTGCAATTGGCTATAGCATTGTGCTATTCTTTCATTCATGCTGTATCCATTATATAGATTGTTATCTGTTTCATCAGTTACACTCTTTATCCCTTATATGATGCGTTTGGGTGCTTGCAAGTATCCTCTGAGGATCACCTATTTATCTTGCATCTTTTTTTAAACTCACTTGTGGGTGACATTATTTTTGGTACTTTTTAATTGGTATATTAAAAGTTATATTTTATCCCGTTTGCTGTTTTATACCGAAAATTTGATGGGGAAATAATTGTCATGTCGGACTGATATTGGCATTGTTTTGCTTTAGTTGAGAAACCACTGAACCAAGAAGTTAAGTACATGAGCCAGGCATGGTACATATGTGAGCTTGTCTCGCCTCAGAGCCGCCACCAGGTTCTGGCCATTGTCACACACGACCATGCCTGGCTATAGGTTCAGCGGTGTCTCCCAAAGATCTGCCTGCTCTTTTAAAGCTGTCCATAACTCTTCAGCGTTGTGCAGTATGTCACCTAAGAATATTAGATTCAGCACAGCCTGTTGCCACTTGACTGAGGCAGTGCTGCAGTGCTTTCAGCTTGTGACTGATGTGGTAATTTTGGTGATGGAGACTGTAGAGGAGGAGGTGCAGGAGCTGTAGACTGTGGGGGCAACCATGATTGACCTAGGGCCCGCAAACCTTGGTGTCGAAAGTACATGTTCCATCCCAAGGTCCGACTGGGTCCTGGCTTCCACTATGTTAACCCAGTGTGCCATCAGCAAGATGTACCATGCCTGCCCACAAGCACTTTTCCACGTGTCCATGGTTAGTTGGACTTTCCCAGTAACTGCATTGTTGTGGACACGGCTAATGTTGTGAGACACGTGCTTGTGTGATGAGGGGACGGCACACCGGGAGAAACAGTCGCGGCTAGGGACTGAGTACCGAGGAATGGCCACCGCCATCATGTTGCAAAAAGCTTTGTCTCCATGAGCCTACAAGGCAACATTTCGAGTGCAAGCAGTCGCGAAATGTGTGAATTTAGCAATGTGTCCTGTGGGGCATTGGCTGTGTATTTACGCTTACATTTCAAGGACTGTGGTATGGACAACTGAACGCTGCACTGTTACAAGGACGTGGACATGCTTGCTGATGATGCTAGTTGAGAGTGTGCACTGACAGTTGCAGGACAGGAGGCATCATTGCATGCACCATGCACAGGGGATTGGCTTGCATACACAACAGCAGAAGAAGCAGTGGTGTCACCCGTAGACACTGTTCCTTGACCCTGGGATTTGGCCCACAAAGTCAGATTCTTTGCTGCCATGTGCCTGATCATGCTGGTGGTGGTCAGGCTGGTAGTTTTGCTACCCTTGCTGATCCTGGCTTGGCAGGTAGTGCAATTGGATGTTTTCTGGTTATCGGCAGAGTCTTTAAAAAACAACCAGACTCAGGAAGACCTAACAGTTGCACTGGCAACTTCCGTCATGTTGGTGTTATGGGGAATGATTGCCCGCCTTCTGTCTGCCGCCATCACACTGCTTCTTCATGCCTGTTGGGATCCTACATCTTCCTCCCCTTGTGTGCTGCTGTCCTCGCTCTGCATGTCCTCCTGCCAGGTTGGGTCAGTTACTATATCATCCACCACCTTGTCTTCCACTTCCGCACCCTGGTCCTCCTCCTGACTTTCTGGCAATTGTGTCTCATCATCGTCTACCTCTTGTGACACTTTCCCACTGTCACCTTTGTGTGACTGTGGCTGCTCAAATGTCCCGGAAGTATTTAGCTATTTTCCGGGACATAGTGTACCAGCGCATGCGCAGTAATGATTTGCCCGCAGTTGGGCAAAGCATACTGTGCATGCGCGAAGCAAGATTGCTTTGCGCATACGCGAACTATGGATTTGAACTTTTCTAATATCGGAAAAGATCGCGGAATGGGGCCACGGATGGGGTGGAGAAAGAAGAAGAAACACCGTCCATCGGACCAGACACAGGCCATTTACATAGGCCTCCAACTTCCGGTGACAGATTCCCTTTAAAAATACAATATTCAAAGGGAATTTCTCAAACAGGTGAAAAAAGGGGACAATGAGCAAAAGGAGAACCAGTACTGGTAAAATCAGTAGCAAAGGTTAAATATAATAACTAAGGCTATCCCCTGATGTCAACCAACAGCAAATTAGTTTAATGATGCATAGTGCCCATTCATTTGCAACAAGATATCAATCATAATGGTGAATAGCCATATACAGTTGTGTCCAAAAGTATTGACATCCCTGCAATTCTGTCAGATAATACTCAGTTTCTTCCTGAAAATGATTGCAAACACAAATTCTTTGGTATTATCTTCATTTAATTTGTCTTAAATGAAAAAACAAAAAAAGAATTGTCCTAAAGCCAAATTAGATATAATTCCACACCAAACATAAAAAAGAGGGTGGACAAAAGTATTGGCACTGTTCGAAAAATCATGTGATGCTTCTCTAATTTGTGCAATTAACAGCACCTGTAACTTACCTTTGGCACCTAACAGGTGTTGGGAATAACTAAATCACACTTGCAGCCAGTTGACATGGATTAAAGTTGACTCAACCTCTGTCCTGTGTCCTTGTGTGTACCACATTGAGCATGGAGAAAAGAAAGAAGACCAAAGAACTGTCTGAGGACTTGAGAAACCAACTTGTGAGGAAGCATGAGCAATCTCAAGGCTACAAGTCCATCTCCAAAGACCTGAATGTTCCTGTGTCTACCGTGCGCAGTGTCATCAAGAAGTTTAAAGCCCATGGCACTGTGGCTAAGCTACCTAGATGTGGACGGAAAAGAAAAATTGACAAGAGATTTCAATGCAAGATTGAAAAGAAAAGAACACGGTCCCTACAGTCAAACATGGCGGAGGTTCCCTGATGTTTTGGGGTTGCTTTGCTGCCTCTGGCACTGGACTGCTTGACCATGTGCATGGCATTAAGAAGTCTGAAGACTACCAACAAATTTTGCAGCATAATGTAGGGCCCAGTGTGAGAAAGCTGGGTCTCCCTCAGAGGTCATGGGTCTTCCAGCAGGACAATGACCCAAACACACTTCAAAAAGCACTAGAAAATGGTTTGAGAGAAAGCACTGGAGACTTCTAAGGTGGCCAGCAATGAGTCCAGACCTGAATCCCATAGAACACCTGTGGAGAGATCTAAAAATGGCAGTTTGGAGAAGGTACCCTTCAAATATCAGGGACCAGGAGCAGTTTGCCAAAGAAGAATGGTGTAAAATTCCAGCAGAGCATTGTAAGAAACTCATTGATGGTAACCAGAAGCGGTTGGTCGCAGTTATTTTGGCTAAAAGTTGTGCAACCAAGCATTAGGCTGAGGGTGCCAATACTTTTGTCTGGCCCATTTTTGGAATTTTGTGTGAAATGATCAATGTTTTGCTTTTTGCTTCATTGTCTTTTGTGTTTTTTCATTTAAAACAAATTAAATGAAGATAATAATACCAAAGAATTTGTGTTTGCAGTCATTTTCAGGAAGAAACTGAGTATTATCTGACAGAATTGCAGGGGTGTCAATACTTTTGGCCACAACTGTACAAGCCAATAAAGTTGTAAAGTGCTTCAATGCATCCATAAAAAACCCAATGCTACTTCTTCAATATGACATTACCTACAGTATATAGACATGTGTCCCGGTCTCCTGGTGCCCACTGACCCACCCCGACAGCGCCGTTTCACCTTAATGGCTTCTTCACCATGGGGGCAATGTGTGTTGTATGCACCTTATTTATGTAGAGCTCACAGCTGATAGTGATGTCGGCATAGTTAGCTTGTTATTGCACATGCGCCATTTTCCGGATTTCCAATTGATTATTGCCGAATACCACAAACGAAGAAGGGTTCAGAACAAGATTTCATAATGGCCCAGAAAAACTCCCAATGAGAACTAAAATTAAAAAAAACTAAAATCAAGATACAAAAAAACACACATATATAATAAAACATTAAAACAGGGCAGGTGGAAAATAGATATGCAAATATTTAAAGGAAAGCATTAAAACCAAGGGTTTCGTTTAGGCCTTGAGGTGCCATAGTCCCTAGTAAGTAAATCCACTTACTCTCGCTCTATGCAAGTATTTAGCCTAAATTACCCCCCCTTGGTCCTAATTGCACCTGATCTATGGCTTGAATTTTTAAGCCACTAGGATTTGACTTATGATAAATTTTAAAATGTGCAGGTAGTGTGCGTAGAGTACTTACGTCTTCAACGGTAATTGATTTCTCGCTATCTCTTACTGTTCCCTGGTTCTTATCTTCAGTTCACGTGTCGTCAGACCCATGTAAATTTTGTCGCAAGGACAATGTGCATGGTAAATTATGCCCTTTGAGGCGCATATTAGTCTCTTCCGAATATCATAAGTCCTAGAGCCATCAAAATTCGTAAAGTTCTTACTTTTGAAATGATTTTTACAAGCCTTGCATGAACAACAGGGAAAGAAACCATTGCATTCCAATTCAAACTTTTTAGAAGAGTCCTTTGGAAAGTGGTTATGTACCAAAAGGTCTTCAACATTCTGGGATCATCTAGGTACAATCAGTGGATAATCCGATAAGCAGGTTTTAAGAATAGGATCACTCAGCAAGATCCCCCAATGCTTAAGTACAATTCCAGTAAGTTCCGGCCATTGTTTATTAAAATCCGTAATAAGCCTAATTTGTTGCTTTTTCTGTTTATCATGATGTTCCTTTACTTTTCCACCATACAACAGCTCATCTCTAGAAGATTTCAAAGCTTTTTTATATCCCCTTTTAATCTGCCTCTCGCTGTAGCCTCGATCATTAAATCTCCGAGCAAATCAGATGCTTGCCATTCATAATCTTCTTTTAGGGTACAAATTTTCTTCATTCTGAGGAACTGCCCCATTGGCATTCCATTCATACTGGACCTATGGTGTGAAGAAGAAGCATGCAACAGTGTTTTGTCACTGTAGGTTTTCTGAAGACATCAATTATTACTTTACTTTCAATGCATGCCATTATTTTCAAATGCAAAAATTCCATAGCCCTGCCAAAATCAAATGTAAGTCTAATATTTTGGTCATTGTTGTTTAGTTTTTCCATGAATAGTCTTAAATTCGCAACACTATCCTCCCAAATAAAAAAGATGTTATCGATATAGCGACTCCATCCTTGTATAGCTTCAGCACCAATGACACACTCCCTCGAAAAAATAGAACGCTCCCATAGGCCCATAAATAAATTTGCATACGAGGGGGCACAAGTGGCCTCCATTGCTGTGCCTTGCTGCTGCAAACAGATGTCCCCATTGAACATAAAAATATTATGCTCAAGAACAAATCTCAATAGCGTCAAAATCAAATTTAATGGAATTTCCAAATTGCTCTCATGTAAATAATGCAAAACTGCTAAAAGACCATCATGATGCCTAATAGAGGAGTAGCATCGCTGTAGTGTCCTTTGTATATGAGGGAAGCATTTGTACTAACATTTGTAAATATTAATCAATAATAGTACAAACAATTTCACTTAACCTGCCAATACCGGACACTATCGGTTTGCCCGGAGGGTCAATGGGATGTTGATGTAGTTTGGGTAGAAAATAAAAGTTTCTAGTTTGGTTGTCATTTAATCACCATTTCTACCAATCTTTTGGGAATGATCACTTCCTCAAATGCTGCCTCCAAGATACTAACCAATTCCTGTTGAAACTGCATTAGTGGATTGTAGTGTAGTTTTTTATAGCAATTTGAATTGTTCAAGATTTTTTCTGCCTGTTTTTGATGCAATCTCTTTGGCCAAATGACAGTATTACCGCCTTTATCGGCTTGTTTTATGACAATGTCATCAAAAGTCTGCAACTCCTTAACAGCTCTGTTCTCCTCTACACTAATATTCAAAACCCATACTGGAATGCTAGGTAAACTCTCCACGTCTTTAGTTACCATTTTGGTAAAAATTTCCACAGCCGAACATGTGCTCAGGCTGGGAAATTTGGTATATTTATTAATATATATAGGAAACTTATCAAATCTTCCTCAGAATTCTCTTGCAAAAGATCCTCCAAATTCAGCAATGCCTCCTTCTCCACATCAGTAGGAAAAATGTAGCCAAGGTCTGTTCTATGATGCAATTTTTGCAGAATAACTTTACGTGCAAACAAATGCAGATCCTTCACTACCTTGAGCTTATCTAAATGCGAAGAAGGAGAGAACGTTAAACCTTTTCCAGCAAATTAATCTGAGGCTCAGTTAGAATACAACCTGACAGGTTAATTACCTTAGATCTATCATTTGAATGTTTGTTCATTCTTGTATTGTAAAACATATCTGGATACTTTCTCCTTTCCCTGTTCCCCATCTTTGTGCATGAGCGATTGTCCTTAGAGCTCTCTGCCTCACTGCAAGAGATACTGCTCTCTGCATATGAGGATTGCTCATTTCCAAAACTGTTCAACTTCATTGCTGAAGTCCCCGTAGTTCCTGCTTTTTTTCATAGGGAGCTGCCATTTGAAAATTTTATCTGATTCAAAATCAACCATATCCCTGACAAATTTCTTCAGTTTAAGTTGGCTGATATCATTTTCCCATTTATCTGTATCTTTTTCCAATGTCTTAGAAAGCTCGTCCATTTTTTCTTTAGTTAACTGTCTCTTCAGAGTTTTATGAAGATCTTCAATATCATTATCCAAAGCATTCATACATGCGATATTTTTATCTATTATAATCTTCATAAATTCAGTAGAGCAAGTGGTCGCTGTTTGCGTCCATCTTTGGGTTAGATCTGAATCATCTAAATCAAATAATGGGTATACTTGCACCCCAAGACCTCTAGGCACAAATTTTTGCGAAATATAGTTCTCCAAAGTGGTCATTTCACCATAATTTCATTTTTTTATGTATAGCATTTTTGTATTGCAACAAGAGATCTCTATTTTCCACTGAAAAATCCTGTATTCCTGGAGAAACCCAATGTTTAAATAGATCAAAAGCTTTCGACCACCAAACAGTCTCTCTGACTTTCAGATCCATTAAGGCGAAACGGCGCTGTCGGGGTGGGACAGCGGGCACCAGGAGACCGGGACACACATCTATGTAGGTAAGGTCATATTGATGAAGTAGCATTAGGCTTTTTATGTATGGTTTTTGCCACTGCACTTGGGGTCACTTTCAAAGTTTCCCAATTTTTCGGACTGACTGACCTCCATTTCTTAAAGTAATGATGGCGACTCATTTTTCTTTACTTAGCTCCTTTTTTCTTGCCATAAAACAAATTCTAACAGTTTATTCAGTAGGACTATCAGCTGTGTATCCACAAAACTTCTGCACAACACAACTAATGGTCCCAACCCCATTTATAAGGCAATAAATCCCACTTATTAAACCTGACAGGGCACACCAGTCAACACCAAAGGAGCACCGCCAGCACTCAGCAACAGAGCACCGCCAGCATTCTTCAACAACAGAGCACCGCCAGCATTCTTCAGCAACAGAGCATCGCCAGCACTCTTCAGCAACAGAGCACCGCCAGCACTCCTCAGCAACAGAGCACCGCCAGCACTCCTCATCAAAGGAGCACCGCCAGCACTCCTCATCAAAGGAGCACCACCACCACTCCTCATCGTAAGATCACCGCCACCAATACTCCTCCTCGGAGTCCCCCAAGAACTTTGGCTGGGATACCAGACAGGCAGCCTCCTGCTCGGAGCACCGACCCAACTTTCTCCCCTTCTAGGAGCACCGCCACTGCCACTTCTATCAGCACCGCCACCACAGAGCAGCTAAGGGGTGATCCGCATACCCTATTTTACGAGGCAACGACACAGTCCACCATCACTAGGCGGTCGACCAAAGTAAGGCGGTCACAGGCTGCAAGTGGCTCCGGGCAGGATCTTCCTGCGCCAAAGAAAAAAAAAAAACTTTGTTTGTCCATCCACCCTCTCCTCCTAATGTGTCTCAACCTGCCTCCATGTCCATTCCAGAGCTCCCTTCCCCCAGTACTTTCGTCTCCCTTCTCCTAGAACCCCTTCCTCAACCTCCAGTCGTTCCTCATCTTTCCACACACCCAAAGTATCCCAATCTTCCCCCAAACGTCAATTGTTAAAAAATAAATGTGCAATTGTGCTTTCAAAATATTTTGATTGGTTACTGTGTCAATCGCCGACTACACACACTGCGCTATACACACACTGCACCGTACACTTAGCGTTTTTGACACCAGATATCTCCATTACTGACATGTTTCTTATGTCAGTCTTGGAGATATGTGTTGTCAACTAAACAAATCTACATGACTTGTCTTTTCAACAACAGTCTCTACATTCTTGCAATATTGCATTGCACAGACTGGATCCAGCATACATCCACAACTCTAGTCCTCAAGATACACCATCAGATCATGTTCTATGGAATCCTCTTTTTTGTGCTCTTGTGAAGCAGTTAGCAACGGAGATATGGATTTCATTACAACATGATCTGTTGGTGGACCTTGAGGAGTGGATTTGGGGAACCCTGCGGGATCCAGTCTGTGCAATATTACTAAAATGTAGAGACTGCTGTGTTCTACATGTCTACAGTGTGATATCAGTGGCCCAAAGTCATTTAACCCTTTCATTAACGCTCTTTGGTGCCCACTTTGATGCCCATTTTTGTGCCAGTTTTATAATTTTTGTAGCTGTTTTTAAGTGTATTGACATCAGGGCATCTCATTGCATTGTGTTTTATTGTTGTGATGCTTATTTTTTGTTGCTAAACCTATAAAAAAACAGAAAAGTAAAAATTGCTGAATAAGAGACTGATGAATAAGAAACCAACTTCAGCCTCGTCCAGAGACTGCTGTGCACCAGAGACTGCTGTGTACCAGACTGCTGCGTACCAGAGACTGCTGTGTACCAGAGACTGCTGTGCACCAGAGACTGCTGTGTACCAGACTGCTGCGTACCAGAGACTGCTGTGTACCAGAGACTGCTGTGTACCAGAGACTGCTATGTATCAGAGACTCTGACATGTCAGATGTGTGCCATAACACACATCCTGCATTTCTCCCAGGCGCCGGCTCTCATGTGTGAATGGTTTCCTTCAGCATGGCCGCCTTCCTTCCTAGTAGTCAGCAAAACAGGGTACTTAACATGATACACAATATTCACCCTATCGCCCGCTGCAAAAATACCCATGTCAATAGAGGCAATGCTGGCAATGAACCTTGTGCTGCCATACAGCTCTTGAAAAGTAATCCTGGAGGTCATCTGTGGTACTGCAGTTGTAGAAATAAAAGGATAATGGAGGTCATAGCGGTTGTCACCTCCCCTCCCCCACATATCGCTGAGATTCTAATTGAATTTGGGTGGAAAATATTTTGGCATAGGGGGCCCCATTTGAAAGTTTGCACCTGGGCCCATAACTTTGTAGTTACGCCACTGGGTAATGCTATGCACTTTTGAGGGTTATATACCAAGGAAATGTACTCCAGAGCATAGAATAGTCTATGGGTGAGCAATATAATGGCAATAACGTTATGTGCACACATTGATAAAGAATTCTTTACTATTTCGGCATCTCTTGGGAGGAAAAACGCAGCTGCATAAACGTGTGTTTTTGGTGCGTTTTTGATTGATTTGAATGAAGAGAATGTTGAAAAACACAGTCAAAAAGTGCACAGAGAATTGATATGCCGCAGACTATTTTCTGCACCTAATCTGCATGTCAAAAATACTTAATGACACTTCTAGTTTCTAATTCACTTTACTGGCATCTGGTTTTGCTTCAGATTTTGTCACAAATCAGCGCAAAAAAAAGCGACAAAAAAGCACCAAGCCTAAATTCTTGCAAACATCTTTTGACGGTTACATACCAACGAAATGTACCCAAGAATATGTACAGTTGTGCTCAAAAATTTACAAGCCCCGGCAGAATTTTTGCTTTTTTGGCCTTTTTTTTCAGAGAATATGAATGATAACACCAAAACTTTTTCTCTACTCATGGTTAGTGGTTGGGTGAAGCCATTTATTGTCAAACTACTGTGTTTTCGCTTTTTAAATCATAATGACAACCCCAAACATCCAAATGACCCTGATCAAAAGTTTACATACCCCATTTCTTAATTCTGTGTATTGCCCCCTGTAACATCAATGACAGCTTGAAGTCTTTTGTGATAGTTGTGGATGAGGTTCTTTATTTGTTCAGATGGTAAAGCTGCCCAGTCTTCTTGGCAAAATGCCTCCAGATCCAGTTCATATAATACCCTATGAATGGGCAATATAATAGTAATACATTTTTAGCAAGTTATTTGAGGCTTTTACAGCAACCAAATGTACACAAGAAGATGTAATACCCTATAGGTGAGCAATATGATACAAATAAATTTGTAACAAGTGTTTGGAAGCTAATAAAGCAGCAAAATGTACCCAAGAAGATATAATACCCTATGGATGAGCAATATAATACCGATACATTTTTAGCAAGTTTTTTGAGGGTTATATACCAACAAAATGTACCCGAGAATATGTAATACCCTAGGGATGAGCAATACAATAACGATACATTTTTTAACACTTTTTTGAAACTTTTATAGCAACGAAATGTACATATGAAAATGTAATACTCTATTGATGTGCAGTACAATACTGATAAATTTTGAACAAGGTTGTTGTGGGTTATATACAAACAAATTATACCCAAGAATATGTAATACCCCATAAATGAGCAATATAATAGTGATACATTTTTTACAGGTTTTTTGAAACTTTTATAGCAACAAAATGTACTCCAGACCATGGAATAGTGTATAGGTGAGCATAGTAATACTGATATATTTCTGAACAAGTTGTTTGATGCTTTTATGGCAACAAAATATACACAAGAAGATGTAATACCTTATGAGTGAGCAATATAAAACCGATAAATTTTGAACACATTTTTGGAGGCTTATAAAGCAACAAAAAGTATCCAAGAAGATGTAATACCCTAGCAATATAGCAATATACTACCAAGTTTGAATAAGTTTTTTGAGGGTTGTATACCAAAGAAATGTACACAATAATATGCAATACCCTATGGATGAGCAATATACTATCGATACATTTTTTAACAAGTTTTTGAGGCTTTTAAAGCAACAAAATGTACCAAAGAAGATGTAATACCCTATGGAAGAGCAATGCAATGTCGATACATTTTGAACATGTGTTTTGAAGCATGTACACCAGAGAAATGTACTCCAGACCACGGAATAGCTTATAAGTGAGCATTACATTACCAATACATTTTTTAACAAGCTTTTTGAGGTTTTTATAGCAACAAAATGTACCCAAGAAGCTGTAGTACCCTATGGGTGAGCAAAATGATACCAATAAATTTGGAACAAGATTTTGGAGGCTTATTAAGCAATGAAATGTACGCAAGAAGATATAATACGCTATGAATGAGCAGTATAATACCGATAAATTTTTAACAAGTTTTTTGAGGCTTTTATAGCAACAAAATGTACTCTCAGACCACGGAATAATCTTTAAGTGAGCATTATAATAGCAATACATTTTAACCCCTTTCTGTCATGTGACGTACTATCCCGTCCATGTGCCCTGGGACTTAATTCCCAGGGACGGGATAGTACGTCACAGCGATCAGCGGCGCCCACGTGGTGAGCGCCACCGATTGCGGACGGGTGTCAGCTGATTATCACAGCTAACACCCGGCACAATGTGTCAGGGGTGGTCATGGACCGCCCCCGATACGTTAACCCCTTGTACACCGCGATCAAACACGATCGCGGTGTACCGAGAGTTAAAGGGAAGCATCGGCAGGGAGGGGGCTCCCTCCGTGCTTCCCTGAGCCCCCCACGGCAGCGCAATGTGCAGCGCTGCTGCGGCGGGCTCCATCCCCGCAAGTCCCTAAATCCAAGAAGGCGACAGAGACCTTCAGGGGCCTGCTGGGAGCTGGCTTCCTCAGTGCCTGCAAAGCGCAGGCATGAGGAAAGCCTGTGCAGTGCCTGTGACAGATACATATGGGGTATCAGCGATCTGTCACATGACAGGTATGTCCCCCCTGGGACAATGTAATAAGGATAAAAAAAACAGGTGTAAAAATAATTTTTAAAAAAATCGCTAAATAAATTTAAAAAAAAATATTCCCTAATAAATTCATTTTTTTGAAAAAAAAACAAACAATAAAAGTACACATATTTGGTATCGCCGTGTCCGTAACGACCCGCCCTATAAAACTGTCCCACTAGTTAACCCCTTTAGTGAACCCCTTAAAAAATAAAAATAAAAAACTAAGCAAAAAAATAATGATTTATTATCATACTGCCAAACAAAAAGCACAATAACGCGCGATCAAAAAGACACATATAAATATCCATGGTACCGCTGAAAACGTCATCTTGTCCCGCAAAAAACGAGCTGCAATACAGCATCATCAGTGAAAAAATAAAAAAAGTTATAGCTCGCAGAATAAAGTGATGCAAAAATAACTATTTTTTATATAAAACTGTTTTCATTGCATAAAAGCGCCAAAACATAAACAACCTAAATGAGGTATCGCTGTAGCCATACTGACCCGAAGAATAAAAGGGCTTTATCAATTTTACCACAGGCGGAACGGTGTAAACGCACCCCCCAAAAGAAATTCATGGAACGCTGGTTTTTGTTCATTCTGCGTCCCAAAAATCAGAATAAAAAGCGATCAAAAGATGTCACGTGCCCGAAAATTATACCAATAAAAACGTCAACTTGTCCCGCAAAAAATAAGACCTCACATGACTCAGTGGGTCAAAATATGGAAAAATTATAGCTCTCAATATGTGGTGATGCAAAAACTATTTTTACAATAAAAAGTGTCTTTTAGCGTGTGACAGCTGCCAAACATAAAAACCTGCCATAAATAGTAAATAGTTATCACCCCCTTAGTTAGGGAAAAATAATAAAATTAAAAGAAAATGTATTTATTTCCATTTTCCCATTAGGGTGAGGGCTAGGGTTAGGGCAAGAGTTAGGGCTGAGATTAGGGCTAGGGGTGTGTTGGGGTTAGGGTTGGAGTTATAATTGGGGGTTTTCCACTGTTTGGGCACATCAGGTGCTCTCCAAACGCAACATGGCATCTGATCTCAATTCCAGCCAATTCTGCGCTAAAAAAGTCAAATGGTGCTCCTTCCCTTCCAAGCTCTGCCATGCGCCCAAACAGTGTTTTACCCCCACATATGGGGTATCATCCTACTCAGGACAAATTGCAAAACAACTTTCGGGGTCCAATTTCTCCTGATACCCTTAGGAAAATAAAAAATTGGGGGCAAAAATATAATTTTTGTGGAAAAAATTATTTTTTTTTCACGCCCGGGCGTTATAAACTTCTGTGAAGCACTAGGGGGTTCAAAGTGCTCACCACACATCTATATAAGTTCCGTGGGGGGTCTAGTTTCCAAAACAGGGTCACTTCTGGGGAGTTTCCTAGGGTTAGGGCAAGAGTTAGGGCTGAGATTAGGGCTAGGGGTGTGTTGGGGTTAGGGTTGGAGTTATAATTGGGGGGTTTCCACTGTTTGGGCACATCAGGTGCTCTACAAACGCAACATGGCATCTGATCTCAATTCCAGCCAATTCTGCGCTGAAAAAGTCAAATGGTGCTCCTTCACTTCCAAGCTCTGCCATGCGCCCAAACAGTGTTTTACCCCCACATATGGGGTATCATCCTACTCAGGACAAATTGCAAAACAACTTTCGGGGTCCAATTTCTCCTGATACCCTTAGGAAAATAAAAAATTGGGGGCAAAAATATAATTTTTGTGGAAAAAATTATTTTTTTTTCACGCCCGGGCGTTATAAACTTCTGTGAAGCACTAGGGGGTTCAAAGTGCTCACCACACATCTATATAAGTTCCGTGGGGGGTCTAGTTTCCAAAACAGGGTCACTTCTGGGGAGTTTCAATAGTTTTGGTACATCAGGGGCTCTCCAAACGCACATGACACCAGCAGACCATTCCATCAAAGTCTGCATTAAAAAACGTCACTACTTCCCTTCCGAGCCCCAATGTGTGCTCATACAGTAGTTTTATCCCACATATGAGGTATCAGCGTACTCAGGACAAATTGGACAACAACTTTTGGGGTCCAATTTCTCCTGTTACCCTTGGGAAAATAAAAAAAATGGGGACTAAAATATCATGTTTGTTGAAAAAATATGATTTTTTTATTTTCGCACGGTCGTTATAAACTTCTGTGAAGCACTGGGAGGTTCAAAGAGCTCACCACACATCTAGATAAGTTCCTTAGGGGGTCTAGTTTCCAAAATGGGGTCACTTGTGGGGGGTTTCCACTGTTTAGGTACATCAGGGGCTCTCCAAAAGCAACATGACACCCGCAGACCATACCATCAAAGTCTGCATTCCAAAACGTCACTACTTCCCTTCCAAGCCCTGACGTCTGCCCATACAGTAGTTTTCTCCCACATATGGGGTATCAGCGTACTCAGGACAAATTGGACAACAACTTTTGGGGTCCAATTTCTCCTGGTACCCTTGGAGAAAAAAAAAATTGGTGACTAAAAGATCATGTCTGTGAAAAAAATGCGATTTTTTCTTTTTTTAATTTTCGCACCCGGGCGTTATAAACTTCTGTGAAGCACAGGGGGGTTCAAAGTGCTCACCACACATCTAGATAAGTTACTTGGGGGGTCTAGTTTCCAAAATTGTGTCACTTGTTGGGGGTTTTCACTGTTTTGGTACATCAGGGGCTTTCCAAACGCGACATGGTGTCTGATCTCAATTCCAGCCAAAAACGTCAAATGGCGCTGCTTCCCTTCCGAGCTCTGCCATGCGCCCAAATAGTGGTTTACCCCCACATGTTACCCCCACACGTACTCAGGACAAATTGCACAATAACTTTTAGGGTCCTGTTACCCTTGGAAAAATAAGAATTGAGGGTGAAAAGATCATTTTTTTGGAAAAAATATTATTTTTTGACTGTACCGCTGTACGTTATAAACTTCTGTGAAGCCCTTGTGGGTTCAAAGTTCTCACCACATATCTAGACAAGTTCCATGAGGGGTCTAGTTTCCAAAATGGGGTCACTTGTGGGGGGTTTCCACTGTTTATGTACATCAGGGGCTCTCCAAAGGTGACATGGAGTCCGATCTGAATTCCAGCCAATTTTGCATTGAAAAAGTCAAACGGCGCTCCTTCCCTTCTGAGCTCTGCCATGCGCCGAAACAGTGGTTCCCCACCACATATCAGGTATCAGCGTACTCAGGACAAACTGCACAATAACTTTTGCAGTCCAATTTCTCCTGTTACCCTTGGCAAAATAAAAATTTGAATCTGAAATATTATTTTTGCGAAAAAAAGTTAAATGTTCATTTTTTTAAATATTCAAAAAATTCCTGTGACGCACCTGAAGGGTTAATAAACTTCTTGAATGTGGTTTTGAGCACCATAAGGGGTGCAGTTTGTAGAATGGTGTCACTTTTGGATATTTTCTGTCATATAGACCCCTCAAAATGGCTTCAAATGTGATGTGGTCCGTAAAAATAAAATGGTGTTGCAAAAATGAGAAATCGCTGGTCAACTTTTAACCCTTATAACTTCCCAACAAAAAAATTTTGCTTCCAAAATTGTGCTAATGTAAAGTAAACATGTGGGAAATGTTACTTATTAAGTTTTTTGTGTGCCATATCTCTGTGATTTAAGGGCATAAAAATTCAAATTTGGAAAATTGCGAAATTTTAACATTTTTTTGCCAAATTTCCATTTTTTTCACAAATAAACGCAAGTTATTTGAATGAAATTTTACAACTAACATGAAGTACAATATGTCACAAGAAAACAGTGTCAGAATCACCAAGATCCATGGAAGCATTTCAGAGTTATTACCTCATAAAGGGACAGTGGTCAGAATTGTTAAAATTGGCCTGGTCATGAACATGCAAACCACCCTTGGGGGTTAAGAGGTTAAACAAGTTTTTGCAGGCTAAGATAACACTGAAATCTAGCCAAGATTATGTAAAAGTCTATGGATGAGCAATATAATACCGAAAATTTTACACACAAGTTTTGGGAGCTTTATATACCAGCAAAATGTACTCCAGACCATGAAATATTCTATGGGTGCACAATATACACTACCATTCAAAAGTTTAGGGTCACTTAGAAATTTCCTTATTTTTTAAAGAAAAG
Organism: Dendrobates tinctorius; assembly: GCF_039654945.1. Lineage (NCBI taxonomy): Eukaryota > Metazoa > Chordata > Amphibia > Anura > Dendrobatidae > Dendrobates > Dendrobates tinctorius. The sequence goes on from NW_027361917.1 coordinate 31,469,043, forward strand.
CACAGTTTTTTCCAATGAAGCCAACATTAAATAATTCAGAAATACACTCTATACATTGTTAATGTGGTAAATGACTATTCTAGCTGCAAACGTCTGTTTTGTAATGCAATATCTTCATAGGTGTATTATTATTATTATTTATTTATATAGCGCCATTAATTTCATGGTGCTGTACATGAGAAAGGAGGGTTATATACAAAGTTATAGATATCGTTAACAGTAAACAAATTTACAATGACAGACTGGTACAGAGGGGAGGGGACCATGTCCTTGCGGACTTACATTCTACTGGATAGTAGGAAAGAGACAGAAGGTTGGGGGTGCAGCAGCTCTGGTGGTGATGAGGCGGCTGCTCAGGCGGTGGTGAGGCGGCAGAATGGTCATTGCAGGCTGTAAGCTTTCCTGAAAAGATGGGCTTTCAAGTTCCGGTTGAAGGATCCGAGGGTCTTGGATAATCGGACGTGTTGAGGCATGGCATTGCAGAGGATAGGGGATATTCAGGAGAAATCTTGGATATGGTTGTGTGAGGAACGAATAAGTGTGGAGGAGAGTAGGAGGTCTTGGGAGGATCAAAGATTACGTGAGGGAAGATATTGGGAGATTAGTTCAGAGATATAGGGAGGGGAAAGGTTGTGGATGGCTTTGTAGGTCAGTGTTAGTAGTTTGAACTGGATTCGTTAGGGAATTGGGAGCCAATGGAGGGATTTGCAGAGGGGGGAGACAGGGGAGTAGCGAGGAGAGAGGTGGATTAGGTACAGGCCATTTATGATTGGGTTCAGCCCACTTCTTTGAAGGCCCTCCAGAAGTTTTTGGGTTTTGCTAATTTTTATCGGAAATTTATAGCTAATTTTTCTGGTATTGCCAAGCCATTGACGGATTTGACTAAGAAGGGTGCTGATGTGCTGAATTGGTCTCCAGAGGCTGTTTCTTCCTTTCAGGAGGTGAAGCGAAGATTCACTTCTGCTCCGGTTTTGCGTCAACCTGATGTCTCACTCCCGTCTCAGGTGGAGGTGGATGCTTCTGAGATTGGTGCAGGAACGGTGTTGTCCCAAAAAGATCCTGTGACATCTAAAATGAATCCTTGTGCTTTCTTTTCCCGAAAGTTCTCCCCATCCGAACGTAACTATGATGTGGGGAATCGGGAACTGTTGGCCATGAAATGGGCATTTGAGGAGTGGAGACATTGGTTGGAGGGAGCCAAACACCAAGTCGTGGTCCTTACTGACCACAAGAATTTGATTTACCTGGAGTCGGCCAAGCGCTTGAATCCTAGACAGGCTAGGTGGCCTTGTTTTTCACACGTTTTGATTTTGTGGTCTCTTTTCTTCCGGGCACTAAGAATGTCAAGGCAGACGCCCTCTCTAGGAGTTTCCTTGCTGATTCTCCTGTTGTGACTAAGCCTGCTACCATCTTAGGCGAGGGGGTAGTTCTTTCTGCCATCTCGCCCGATTTGAGACGTGCTCTGGAAGAGTTTCAGGAGGACAAACCTGAGCGTTGTCGCAGTGGAAAGTTGTATGTTCCTGACCAGTGGAGGAAGAGAGTGATGTCTGAAGTTCATTGCTCTGCATTGGCTGGTCATCCAGGTATTTTTGGTACTAGAGATCTGGTGAGTCACTCTTTTTGGTGGCCCGCCTTGTCTCGTGATGTCAGGAATTTTGTGCAGTCCTGTGGGACTTGCTCCCGGTCTAAACCTTGTTCTCGCTCTAGTGGCTTGTTGATGCCTTTGCCGGTGCCCAGGAGGCCATGGACCCATATTTCAATGGATTTTATCTCTGATATGCCTGTCTCTCAGAGAATGACTGTTATTTGGGTGATTTGTGATAGATTCTCTAAGATGGTCCATCTTGTACCACTCCCTAAGTTGCCATCTTCCTCTGAGTTGGTGCCCTTGTTTTTGCAACTGGTGGTTCGCTTGCACGGGATTCCTGAGAACATTGTATCTGACAGAGGAGTTCAGTTTGTGTCTAGGTTTTGGAGGACTTTCTGTTCCAAGCTGGGAATTCAGTTGTCCTTCTCCTCTGCGTTTCACCCTCAGACCAATGGGCAGACGGAGAGAACAAACCAGACTTTGGAGTCATATTTGAGATGTTTTATTTCTGCCGATCAGGATGATTGGGTTTCATTTTTGCCCTTGGCCGAATTTGCTTTAAATAATAGAGCTAGTTCTGCCACTTTGATGTCACCTTTTTTTTGTAACTTTGGTTTTCACCCTCGATTTTCTTCAGGGCAGGTGGAGCCTTCTGCCTGCCCAGGTGTTGACACTGTGGTGGAGAGAATGCACCAGATCTGGGACCAAGTAGTGGATAAGTTGTCTCTCTCCCAGGAAAAGGCCCAGCGGTTTTCCAACCGGGGTAGGACCGTTGGTCCCCAGTTTAAGGTGGGTGATATGGTTTGGTTGTCATCAAAAAATATCGCTATGAAGGTGGCTTCTCCTAAGATTAAGCCTAGATTTATTGGACCTTACAAGATTTTGGAGATTATTAATCCGGTCTCTTTTCGGTTGGCTCTTCCTGTCACATTTAAAATTCATAATGTGTTTCATAAGTCCTTGTTGAAGACGTTTGTTGAACCAGTAGTTCCTGTGGTGGCACCTCCTGACCCTATATTGGTTGAAGGAAACATGGAATATGAGGTAGAGAAGATACTGGATTCCTGTCTGGCTAGACGGAGACTCCAGTATTTGGTTAAGTGGAAGGGTTATGGTCAGGAGGATAATTCCTGGGTCTCTGCCTCTGATTTTCATGCCGAAAGATTGGTGCGTGCCTTTCATCGGGCTCACCCGGATCGCCCTGGTGGCATGGATGAGGGTTCGGTGACCCCTCTTCAAGGGGGAGGTACTGTTGTGAGTTCATTTTTCCCTTCATCATTGAGGTCTGATGAACTCCCTCCTCTGGTGAAGGAAGGTAGTGAGACTGATTACCAAACACCTGGGCAGCTAGATGATAACTGGGTGGCTGGAATTGAGGACTGGATATAAGGCTGCCGACGCCCTTCTTCCTGGCTGGTGATTTTCCTGCTGGATTCTTGGAGACCAGTCTGATTCCTACATCTCAAAGCTCAGTTTTTCTGCTCTGCTTTGTACTGCTTTTGTTTTTGTTTTGCCTCGTTTTTTGGGAGTTCTGCCATCCCCGGCCGGGGGTGAGCTGAATTTCATTTTTGTCTCTGATCTGTTGATCTTTTGCTCTGTCTTCAGAATATACCTGAGTGCTGATATAGTCTTTTGAAGCCTAGCGACTTCAGGGCCAGTTTTTCCTATCAGTCGGTTGGCTCATTTTGATAGGGTTTTTGCGGATGGCAGACAGCAGCTTTCCTATCCTGTCCTATGTAGTTAGCTTGGGCCCCATCATTTGCTCAACCTATCTTTCTATCTGTGTTAGTGTTTTCATCTTGCTTCACCGTCATTATATGTTGGGGGCTGCCTATTGCTTTGGGGTCTGCTCTGGGGCAGTTTAGTTTTCCCCTTTCTGTCTTTAGGCTATGTAGCTTTCCGGCTGTGATCGAGGGGTCTAGGGCACCGTAGGAACCCCCCACGGCTACTGCTAGTTGTTGTGGATAGGTTCAGGGGTCTGCAATCCGATAGCTGGCAACCTCTCTGGTTTTTCTGGACTTAGCTGGTATTTTGTTTTTTCCTCCTTCGGTGACTCATCATAACAGTGGAGGCCACCATAACTCAGTGCGGCCGGGGAGGCCGTGTCAGGGGGTGTCAGCCAGGTCTCAGTGAGGGCCAGGAAGGAAAGTTTGTGGGAGGTAAAGAGGTGATGGATCACGTAGAGCTTGTTGCAGATGGAGCGAGCATTCCAAAGTTCTCCAGAAAGAGGGTGCGGGAGGGAGGGGGTCAGTGGCACAGGTTTTAAGTCTGAGGGATTGCGGTAGTTTGTCTTAGTGTGAGAAAGATAGGGGTGGGGATTAGTGAGATGTATGAGGCGGGGGGGCCAGGATTGGGGGATATGTCACCAGCAGTGAGAAGAAGCAGAGAAAGGGAAAGCAGGTGGGTGAAGGAGAGCGATCGTCTTGTATTGTATTTTAGTAGGAGAGGCCTGAGGTTAAGGAGAGTGGCTGCAGATAAAGCGAGGTGGGGGGTAAGAGAGAGGGGGAGATAGTTATTTGGTTCCAGGGTGCAGGGGTTTGGGGGTAGCGAAGGAGAGTGAAGATTAGTGGAGCAAAAACAGTGAGGGCAAATGTGAGCATGGTTAAAAAGTAGAGTAAAAAAAAAAAAAAAGCAAGTAAAGTAAGAAAGCAGTGGTTAGTCTTACCGTCTGACCAATTTCTGGACTATTTCTGGTATATTTCTCATGTATCACTTTAAATATGTCACTTCAAATGATGTCACATCTGACCAAGGTCATATTTGACCTGCTCTATTGAGGCCCATTTCAAACAGCCATCACTCCAGTGTTCTTATGCACTTTGTGTTTGCTAACTGTGTAAGAAGGCTAATGGATGGTTAGAATAACCTTGAAAACCCTTGTGCAACTATGTTAGCACAGCTGAAAACAGATTGGCTGATAAGAGAAGCTATAAACCTGACCTTCCTTTGAGCTAGTTGAGAATCTGGGGCATTACATTTGCTGGTTCCATTAAACTCTCAAAATGGCCAGAAAAAAGAACTTTCATGTGAAACTCTACAGTCTATTCCTGTTTTTAGAAATGAAGGCTCTAACTGGAGTAGAAAGATAAGTGAGAGGCCCCGCTGCACAACTGAGCAACAAGACAAGTACATTCGAGTCTGTAGTTTGAGAAATCGACGTCTCAACTGGTAGCTTCATTAAATAGTACACGCAAAACGCCAGTGTCAACCTCTACAGTGAAAAGGCGACTCCAGGATGCTGGCCTTCAGGGCAGAGTGGCAAAGGTAAAGCCATATCCGAGACTGGCTAATAAAAGAAAAAGATTAATATGGGCAAAAGAACACAGACATTGGACAGAGGAAGATTGGAAAAAAGTGGACAGAAGAATCCAAGTTTGAGGTGTTTGGATCACACAGAAGAACATTTTTGAGACGCAGAACAAATGAAAAGATGCTGGAAGAGTGCCTGACGCCATCTATCAAGCATGGTGGAGGTAATGTGATGGTCTGGGGTTGCTTTGGTTACGGTAAAGTGAGAGATTTGTACAAGGTAAAAGGGATTTTGAATAAGGAAGGCTGTCATTCCAATTTTGCAACGCCATGTCAAACCCTGTGGACAGCGCTTGATTGGAGCCAATTTCATCCTACAACAGGACAATGACCCAAAGCACACCTCCAAATTATGCAAGAACTATTTAGGGAAGAAGCAGGCAGCTGGTATTCTATCTGTAATGGAGTGGCTAGCACAGTCACAAGATCTCAACCCCATTGAGCTGTTGTGGGAGCAGCTTGACGGTATGATAAGCAAAAAGTGCCCATCAACCCAAACCAACTTGTGGGAGGGTCTTCTGGAAGCATGGGGTGAAATTTCTCCAGATTACCTCAGCAAATTAACTGTTAGAATGCCAAAGGTCTGCAATGCTGTAATTGCTGCAAAGGGAGCATTCTTTGACGAAAGCAAAGTTTGAAGGAGAAAATTATTATTTCAAATAAAAAAATTTTTTCGAATCGTGTCAATGTCTGGACTAGATTTTAAATTCATTTGTCAGTTCATTTGATTAATAAAAGTATGAGTTTTCATGGAAAATACAAAATTGTCTGGGTGACCCCAAACTTTTGAACGGTAGTGTAATACTGATAAAATATTTAACAATTTGTTTAAGCTTCTATAGCAACAAAATTTATCCATGATGTAATACCCTATGGGTGAGCAATATAATACCAATACATTTTGAAGTAGTTTTTTGAGGGTTACATGCCAATGAAATGTACCCAAGATCATGTAATAATGCATGGCTGAGAAATGTAACCCAGAAAAATTTCTGAATGCTTTTTTTTAGTGTTATATATCACAAAAATGTTCCCCAGAACACAGAATAGTGTATGGGTAAGCAAAGGAATCTAATACTGAAATTTTTTTAATGCTTTTTGTAAGTTTTACATACCACCATAATGCAACAGTAACTGTTAAACAGGGTAGATTAGTATTTGAATCCATAAAGTTTTGAAAGAAAATATTTTGAAAGTGTAGTTGATGTACTTATACAATCACAAAAGCTTTGCAGAAAGTGCAAAGCAAGACAGAAATTGAGGAAAATCATCCCTAGACCCCTGAAAGGCACCAACTGGGAGGCCTCATTAAAAAATTGAATATTACATACACTTTATGTGGTGCTGTCATCTGGTGGTGTGGAAAAGCGTGGGCTAATCCAGTCTTTGTTCATTTTTATGTGAGTGAGCTTGTCTGTATTCTCTATTGTCATGGGAAAGTGCCTGTCTGTTATTGACCCGCCTCGGTGACACTAAAAACCCACTCAGACAAGAGGCTAGTTGCAAGGCAGCACAACACCTTCAAGACATAGAGGGGCAGCTCATACTAAGTGTTCAGCTTTGAGACCCAGTAGGTAAAAGAGGAATTATTGAGTATACTAGTTTGGTCGCAAGGTATTGCTTGACCTTATCAAAAATACTGGGTTATCAGGCCCTGTTTGCTGGGATGATGTCATGAAATTGGCTTATGCCTTTGACAGTGTACTCCTGCCTCTGCTGGGTGTCTCCCTGGTCTCTCCTCGTTGGCTGGGAGGGTGGTAGACTGAGATGATGTTGGAGATGTAGGTTGGTGCTGAACCAAGGAATGCTTTGTGGGTGAGAGTGCTAAGTTTTTATTGAATTCTGGAGTGGATGGGTAACCAGTGCAAAGACTGTCACAGGGTAGCATCATCGGTGTAATGATTGGTGAGAAATATGATCCTAGTTATTGCATTATGGAATGATTGGAAATGGGAGAGTTTAGCAAGGGGTACAACAATTAGTAGAGAGTTACAGTAGTACAGTAGTCAAGACAAGAATGAATTATGAGTCACAGTAAGAGTTTTTTCAGAATCAGAAACCGCTGAACTACCAAGTTGAGCACATGTGCCAATCATGGTACATACTGTATATGAGCTTTCCAAGCTTCACAGACTCTACAAGGTTATGCCCATTATCACACACAACCATGCCTGGTTGTAGGTTCTGCAATGAGAGCCACAGATCTATCTGGTCTCTTATTCCTCTCAATAACTCTTCTGTGGTGTGGGGTTTTTCTCCTGCACAAGTTAGCTTCAGTAAAGCTTGTTGCAGCTTCGCTGAGGCAGTGCTGAAAATCTTTCAGCTCCAGGCTGATGTGAATTCTTTGTTTGATAAATTAAGGAGTGTTGGTGCTCTGCGGAACAGTTGTCTGCCTTCTCCCTCTGGTCACCCAACTGCCTCTTCCTGTTTGTTTTGGTGCTGTCGATCTCTTCCCCTCAGTGCTGCTGACCTCGCTACCCATGACTGCTTCCCAGTTTGGGTCAATGACTTCGTCATTCATCACCTCGTTTTCCACCATCTCATGTTTGTCCTCCTGATTTTGTGACTTAACTACAAGACTTACCAGCAACTATGTCATATCATCATCTACCTCCTTATCCCAAATTCGCTGTTCCTTACTGTCATGTTCTTGTGGCCATGGCTTCTCTATGGTTTGTGCATCACTAAACAGCATGTCCTCCTGTCCCTCTTGGAGCATGCAGGATGAGAGTTTACAATCAAGAAATTATGTTGTAAAGAGCTCTTTAGAGTCTCCTAGTGTGGGATCACTAGTCTGCTGGAACTCAACATGGTGAGAGGAAGAAGCATCAGGGTGAGGATTAAGTGATCCAAACTTTATCTTGTTGAGACTAGATCATGTGGAACAATGTGTGGAGCTGCCAAGCCGGCTGGAAGCATTATCTGCTTAGCAAAGGTCCACCTGTTCACACTGCACTTCAGAAATGGTATACCGTGCCTCCCTTCAAAGTGGAACAGGAACCTATGTGTTGTGCATGGCATGTTTCTTGTGCTCAAGCAAAAGGCATCATCAGCACTTCCAAATTCCTTAATGCATGCCTTATGCACTTAGTACTTCCTAGGTCTCTTGAAGCCAAGTTTATTTTTAATAAAAGAACTAAATTGGTCTTCTGCAACAATCAAAGTGGTTCTTGTGAGTTTACGCCACTGTAATGTAACAGAAAGAATGAAAAAGTATATGGATGACAATCAAATTCAATGTAGAAAAAATGTTTCAATGCTTTTTCTTAGTTTTAGAGATCACAGAAATGTTCTCCAATTACGTAGCACTGTATGGTTGATAAATGGAAGCGTACAAAATTTTTAAAAGCTTTTTATCAGTTTTAGAGATCACAGAATTGTTCACAGACCAAATAACACTATATGGCTGAGAAATGGAAGCCTTCAAACTTTTTAGAAGCTTTTAGGCAGTTTTAGAGATCACATAAATGTTATCAGACCACGTAGCACTGTATGTTTGTGAACAGGAAGCGCACAAAATTTTTTAAACCTTTTGATCGCTTTTAGAGATCACAGAAATGTTCACTGGTCATGTAACACTGTATGCCTGAGAAATGGAAGCCTAAACATTTTTTTAAAGCTTTTTGGAAGTTTTAGAGATCACAGAAATGTGCACACACCATGTAACACTGTATGTCTCAGACATGAAAGCCTACAAAATGTTTAAAAGCTTATTAGCAGTTTTAGATATCACAGAAATGTACCCCATGCTATGGGCATATTGTTTTAATCTTATATGGTTTATTTGTTTTTATCTTCTTGATTCAAATTTTTTATTGTATCACCTTTATATCTTCAACTACTTCATGCTGCATTTTCTAATATGAGTCTGGCGCTGATACCTTTATTGTGGACCAAGTCTTTACATTTTCTGCATTGGCACTTTACTACTTTCTACATTGTGGATTTACTTATTATAATCTCTGCATGAGCACTTTATTGGTCACTACCTTATATATGTTTATATATTGTATGTATCTTTGCACCTTAATAAGCAATGTTGCTATGAATAGTCACTAGACTTTTTATATAGTGTATGTGCATATTTGCTTCCATATTAGCATATGTATTATATCTTTTTGTGTGCAATATACCGCATTCTGTGACCAGGCCAGCAGTATTTTGAAGTTTTGCCCCAAAAATATTTACCTTTAGAGAGATATATATTGTGACTTTATCCCCGCACTTTGATCCAGTTCTCATGCTATATATACACTAGGGTGACCACAAAAAATCGATGTCGGAATTTTGTCCGTCTGGACCCCACAAAACGATTCCCCTTTCCAGATATTGAGATAGCCAAAATTTGAGCTCGATCAAACGACGTTAACCCGTGCCGCTCGTCGCTCAAAGTTTGAAAAAATCCAAATTGAGGTATTTTAAGATTTAGGTATTTTGCATAGTCTGTTAGACTATAAAGAATGTGACAACAACATTGCAGAAATAGCCCTGACCAAATTTTCGAACCATTTGTGGTATTTGAATGCAGAGTTGGTGGGATTATCGTTTTTTGATCCCACCATTACCTATCTATCAATATATAAAAAGAATTAATCCGAATTAATCAGTAAACGGCGTAATGAGAAAAAAAAGTCAAAAGACTTTTTTTAGTCACTGCAACTTTGCATTAAATTTCAATAAAAAGATCAGCTCAGAGCGCAAATAAAAAGCCCTCACACAGCCTAGATCATTAAAAATGTAGGCGCTACGGGTCTCAGAATATGGTGACTTTTTTTTTTCCATTTTTAAGAAACTTGTGATTTTTTTACCACTTAAATCAAAAAGAAACTAAACATGTTCATTATCTAGGAACTCGTAATGACCTGGCAGGTCAGTCTTAGCATTTAGTGACCATGGAAAAATAGCAAAACAAAAAAACAATTGTGGAATTACACTTTTTTTTGCAATTTCACCGCACTTTTAATTTCTTTCCAATTTCCAGTGCACTATATGGCAAAACAAATGGTGTTGTTCAAAAGTACAGCTCATTCCACAAAAACAATCCCTCACATGGCCATATTGACTAAGAAAAAAAGGTATGGCTCTGTGAAGAAGGGGAGCAAAAAACGGAAACTCAAAAATGGAGAAACTCAAGGTGGTGAAGGGATTAAGATAACATTACGGAAAATGAGAAAAAAAATCTATTTGAGATGACTGATACCTTTTTGCGGTTGCTGCACCTTCCTAAAAAATTGCAATAAAAAATATTGCATTTACCTAAAATATAGTATCAACTTGCCAAGCAAAAATCAAAGCCTCACACAGCTTCATCAATTTAATAACATTAAAAAAGTAAGTTTCAACAATGGCAACACAAATCAAGTTTCCTTTTTTAAAAAAATTGGATTGTTATATCACCACTTTTACATTTTATTTAATTTTGCATTATATTGTTAAATGAATAGCATCATTAAAACCCTAAATGGGTCCAACAAAAATGAAGTCCTCATGTTGGTCGAAAAATAAAAAGTCATCATTCTTGGGGAAAAAAAAGAAAAATGAAAGTGCAAAAACATAAAATTATTTTTACTGAGTTAATTAAATTGTGTTAATATTTGGAATTATGCAAACTTACATACTTACAAACATAAAGCCAGTTTATTTCTTAATATTGTATGTAACTGCTAAATATAATGTTGAAGTCAATAAAAATACCATGGCATGGAAAGATAGAGATATGCTGCTATCGGTTTGTAGTTTACCCAAGAGAAACTTTGTTTAGCAAAGTGAATGCTAAAATAAGTTCCTCTGATAAACTTTACTTTGATGCAGTAATTGGAACAGCAAACACAATTAAGTTTCTGCAGTTGGGAATCAAGAACAAGTAAGCCAAAATCTTTATTAGTTTTCTCTACTTCTTTCATATGGCCACAAGGCTTTCGAAATTTTGTGTCTTACAAAGGCCACACTGGGACCATTACCTAAATTGAAAAATCCATATGAACAGGCACCTTTAGGCCTTTTATGTTTCTTACAATTTAGTAGAATACACAAACCTTGAAAAAATCTTAGGTTTTCTTTGGTCAGGATAATTTAAAATATTTCATCTTTCAATGAAATAGAATTGTAAGCCTTTTAATAATACAACCAGTTTTAAGTTTTGCGCTTTTGATTTTGCGTCCCTCTTCTTCCATGAGCCATAACTTTTTTATAAGTATGACAAAAGCATGATATTGACAGCTGCAGCAATTGGAGCCCAGCTTTGACTGCTACTATTAAAGGCAGATATTAAGTGTGTAACACAGCTGGAATTTGATGGGAATGCTGGGCCTGCTCCATAGACCCGCACCCGTCATTCACCATACACGTACGGCTCATGTCGGTAAGGGGCTAAGTGATTTTCTGCTACTATTTCATTTATAGTTACACACTTTTACTTGTAATGACAGCTATGAAATTTAGGCATTTATTGCAGGTTTTCTTTACAAATGCTTTTAAAGATTTTTAGAATTTGTTACATTTATTACATGCATTTTACATTGCATTTTTTCAAATTGTATAGGTAGACTATGGAGGAAAAACCAGAAAAAACTTTCTCTCAGCCTACAGAGTTTTGAAAAAAAAAAAAACACACAAAACTGATGCAAATCAAAACATACTGTGGGTAGTGTGTTTTAAAGGATAATCAGCAAATTGGTCCTTTATCAAAAAAAGACCAAACAAAATGTCAAAAAGGAACCGGAATCCCAGTTATCACAATAGCTATAGCAAAAAGTAATCTTTTAAAACGTAACTTTTAATATGCTGGTTAAAAACTAGTAATAAAATAAGACACACACAACATATAACATATAAATCTGGGGTCTGATGTCACAGACCGGTTAACACTGCATAACAATCAAAGGAAAAGAGAACCTGTATTAAGAACCCCTTACCTTCCGATTGCATGCAACCTATGAAATATGGCAAGAATTATGTACCAATCGAATTAGCCGAATATTAATTTACCACAAGTAACCAATGGTCTAGTAGCCTCTATTTTGCTGAAATTGTATTATATAGCTCAAAGACCCAATGATTTATAATGGATTTCTCCTCAATAACCAATATGGGCGAACCAAGGATTCAACGTAGTGGTATATGGCTAATTTATAAACATAGATGAGTATCATGTTCCATTCTGAATATACAACACCATTCAGAAACTTACATTGGAGCAGTCTCACCCATAGTTTGATTGAAGTCCAGTTTCAAGATATACCAACTCCTATTACCAGCCAATCAGAATGCAGAGACCAACACATACGAGTACTAGAGGTGAGGGTATGAACCCCTCTATCAGGTTACAAATTCCCCTGATGAATCCTAGGAAAGGAAGAAACACAGGAGGTGGTCGTTTGTCCGGTTAAAACTTTCCCCTATAGTGTCCTTAGGAACAGATGTATAAGAGCGGATATGTTTATATTAGTTTCTCTTATAGCGTGCACAGTGACACCCACAGCTGCCGGCTTCCAGAAGAAATGCTACTCACCTTCCTGCGCACCCGTGTGGAGTTGCTGCGTTTTGTTGGTTCCGGCACCAGCAGCATTTTTTGCTGAGCGATCACGTGGCCCCGCTCATTAAGGTAATGAATATGCAAGTCTCTCTACTCCCACAGACGTGGAGTGAATATTTATTACCTTAATGAGCGGGGCCACGTGATCGTTTGTCAGGAAGAGTTGCTGGCCCCGGGACGAGATGCCTCCAGGGCATGCAGGAAGGTGATTAGGATGTTTGTTTCTTTTTATATGAAATATGCATACAAGGACAGCAACAGGGAAGCCATGATTATGGCAAGGACCGGGGAGCCATGCATACAGTGACAGGGAACAGGGAGCCATGCATACAATGACAGGGACCAGGGAGCCATGCATGCAATGGCAGGACCGGGGAGCCATGCATACAAGGACAGGGACGGGGGAGGTATGCATACAATGACAGGGACCGAGGAGCTATGCATGCAACGACAGGGATGTGGGAGCCATGCATGCCAGGACAGCAATGTGGGAGCCATGCATACAAGGATGGGGAACCATCATAAAAGGACAGGGACAGGGGAGCCATGCATACCAGGACATCAATGGGGGAGTCATGCATACAAGGATAGGGGATTAGGAGCCACACATACAAGGACAGGGATGAGGGGACAATACATACTTGGCTTATACTCGAGTCAATAAGCTTATCAAGTTTTTTGTGGCAAAATTACGTGCCTCGGCTTATACTCAGGTTGGCTTATGAGTATAAGTATATACGGTAAACTATAATGAATATTTTGCTACATAAAATGCTAAAAAAGTAGAAGGTGAATTTACACATTCTTATGAGGCTAAGTTCACATAAACATACAAAAATTCATCTGATTTTCTTCCGTATTGTCATCCTTCGGCCATTTCTATACATCAGCAGACATTAAAATTTAAAAGAACAAATACTTTCTCATATTTTTTTTCTTATTTTTCATTTCAATCACCTCTTCATTTTACTTCTCTGTTGGCTACAAGTTCTACTTTAGAGATGGGCTACATCTAAATTATGAGAATTCAACTGTGGTGCAGAAAAAAAAAGCTAGGAAGTTGGAGGATTGTTTAAGTTAGGGTCTGGGACAGAGAAATTTCTGCATAGGAGAGAAAAATAGTGTTGGTTATGTCATAGGACAATGTAGTGAAAGTGGGGGGTGGCATGAGGGGAGGGATTAGAACAGGTATTACAGGGAAGAAGCTTCCCTCTTACTACAGATAATCTCATCTCATGGCATCACAGACTTGGCCCTTTCTTGGATCTCCTCATACCTAACAGACTGAACATTCAGCATCTCCCACTCACACACCACCTCCCCATCCCACCCCCTATCTGTTTGTGTCCCTCAAGGTTCAGTTTTAGGACCCCTGCTCTTCTCCATCTACACCTTTAGCCTGGGGCACTTCATACAGCTTTCAGTATAATTTTTATGCTGATGACTGACAGATCTACCTCACTTGACCCAATATCACCTCCTTAGTAACAAGAATCCCACAATGTCTGGCCACTATTTAATCTTTTCTGCTAGATTTCTAAAACTTAACATGGATAAAACAGAATTCATCATCTTTCCCCCATCTCGCTCAACAACCCCAACCAAATCAATCAATCAAATTAAATGGCTGCTCACTCTCCCCAATCCCACAAATTTGCTGCTTCAGGGTAACCTTTGACTCTGATCTCGCCTTCAAGCCACATATCCAAGGCCTTTCCACTTCCTCCTGTCTCCAACTCAAACATTTTTCAATATTCAGCACATTCCTTAACCAAAAATCTGCAAAAACACTAGTACTTGCCCTCATCATCTCCTGCCTAGTCTACTGCAGCCTCCTGCTTTGTGGCCTCATCTCTAACACTCTCCAAAATCAGTGATCACCTATGCCAAATGGGAGGAGTTCACATCCAAGGGAAAAAAAGGACAGATCATGCAATATGCTTAAAAAGAGAATGGACAGTACCTCCAAAAAGCATATATATATATATACTGTATATAATATTTTTGCCGTGCAGCATTAGATCAATATGTGATTTTTTGGAGGTGTTGTCCAGTCTCTTTTTCAGCATATTGCATGATCTGTCCTTTTTTTCTCCGGATGTGCACTCCTCCCATTTGACACAGGTGATTTTCACTAGCAGGAGACTGCAAAGTAAGGGGCCTAGACCATTTCTGCTCTCACTGAAGAGCTTGAGGAAGGTTAGTTTCATTGCTCCTTTCATTTAGTGTTGGTGCTGCGTGGCAGCCATTGTTGCTGTGGTTTTGTGCTGGTGGGCCAGCACGGTCTGGAATCATGGAGACTCTGTCTTGCAGCATGGGCGCTGTGAGACACCAGGCCTCCTGCCCTGCTGCTTCATTGCCGATGTGGCGATGAACGGTGCACAGCTCCACTCCGTAGGGGCGATGGGGACTCCTTTCATTTGGTGTTGGTGCTGTGTGTTGGCCATTGTTGCTGTGGTTTTGTGCTGGTGGGGCGGTGCAGTCTGGATACACCGGACCGTCTGCCCTGCTGGTGCACTGCCGCTGTGGCGGTGGTCGGCACGTGGCTCCGTTCCATTAGGGTGATAGGGACCCATTATGAGCTTTGCCGCTACGTGGCAGTGGGATTCCTACTGTATGATCAGAATGTTAAACTAAGAACCTCATGTTCAGTTATATATATTTTTGCTTTGCAGCATTAGATCAATATATGATTTTTGGAGTTTTTTGACCATTCTGTTTTTCAGCATATTGCATGATCTGTCCATTTTTTCTTCGGATGTGCATTCCTCCCATTTGACACAGGTGATTTTCATTAGCAGGAGACTGCAAAGTAAGGGGCCTAGACCATTTCTGCTCTCACTGAAGAGCTTGAGGAAGGTGAGTTTCATTGCTCCTTTCATTTGGTGTTGGTGCTGTGTGGTGGCCATTGTGGCTGTGGTTTTGTGCTGGTGGGCCAGCGCGGTCTGGAGTCATGGGGACTCTGTCTTGCAGCATGGGCACTGTGAGACACCAGGCTTTCTGTCCTGCTGCTGCATTGCCGCTAAGGCGGTGGTCGGGGCATGGCTCCACTCCTTTGGGGTGATGGGGGCTCCTTTCATTTGGTGTTGGTGCTGTGTGGCGGCCATTGTTGCTGTGGTTTTGTGCTGGTGAGGCGGCGCGGTCAGAAGAAACCAGGCCATCTGCCCTGCTGGTGCATTGCCACTGTGGCGGTGGTTGGCATGTGGCTCCGCTCCATTTGGTTGGTAGGGACCCACTACGAGGTTTGCCATGACAGGGCAGTGGGCTTCATACACTCTGATCAGAATGTTAAACTAAGAACCTCATGTTCAGTTATATATATATATATATTTTTGCCCAGCGACATTAGATCAATGTATGATTTTTGGAGATGCTATCCATTCTCTTTTTCTGCATATGAAAATTAATAATATTGAAATAAAATTATAATATTGCGTATATAACGGACACATGATTGGAGGATAGCTATGATGTTAATTTGCCGTGTTATACTCTGTTAAGGGCTCACTTTTTAAACAAGTAAGGGGTAGGGGTATGCTTATATGTAAAATTTTCCCAAAACCCATCCTGCATGATAATGCATGTGACGTAGGTGAAAATGGACAGTCCCTATGGGTAACGATAAGGGGAGGGAGAAAGAATAATAAAATAGTGATAGGTTTTTTTTTTATAAGTTTCCAAGTGTATGTATCCTCATAAAGCAAATAGATGAGACAGCAAATCAAGGAGAAGTAATTATTACAGGAGACTTCAACTGGATTGGACCAGTGTAATATCATAGACGATGTTTGTCTGGACTTTTTTAAAGCATTTAATACAGTACCACATAAAAGGTTAGTACTTAAATTAAGAGCAATGGGACTAGGTGAAAATATTTGTAATTTAGTTAACTGGCTCAATGATAGGAAGAGAGGGTGGTTACTAATGGAACATGCTCTAACTTGATCAATTAATATTAGGATTCTAAAGGAATCAGTGGTTTGTATTTGCTTTTGGGATTGCTACTTCCATTAGATGGCACTAGAGTTAAAGTCCTTTTCCTCTATGTAGAGGTATTTTGCATATCCTGCACCACCAGCAATATTATATGATGGAAGATTGGTTTGCACACAGAAAATGACTGGGAATATATACGTGTTTACTAAATGCACAATAAGGTATGGCTAACTGGTAGCGCAACAGCTAAAGAGGTGGAATACTCCTAGTACAACAAGCAAACGTCATGGATGACAATTGTTCTGCCTTCTAAATAGGGAAAAGATGTTTGTATTATGTGCTGGGTTAGTTATAGCACCATCTAGTGTTGGTTGAATTTATAGTTGTGTCTTGATAGCATTTACAGTCTGTGACTTTAACAGATGTGGGATTGAAGCAATGTATTGTGGGAAGAAAGCAATGTATTCTGGGTTAAAGAAGGTGTCATTTTATTCTGTGTATATCATAGGACGCACGTGTTTATCTGTCCTCCTGTTAACTCTCCAACTTTAGTTTGTTATCTGGGTAAAGCATATCTGGTAAGCTTAATATCTTTCCGACAATGCAGTGTGTACAGAGATGTTATTAGCTTTATAGCAGTCAGTGCTCAGTAGATGTAATTAGACACCTGTGTTTTTTCTATGTAAGTTGCATCACACTGAATGCTTCCTGTACTTGTGCTAGCTGTGTGATCATCTGCCCAATACTTGTCATTTGTATTCTTTATAGTTTTACCGCTCACTTGCATGTTCTATACTCTTCACAAATAAACAAGTTAGACTACAGAGAACAGTCTGCTTATTTTGGAAGACAGAACTGTGGTGTATGCTGTATGCTAGAGTGCACACCGTGTCAACGTGTATGAAGGCAGAACAACAATGATGATGAAGACACTGACTAAGTACTACTTGAGAATGTTGCCTGGCTACCAGAAACAAGAGTGTGAGGAAAAGTTATAGGATCACTACTTGAGACTTGCTATGAATGCTGACTGGCTTGCTTTTCTCAAATGAACAAATGAGGTCACTTTAAGTGATGAAGAAGAGCCGAAGCTCCTAGTCTTGAGGTTCTCAACTTATTTTCCTATTGCATAGCCTGCAGATTGCCAAAGATTTGTCTGTTGGGAAAGTGACTCAACTTAAAGTTGCCTTTGTGTGGAAAGTGGCCTGAGCTCTGTGCCCCTCTCTCACCCCCTACACCCCACTCCTTATTTCTATCTTAAGATTTACCCTGGCATATAATACCACTACCAATGCCCCTACATTCCAAATATGGCAACAGCCCACAATGTGATTGTGTGGTGTACAGTTACAAAACTGAACTAATAAAACAGGTACACAAAAATTAATGCACTAGTATTTTTTTTTATTTTTTTAAACATTATTCCTCCTCCCCACTGACAAAAAAGCCATGCTATGCAAAAAGTTAGACTTCTTTTTTACCCTTTTTAATGTATTTATTTTTTCAGTTTGCTCCATGACAAACAAATTAAAACAAAATTCCCTTACCCTTTTCATGTCATGGCCATTTTTCTGTTTTGTTTTTCCTGCCGTTATTCCAAGAGCCAAAACTTTTTTATTTTTTCTTCAATACGAGTTGTACTTTTGAATGACTCTATTGATTGTACAATATAGTGTACTGAAAAATAGGAAAAAAACTCAGTACGAGTACGTAGATATTAAACATGTATAGTTTATTTTTCATTTAAGTGGTGAAAAAAATTTACTCAATTCACATGAAAAAATCTTTTTGCACTTCTCGACATTTTCTGAAACCTTTAGCGTTTTCATTTTTTGGAATCTGGGGCTAATTTTTTGCACTCTGAGCTGACTTTTTTAGAACATTTTGGGGTAGATCCGATGTTTTATTACATTACATTTTATTGCAATGTTGTGGTAGCCAAAAAAACGTATTTCTGGCTATTCAATATGTTTTCTCGTTAAGTAATTTACCGATCTGATTAATTTACTTTATATTTTGATAGACAGTGGGATTAATCTGATTTGCAGGCTGTTTAAATCAAGTGTCATGTGCAGGGAAAGATGCAAGATAAGTGCTGGTGCCCTCATCAAAATCGGGGACACAATATATGACAAAAATATAAGTCATACATTATGAAAGGGTTTCAACAACATACAGGAGGTACCATCAGTATTGTTGTGGGGGTCTATGGTTGCTAAATTGGACTTATAAAACAGTCATGCAAAGAAGCAAAATATATACTTATATTTTAACCCCTTCATGACCTTTAATGTATATTTACATCAAAGGTCATTTTCCTGCCTTTGATGTGGACTCGCACGCCCACATCTTTCCCTGCACTTAATGGCTGGGACCTGCAAATTTCATGAAATACAAGTCAAAGTCAATTCATGGTAGATCGATTCAGTCATCTAGTGATTCTTTTTTCATGTATCCTTAAGAATGAAAGGAAACCTCCATCCCCTTTCAAAAGAAATATGTGTACCTTACTTCTGTAATTCAGGATATTCTAAGGATGTTCAATGTTAGACATAAAATTGAAAGAGCGCTCAGCTGCTGTAGCCCTTATTCCTACCCTAATGACATTTAAAAAGCCTAAATGCATGTATAAATTTGAATATAAGAATGATAACCTTTCTCTACAAACTATACAATAAATAAAAAACAAATCTTACTGCATGAAGCTCTGCTGAATATTAAAATACTCTTGAAGCATGACCTTCTTTCCCACCATTTCACTACAGTGACTAAAGAACAAACAAATCAAAGGGCAATGCAAATGTTTCCCAAAGTAAATGAATGCAGAGAATAGTAATAATAAAAGAAACAAGTCTAAAATGTGATAAAATAATGCTTAAAACAATAAGGAATGTTAATTCCAAAGAAATATTCATGAATCAATTCCTGCATAAGATGAAAATTATTTAAAAATGTGTTAATCTGCAATCTACAAAACAGAAATATTTTTGAATATAAACCGTAACAATTTTTTGGGGATACATCATTTTTAATTCATAAAATATCAGGGTTTTTTTTATCAATATATTAGTCTTACATGCCTTTAGTACTATGTGCAGTTTAAAATTTTATTTACTTAAAAATATTTACTGCAGATAATCTCATCAGAGAAGGAGACAGACACTTTAGTGTAACCTATTGGAAGTAGCAATCCTACAAATTCAACATTGACCCCTTAATGGGCCTTGCCATTTGACTTGGGATAAGATGCCAAACCAGAGACTCAATTTGGAGTCACTAGGGCACTGTTCATAGGCACCTGGCAACTCCAAAAAGGCAACCACAAACAGGTGACCTGATTGCCCCAACCTGGCTTCTGTGAATTTTTACATGGGTTCAGTGATTGTCAATGGATGAGATCTGTATTCCTCCCGCTGGAGCTGAGGTCTCTTTAGCTGGCATCATTTAGAGTCATAAATCTTTATTCCTCCGATTGGACCCATGGTGCATTGGCTACAGTCATGTAGAGTCTCTTTTGAATTAGAGGTAGATCCTCCTTTTATAGTCCACAACTGTCCTGTAGCCACAGGTCAGGGGGAAGGTGGGATGAGGTCATCTGTCATTGTTCGAGTACTCAATCAATCTACATAGAACAACAAGCTACATAGACTAATACAATGAGTAATCGACATATTAGAAAAAATCAATTGTTCAATTACCCTGAGTTCCTTTCCTTCAATGATAGCAGCACAATAACCTGCAACCAACTTTAATTCAAGAGTACACATTCAGACTCATGTGAACTATGTCTCTTGACCTACAGAATAACATGTCAGGCACAATTAAGAATAATTAGCGTTGACACTTTCCTCCCCCACATTAGTTAACAGACGTGATAGGCTACTGATTATCCTTCTCCGAGTTCCCAGCTTGACCTGAGTAACGCCTCACATAATTGATGAGAACCAAACTCGTATCCATTGCATCCACATAGGGAATTCTCTGCACCTCATGTCTTAGGGAATTCTCTGCACCTCGTGTCTCCAGGAAGCTGTTGAAGGCAAACAGAGCGGCACTACCTCCCCCATGATTCTTCAGCTTGATGATATGAATATTCCCCTACCAATGGAACAACTCCTCCAGCTCCTTATCTCACTTGAGGCTCTGGGTCCCAAATGCTACCAACAACTCCTGGATTTGGGCTGCTTGGGCCTGTGTATTGATTCCAGACTGCCACTGGATCCTTGATTTGGCAGGCAGTTCAAATCGTCTTGGCCAAACTCATTGTCCTCCCCAATGGTCTGGGTATCTGAAAGGATGAATTACTGGATCAATCTGACCAACTATCGGTGACCCTGTATTCGATCCGTCAAAGCTAGCACAACTGCTGTTATTGTCGTTTCCTGTTGAGACTATATATCCACTCCAGTCCTAGTCCCAAGGCCGAGCTGGTTTGGTTGGATATAGTGGTTTCTGAAACCTGCTGTGTATGCCTCATCTATGGTCTGCTGGGTCTTTCTATCTGCTTTCTTGGCTGTGGAGCACTTGGATAGTGTCTACAAACACCAGTCCCCTGCAGCTCCCCTGGATCCACCAGGCTGAATAATATTCCATAGCTGTCACCAAGTGTGGAGACATCAGGGTCAGTGGGTGCTCTCATCCGCTGGCCTGGCTGTCTTTAGAAAGACTGCATGGACCAGGGATCATTCCACTGTATGTCAGCACTCCTTCCTAGTGGGCAGAATGCTATTTAGACAACACAGGGTGAGGGTAAAACAGTGTGGCCATTCTTTATTGAATTACCAACAGACAATAATGTACAGAACAGTCGAAGCAAATACACAGGATGGTGCAAATTACAGAATCTCACCCTTCCACTGGCTTACCAGGATTACAGCAGCTGCGACTTCGGGTCTTACAGGGCCAACTACCCCCTACCAGTGGCACCTGCTTTTGAAGGGCACCCGCAGTGAAGAAGTAATAACAAGCTTAAGAATCTGACATTTCATTGAGGTACCGTGCCAGTGACCTGATTGTCCAAACCTAGCTTCTACAAACATCTCCATGGAGCAGATAACCTGATTGTCCCAACATGACTTCTCTGAACTTCTCCATGGCATTATTCACAGGTTAAGGGGAAGGTGTGAGGTCATCTCTCATTGTTCAGATATTCAATCAATCTGCAGAGTTGATTCTTCAATATTTGCACAACAACAAGCTATATGGACTAACACAATGGGTAATCAATATATTAGCAAACATCAATTGTTCAATTGCCCTGTCTCCATGTCCTCCAAGGATAGAAACACATTAAGCTGCAACAAGCATCAATTCAAGAGTCACAGTTCAGGCTCATGTAAACAATGGCCTATGTCTCTTGACCCACCACGTTTATACTTAGTTATGCCATACATGTTATTAGGTAGGTCAAAATTAGTGATGAGTGAGTATACTCATTGCTCGGGCTTTCCCGAGCATGCTCGAGTGTTCTCCGAGTATTTTGGCATGCTTGGAGATTTAGTTTGTGTAGATGCAGCTGCATAATTTGCGGCTGCTAGACAGCCTGAATACATGTGGAGATTTCCTAACAAACAGGCAATCCCCTCATGTATTCAGGCTCTCTAGCAGCCACAAATCGTGCAGCTGCATCGACACAAACTAAAACTCCGAGCACACCAAATTACTCGGAGGACATCTGAGTATGCTCAGGAAAACCTGAGCAATGAGTATACTCACGCATCACTAGTCAAGATGCATAGTTTAATGTGAACAATAGCCTATGTTTCTTGACCCACCAAATAGCATATACTGTATGACACAATTAAGTAAAACGTGGTGCCGTAAAAAGTTCCTTTTGAGATATCGAAAATTCATTGTTTTACTTTAACCTAAAAATGGGCAAATCAATTATAACAGTAAACAGAAACCTTTAACAGGTCTGTTTTTCCACACCTGTTTAAATTGTCAAATTGGACACATATACCGCTGGTAATGTCCAAGCAGTTGTAGTACAAAACACAAGTCACACTTGGCCTCCTTTGCCTATAGCATATTAGTGGGGAGAAAATGGAAGGCATAATTGAATATTTGTTGCAACACTCACCTAAATCACAGCCGAATGAAGTATCCCCTGACAGCGACACCATTAGCTGAAGTCATTGTTTTATTGAATTAACCTCCACTGCTGCAACAATACTTAATTTTGTACATAGCTCAATTTCCATTTTGTCAATGATACCTGCTTGTGTTCTGCCCAATAGAAACCTAACACATGACATCCTGGGGGCTAAAAGAACATACTACACCAGAACAACTTTTGCCAGCTGATTTTTTGATGAACAGGGCTTGTGGAGATGTAAAACTTGATTCTAATGCTAAGTCGTGTTGACTGTTGGTTGGGACACTGTCAATGGTAGTAGCACTTTGAGCCAGGGCAAATCTTGAAGTGGAAATCAGGTTGGGGCCATGGAGTCCTAGCCACACAGAGACAACTCTCAGTTGACTCAGAGTTGATGATGACGAAAATAATGGTGATGATTCTGTGGTGGCTAAAGGGGGTTTTACACATAGCGATATCACTAGCAATATCGCTAAAGCATCACCGATTTGGTGACATAGCAGCAATATCGCTAGTGATTTCGTTATGTGTGATACTTACCTCCGACCGACTCCCCTGCTGTCTGTCGTTGGTCGCGCGAGATCGCACAGCTCCATTTCTCATCAGGCGCTTCCTGCTGGGCTTCCTGTGGCGCCGACGAGCGACGTGTGGAGGCGGGCGGGAGGACGTCAGGATCGCCGTGTCTGAAAGGTAAGTATCGTCCGCTGTATCGCTGCTGCATCGCTGTTAGATCTGCCTGTATGGCAGTTCACTAGCGATCATTTAGCGATGCACCAGCTATCCTGACTGGGTCGTATCGTGGCCGGGCTCGCTGGTGCATCGTTAAATGTAAAAGGGCCTTAAGACTTAGGAATCAGACATGAATGCCAATGAGGTGAGGTCATCATAGAAGTAGATTGTTGGCTTCGGTAAAACATAGTGCAAGTGATGTGCATTAGTGATGAGCGAGCATACTCGGCAATGCTCGTTACTCGCCTGAGTATCACTATACTTGCGGTACTCGGCCAGCACCGAGCATTTCCAGGATTGCTCTGCTGGAACTCGAGTTCCATCCCTGCATGTTTGGCACTCTTTAGAGATCCATTCAGCATACAGGGATTGTGTGCCACACACTGTAATGCCGCAGCCATCTTTGTTGTGGTAATACAGTGATTGGCTGGCTGCACAGCATAATCAGCTCTATAAGAGACCTGGCGCCGCCCTGCTCATCACATTCAGCTCCAGCTTCAGACAGTGTAGGGAGAGCTGCTGCGGAGATAAGGTCAAATTTGGGATTTATTAGTCAGTGTGGATCTACCATCACAGAATCCACAAATCCAGCTAAACCAACAGTCCTTCTAAGGACTAATTACGGAGTATCTAGATTGCAGTGCTAGGTAGGCAGGGGAGTGTATGTGGCTCTATACATATCAGTATAAGGCATGCAGGTACTGTATGTGGGCATCTAGATATGATGGCATACATCAAAAGGGTCCATTACTGTCTGAGGCTGCCTATTACATATATATCTAGCCCCAGGTATCAGTGACTAGGATTAATTATTTTAGTCCAAAGCCATCCAGGGCCCCTTTTTTTCTCCATTTGCTTGTTGACACTGCAGACTACAGTCAGATTCATTTAATAGTACAGCATGAAAACCCAGCCATTTTAAACAGCTTTGCCAGTCCCAGGCATCAAATCTGAGTGCGCAGAAAATTCTGGCTTTTTTTTGAGGTACTGTAGTATTTTTTGGAGTGCCTTATAACATTTTTTTGTCACCATTTGGCTGCCAAAAGAATATTTAGCTTCCAAAAAAATATTTAGCTACCCAAAAAATATTTAGGTGGCAAAAAAATATTTAGCTGGCAAAAAATATGTAGCTGCCAAAAAAAATTTCGCTGTCAAAAAAATATGTACCTGCCAAAAAAATATGTTGCTACAGTTCATATATTTAACACTGTGTTTTGTCCGCCACATGGATCGCATATCATTGCGCTAAATATTTTACAATTTCAGTCCTCCAAAGAATTTTTTTGTAGTGTCATAGCCTACTTATTGACACAACTTTGTTGGGGAAAAAAAATACAGGCCACATATATAACAGTGTGCTATCTTCGTCATACACCTGATCTATCTCTGGGCTCCAAATTTGGGTATTTCAGGCCTACATTCACCTTTTTTTGCTGTGTCTTACCCTAGTTCTATACACTATTTTGCAGTAAAAAAAAAAAATACAGGCCAGATATTTTTGCAGTGTGGTATCTCCGTGACACGCCTCATGTATCTGTGGGCTACAAATGCTTTCATTTGAGGCTTCCATTCACCTTTTTTGCTGTCTGTTACCCTATTTCTATACACTCTTTTGGAGTAAAAAAAATAAAAAATACAAGCCACATATTGAACAGTCTGGTATCGATGTCAGATGTCTGATCTATCTGGGGGTTACATATTGAGGCATATCAGACCTGCATGCCCTTTTTTGCTATGTCTTAAACTAGTTCTATAGACTATTTTGTGGTAAGAAATAAAAAATACAGGCCACATATTGAAAAGTGTATAAACACAACAATATTCCGGACTTACATATAACCCTTGCCGAAATGAAATAAAGAGATCCAGAAAAAATATTAAAATATCATATTTATTAAATACAAATAAAAATACAAACCACTAAAAACTTCCCAGTAGAAGGCACAGTGTACCCAAATAACAAATGCAGGTAGTTTGAATTCAAAGCCACAAAAATCACAAATGACAGATTACATAAAATCACATATAGCGGTAACATGATCTGCAAGTCTGGGTCCCTATATCCATTTTATACCAAAAAATATTAGAAAATACAAAAAAAATCCAAAAAATATTAGGCCACAAAGCAGATCATGGATCTCATATAGCTGAAAACATCATATGCCTATAAAGATGTAGCGGCAACATGACTGACCAGTCTAAGTCCCCCTTATGAGTAAACCACTCCAATGTGATTAAAAAGTAAGATATAAATAACCAAAGTGACAATACCTGAATGAGGTAGATACAATTAGCGATGGGCACCGCAGCCTCCTCCACCCCAATGTGCGTTTCGCATTAAGCTTCTTCTGGGGGCGTGTCCCAATAATGGGCTGGCTGTGTTTAAATAACGCCGATAACCAATCATTAAGCGCCATACAAAATTGAAAAGAGTACGTGATCAGGTGAGGACTCTGCCTGATGACAAGTGGCGCATGCGCTGTTGGACACCGCCGCTAAACATCACTTCCGGTGACGCGCTCACCGGCATCATAGGCAAAACCCAGGATACACAGCTAAGAGCACTCACGGAAGTGAACAGCATGACACAACTGCGCAAGCGCACCATCACAACAGAGATCAATAGTCCCGTGACAATAATATTTAAGTATCAAAAAGTAAAAATAATAATAAAATATTATGATTAAGTGTAAAAGTGCAATATGAATACTCAAACATAAATACCAATTAATTACAGTGAATAAGTGACTGGTATATATAGAAAAAATATATATCTTTTGTACGAAGTAAATAAATATAAATGCAGTGAAGAAAAATATATATAAATTGCTCAACACACTGCGCTAAAGTGCAAAAAGTGCAAATACACAGGTGCTTATGAAAGATTACTTTTTTAATTCTTTTAAAAAATATCTTCCATCATATGTAAATATATCCAAATTTACAGTGCAAAAATCTAAAAAAGAAGAAGAAACATGCCCAGTATTTTCCCAAATATTCAAATATCTATATATATCAATCGCAAGATACTCTTGTTAAAGGTATTGCACAATGATCTAGGCATGCTTAAATCCCACCAATAAGCAATCACAGGGATAAAATACCCTACATTCATCCAAACATATTGATATTCTAGACATTTATATACTAAATATTACATACTCTGGTATCCATGGTAAGGGTATCCATGACCCGTACATAGAATCCTCTAATAGTAAAGATTATCCCAATTAATCCTATCTAACAGTACATCACTGTTATCTAAGCATGCTCAGATCCTAACTACAATCACAAACATCTGAGTATATATCTGCACAATTCTCTCAATATATAACAACAAAAAGGGAAACAAATGCGTATCCTTGCAAATAATAATGAATAGAATGACCATTCCATGCGACCCTACAGAAAAATAACAGCATATTCAAATCCAAACATAAAAGACGCATTAAGAAATATTTTAATTGAAGTACATGAATGTTGAATGAAGATATGTCCATCAGTCCTAGAGAAATATCCAACTGGCTCTCCAGATGAAAATAAGGAAGTATACAGGACAGGATTACCAAGGATATGAAATGATGGAAACGACATGATCTAAATAAAACAAACAAATTTAATGAATAAGACATAAACACACCAACCCACCCATAAAAAATGCCACTAAACAACCTACATAAGGATGTCATTGAACAAGAATTTAACAAAAAAGGAGGCAAATTTAAAACTTTCATTGAGGCCTAATGGACTCATAGTACCTAAACGATAGATCCATTGACTCTCTTTTTGGGCCAAAATCCTGCTAAGATCCCCACCTCTGATGTCCAAGGTAAGTAAATCAATTCCCCTGACTACCAAACCACTAGCATTGCATTGATGATAGCGTTTAAAATGTCTGGGCAAGGCTTTGAGACTAGAATCATCTTCAACATTAACCGCCTTTTCAATGTCTCTCACATGTTCCCGTACTCTTTTTTTAAGTTCACGTGTGGTAAGACCAACATATATCCTACCACATGGACATTGTGCATAATAAATGACACCATGTGATGAACAGGTAATGTGTTTCCTAATCTCAAAAACTCTAGATCCATCCTGAGTAGAGAAGGAGTTACTTCTAGTCATATTCAAACATCCCTTGCACATACCACATGGAAAGAAACCAGGTTTACCTGAATTTTTAATCATTTTCTTCTTATAGTCACTAGATATATAGTGACTGTGCACTAAGATATCTTTCAGGTTTCTGTATCTTTTAGCTACAAAAGCAGGAGCCAGAGGGAGTCATTTCTTCAAAATAGGATCAACGAGAAGTGTATGCCAATGCTTCCGTACAATATCTGTCAAATTTTTCCATTGATTGTTAAACGTTGATATAAAACGCACAGTACTTGTATTGACAGATTCTTCTTGTTTTTTAAAAGGCCCATAAAGCAATTGGTCTCTATTAACCTTAGAAGCTCTTAAGTATCCCCGTTTGATAGATTTATTGCTATAACCTCTTTCAGTAAATCTCCTAGACAAATCCACTGCTTGCTTCTCAAAAGTCTGGTTATCTGAACAGATCCTTTTGATTCGAAGAAACTGACCTATGGGTATCCCTTTTATCATAGATCTTGGATGAGATGATTGCGCCAAAAGAAAAGTATTGTTTGCCCTAGATTTACGAAACACATCCGTGTTCAGATGACCATCAGGGGAGGCCGAAATGAGAATATCAAGAAATTCCAGACTTGCAGATCATGTTACCGCTATATGTGATTTTATGTAATCTGTCATTTGTGATTTTTGTGGCTTGACTTCAAACTACCTGCATTTGTTATTTGGGTACACTGTGCCTTCTACTGGGCAGTTTTTAGTGGTTTGTATTTTTATTTGTATTTAATAAATATGATATTTTAATATTTTTTCTGGATCTCTTTATTTCATTTCGGCAAGGGTTATATGTAAGTCCGGAATATTGTTGTGTTTATATGTATTTTGAAAGTGCCAGATTCTAATAAGTATTAAAGGACAACATTGGTATATATATTGAAAAGTGTGGTATCTCCGTCAGACGCCTGGTCTATCTAGGGGCTGCAAATTGTGGCATTTCAGGCTTAAATTCCACTGTGTTTGTTGTCTGTTACCCTAGGTCTTATCACTCTTTTGGGTTAAAAAATAAAAACACAGGCCACATATTTTACAGTGTGGTAACTCCGTGACACACCTCATGTATTTGTGGGCTAAAAATTGTTTCACTTGAGGCTTCCATTCACCTTTTTTCTATGTTATGGGTGTTTCCACTAGACAATCAATCCAACATGTTATTGAATCAAAATCTGTTTTTTCTTGCAACTCTGTTCAGCTATGCACAAACTATGTTAAATTGATAGCTAGACCCCAGTGGATCTTGTCATAGTGGCATTTTGACTACAGTCCAAAGATGTTATCTAGATCCCTAGTCTCTACTCTACTTTACCAGTATGATGAATTAATAGGAACAGCACGTGGTCCAGCAACTCTTTTCTTGCCAAAGAAACTAAATAAGATCAATGAGGTGGTTGGCCTCACACGCAATGGAGATGAATATATTATGAAGCAAAGAGGTATGAATAATTCTCACCCAAATAATGTTGCTGAAGTAAGAACATACAACCTATCTGTGTGGCAATGATTTACCACCAAAATTTTGAAGTATGAAACTAGTGTCATCTTGTGGATTGATGTGAGCCACAAAGTTCTTCAAAGTGAAACTGTTCTGGATGTAATGTACAATTTGCTCTAGAAAATTAGAACATGCCTTCTATGATGCTTGCATTAAAGAACTGATTGGCCAGATATGCATGTAACGTTCCCCAGTGGCCGTGGGATACTCGGGTTACTTCAATGGGAAATGTCACAGTGGCAGTGACCCGGTCCGTGGCCTCAGGCAGTCATGTAAAAGGGGTAGAATTGAATGGGGATAAAGTTTATGTAGTGATTCGTGACGCCATCTGTGATTTCTGGTCAGATTGACCAGCGCTGCAGTGTTGCTTCTCTAGGACAGATGTTGTGGTGCAGCTGAGATGTAGAAGCTCTCCACAGGTAGAGCTGTAGTCCCAGGGCAGTTGAGGTGAGTTGATAAATGGTGAGGTAGTGTAGAGGGGAAGACGTAGCAGAGCTGGGTGAGAGGCACAGGGAAAGAGACAAAGGAGTCAGTTGAAGGCAGTTCCAATGGCTTTACTCACAGTTCTGGCATGCACAGAGGCCCGCTTCGGTGCTGTGTACTCCAGGTGAGGGGTCCAGACAACTTCCAGATAATATGAAATGCACCTCTCCAGCTTTCCCTGTCAGTGTGTGCCTTTCCTGGCCGTTCAAACAATATGCTGCTTAAACTCCTTCCTTCCACTCCAACACTTCACAGTTATCGTTCTAGGCCAGCAGCTGCGAATCCTGTTCAGACAACGCCTCACCATTTCTGTGATTCTATATAGCCGCCTTTCCAGTTGGACTAACCATGGTAGGGGCGATGGTCCATAAAGTAACCAAAGATATCGGCTTGCTAGTGGCATCCTGAAGAATGCGAGCTAGGCTAGGGGCCGTTCCCTTGTTGTGACCTGGTTTCTTCCTCCACCTGACAGCGGTCAGCATGGAACGAGCCCCACGGGATACACTTTACAACCGTGTCTCTAGAAGAACCAATCCTTCCTATGGAAAACCTTCCATTTAAGTCTGCTCAGTCCAGCAACTCCTGGTGCAAGTCAGGAGCTGCGCAGAACACGTCCATCTACTTTCCCTCCTCTGAGGGAACTAACCTCGCTCTCAATCATAGGATTCTCCCTCCTAAACTACGCTCCACCCACCTCCCAGCACTTTTCGTGTTCCAAGCTTGGAGCCATAAAGGGTGCTCTGCTACACTACTGGTGTGTATGGGATGTGGGTGTTGGTATCTGGTCGGGTGCACTCACCTTACCTGGTTGTGGGGTACCACACCTTTGGGTGAGGTGCAGAACCTCTGTGGTGACTGAACCCTCAGGGGCGCCACATTCCCCCCCCATTAAACCTAGCACATCCGTGGGCTGAAAATAAAGCATAGATGTTACGAAGGAAAGTACAAAAACACTTTCAAAACAATACTGCCAGCAGTCAACATTATCTTACTATCAAGCATCTTCTCCCGGGGAGAGGTACTGTTACTTTAAATGTTACCATTTTTATTTTTATTAGTTAACAAACTAACTGCTTCCTGGTGACAACCGGTAGCTATGGTTCATTACCTGCTATGAATTTTTGCTAGACATTAATATAAAAATACAAAGAGCTTCATTAATTGGCAAGTATTCTTGTAAGTAATAGACACTGTCCAAGCCTTGGCGTCTTGCAATGTGCTTTTTGCTGGTGGAGGACCCGCTTCAGACCTCCAATGGTGGTCCTGGGTGGCCTGCAGGACTTACTGGTACTTTTCCTTAGATCCAGTCTTTGGCCACACCTGCGGGTTTTTGTTCAGGTCAGAGGTAGTCCTTATTTTGCAGAGGTTCAAGTAAAACCAAGAGGAAGCACCTTAAGAGGTGCAAACTATTTACAGAGAAAGTTTTTGGATCACTCCAAGTTCATGATCACAGAATTATTAAATTTTCAAGGAAACTGATGCCAAACTGAGGCAAAACTGGAACAAGAAAAACAAAGGCAAATGGTGCCAATACCCTCCCGGGTAACTGTTCATGAATTATGGGGCATTTTTACTTGCGTTCACCCCCTTGGGTGATGGAAGTCTGTAATTCTTCTGCTTCCAGGGAAGCACTTGCTGGTGACTTCCAGCAACAGTGGTGGTAGCTCCAATCGGGATGGTGGCTTGACCCTGTGCCACCTTGGAATCTGTGGCTGCAGCCGCTGCCTGGGACACTGTTGTGGGGACTACAGTGGCCTGGGGTATTGCTGCTCCTGTTGTAGAAGTTGCAGCAGGAGTTGTAACTGGGGCTTTTCCTCTTCCTGGGAAGAATACAGTGACTGGCCTAGGATCTGTGGGGACTGCTGCTTTGGCGGTCGCCTCCTGGCGTTCATAGGCGGTGGCCAATTCTGGAAGGACCTTCCTAACATTAAGGACATACCAGCCCCGAGCCCCGAGGGGGTGGGTAAATGACACAAATTCACCCGGGAACAGATTGTGGCCTGGGTGCCCCTTAATCAGGTAGGCCTCCACATCCCGCCAATTGACAAATAAATCCGGGGACTCCCTGGAGTCAAGGATGAAGCTATACCCCTTTTCATTGTCAAAGTTCAGGACCCTGCCCCAGCCCACAGGATCCTGATCCTTCATGGAAGTGCCCCGGATCTGCCTCTTGGTCTGGAGGTCCCTATCCTCCAGGACCAGCCTGCGCAGCAATCACTTCCTCTTTTCTCTGGCAACCTGCTGTAGTTGATGCCTGCAGTAATCATCATCTGCCTTGGAATAGCCTACCGCGCCTGCCTCCTGAACTGACTCTTCGTGGCCTGCAGGTGGTATGGGGCCTGGTGCAACAATCTCCCCTCCGGGGGATGCCTTCCGGTCCCAGGCGATGTCTAACACCACCTGGCCGGACCTGGGGTCAGTGCGAGCCTAGATGGACGGCGCTGGAGAACCGCTTACGACTGTTGTGTTTGAAAATGTTAAACTGTAAATATTTCGGGACTATATAAATAACGATTAGTATTTTTAGAACACAGAGAAGCGTGATCATGACACTAATTATGGCGTCATTGCCGCTCACCATCTTGTTGGATTCCTCAAAGTTTGGGAGGCTGGTACATATTTCTGACATCCATGTCCACTCCTGAGATCTTATGTGTAAAGTCTGAACTGAATACCGAACGCCTTGTTGATGCTGGTAGTCAACAACTGCCCTCTTCTGTTCACAAATCCTTTCCAACATGTACAGCGTACTTTCACATGCGGTTAAGCACATGGGTCAGGCATGGTACGTGTGTGAGCTCGCCTCACCTCAGAGCCGCCACCATTTCCCAGGCATTGTCACATATGACCATGCCTGGCTGTAAGTTCAGTGGTGTCAGCCATAGATCTGCCTGCTCTTTCAGAGCTGTCCACAACTCTTCAGCATTGTGCAGTTTGTCACCTAAGCATATTAGCTTCAGCACAGCCTGTTGCGGCTCGGCTGAGGCTGTGCTGCAGTGCTTCCAGCTTGTGACTGATGTGTTCATTTCGGAGATGGAGGCTGAAGAGGAGGAGGCGGTGCAGGAGGTATAGATTGGGGGCAAGCGTGATTGATGTAGTGACTGCAATCCTCAGCGTCGGGAGGACATGTCCATCACAATGTCTGACTGGGTCCTGGCTTCCATTATATTAACCCAGCGTGCCATAAGCAATGTGTACCATCCCTGCCCACAACCACTTGTCCACGTGTCTGTGGTTAGGTGGACTTTCCCAGTAACAGCATGGTTGAGGGCTCGGGTAATGTAGTGGGACATGTACTTGTGTAATGCAGTGACGGCACACTGGGAGAAATAGTGGCAGCTGGGGACAGAGTACTTTTGGACAGACACCGAAATCAGGTTGCAGAAAGCTTCTGTCTCCATGAGCCAAAAAGGCAACATTTGGAGCGCAAGCAGACGATAAATGTGTTAATTTAGTCCTGTGGCCTTTGGGGCGTTGGCTGGATATTTCCACTTTCGTCCAAGGACTGGGGTATGGACAACTGAACGCTGCGCTGGGACAAGGACGTGGATGTGCTTGTTGATGGTGCTAGTTGAGTTTGTGTGCAACGACAGATGCAGGGCAGGAGGCATCTTCGCATGCACCATGGACAGGGGATTTGCTTGCACGCACAGCAGTGGAAGAAACAGTGGTATCACCCGCAGACACTGTTCCTGGAGCCAGGTGTTCAGCCCACAAAGTTGGGTGCTTTGCTGCCATGTGCCGGATCATGTTGGAGGTGGACAGGCTGGTATTTTTGCTACCCCTGCTGATGCTGGCATGGAAGGTTGTGCAAATGGCCTGTTTGGGGTTATCGGCAGAGTCTTTAAAAAGCCACTGGACTCAGAGAGACCTATTAGTTTGTCAGCGTCGGGATTTTTTCTCTAGTCACCAACCTCAGGTGGAGCTCAGGTGGAGCTTCTCTTACCTAGGAACCTCGGAGTGGAGAAATAAAACGAGAGACACAGGTTGCTTGTCTATCAAGTAAATCTCCTTTTTTTTAAAGGGGTCAGGCTTGATCTTTTATAGCAAACCAGAAGAGGAAATGAACAAATATGGACAATTCCGTAACATTGTCTAGCAATTGGCAAAATACAGATAAGGTTATACAATAATTGGCAAGAAAGATAAGTTATATAATGATATGTCAACTATATCATGAGTTATGAGTAGTGTTGAGCGATACAGTCCGATATTGAGAAATATCGGATCGGATTGGATCGGCCGATACCCAAAAAGTATCGGGTATCGCCGATTCCGATACCGTAAGTCCTATTCAAGTCAATGGGACAGAAATATCGGAATTAAAAAGAACCCTTTCTGTACTTGCACATCCTGTTCGGGAGGGGGGAAGAGTGTGGGCTGTGCATGGGCGGACACTGTGCGTGTCTGTGTGTGCAGGCGGGGTCTGTGCGGGCTTGCCGGGGGTCTGTACAGGCCTGCCGGGGGTCTGTACGGGCCTGCCGGGGGTCTGTGCGGACCTGCCGGGGGTCTGTGCGGACTGCCGGGGGTCTGTACGGGCCTGCCGGGGGTCTGTGCGGGCTGCCAGGGGTCTTTGTGTCTGTGTGCAGGCATCGTCCGATGGGACTACAAGTCCCATCAGGCTATGCCTGCTACAATGACTGTGATTGACACATTAGCCAATGATGGGACAGTAGTAGTCCCATCATCCGGCTAATGTGCTGAATGTAAAAAAAAAATATATATATATACATACTACATTCATACTACATATATACAACATTCATACATACTACATACATACTACATACATACTACATTCATACAACATACATACATACTACATACATACTACATATATGCTACATTCATACAACATACATACATACTACATACATACTACATATATACAACATTCATACAACATGCATACATACTACATACATACTACAAATATACTACATTCATACAACATACATACACACTACATACATACTACATATATACTACATTCATACAACATACATACATGCTACATACTACATACATACTACATATATACTACATTCATACAACATGCATACATAGTACATACTACATACATACAACATTCATACAACATACATACATACTTCATATATACTACATTCATACAACATACATACATACTACATACTACATACATACTACATATATACTACATTCATACATACTACATACATACTACATACATACTACATTCATACAACATACATACATACTACATACATACTACATATATGCTACATTCATACATACTACATACATACTACATACATACTACATTCATACAACATGCATACATACTACATACATACTACAAATATACTACATTCATACAACATACATACACACTACATACATACTACATATATACTACATTCATACAACATACATACATGCTACATACTACATACATACTACATATATACTACATTCATACAACATGCATACATAGTACATACTACATACATACAACATACATACAACATTCATACAACATACATACATACTTCATATATACTACATTCATACAACATACATACATACTACATACTACATACATACTACATATATACTACATTCATACAACATGCATACATAGTACATACTACATACATACAACATACATACAACATTCATACAACATACATACATACTTCATATATACTACATTCATACAACATACATACATACTACATACTACATACATACTACATATATGCTACATTCATACAACATGCATACATAGTACATACTACATACATACAACATACATACAACATGCTACAGACATACAAAATACATACTACAGACATACTACATACAATACATTCATACATTCATACAATACATACATATAGACATACAGTACATATAACATAGAGTACATACTCACCATCACTTGTCACTTTGATCCCCGAAGCCAGTGTCATCTGTGAGAAAAATTAGAAAATAACAAACAACCGATATACTCCCTGATCTGCAGTGTCCCACGACGATCTCCCGTGGAGAACAGCAGCATCAGCTGATGCGACCGCTCTCTAGGGGGCTCCAGGAATACATTGATGGGAGGTAGGTATCCTTCTGCACTGTATTCCTCTGCCACTGTAAAAAAATAGTCCCTAGTCTCACTTTTGGCATAGCTGTATGAGAAAGTTCCCACGCAGCTTTTGCCATAAAGTGAGACCAGTGAACGATAGTAACCTCTCAGTGATGCAGTGCAGCAGATCGTCGTGGGACACTCGTGGATTTCTGCGGATCAGGGAGTATTTTGCTTTTTTTTTTCTTCTAATTTTTCTCACAGATGACACTGGCTTCAGGGAACAAAGTGACAAGTAATGGTGAGTATGTACTCTATGTTATATGTACTGTATGTCTATATGTATGTATTGCATGAATGTATGAATGTATTGTATGTAGTAAGTATGTAGTATGTATTTTTTATGTCTGTAGCATGTTGTATGTGTGTTGTATGTATGTAGTATGTACTATGTATGTTTGTATGTTGTATGACTGTAGTATATATGTAGTATGTATGTATGTTGTATGAACGTAGTATATATGTAGTATGCATGTATGTATGTTGTATGAATGTAGTATATATGTAGCACGTTTGTAGTATGTATGTATGCTGCATGAATGTAGCATATATGTAGTATGTATGTAGTATGTATGTATGTTGTATGAATGTAGTATATATGTAGTATGTACAGTCATATGTTAAAGTTTGGGCACCCCTATTAATGTTAACCTTTTTTCTTTATAACAATTTTGGTTTTTGCAACAGCTATTTCAGTTTCATATATCTAATAACTGATGGACTCAGCTATATTTCTGGATTCAAATAAGGTTTATTGTACTAACAGAAAATGTGCAATCTGCATTTAAACAAAATTTGACCGGTGCAAAAGTATGGGCACCTTTATCATTTTCTTGATTTGAACACTCCTAACTACTTTTTACTGACTTCCTGAAGCACCTAATTGGTTTTGCAACCTCATTGAGCTTTGAACTTCATAGCCAGGTGTATCAAATCATGAGAAAAGGTATTTAAGGTGGCCACTTGCAAGTAGTTCTCCTATTTGATTCTCCTATGAAGAGTGGCATCATGGGCTCCTCAAAACAACTCTCAAATGATCTGAAAACAAAGATTATTCAACAAAGCTTTTCAGGGGAAGGATACAAAAAGTTGTCTCAGAGATTTAACCTGTCAGTTTCCACTGTGAGGAACATAGTAAGGAAATGGAAGAACACAGGTACAGTTCTTGTTAAGCCCAGAAGTGGCAGGCCAAGAAAAATATCAGAAAAGCAGAGAAGAAGAATGGTGAGAACAGTCAAGGACAATCCACAGACCACCTCCAAAGACCTGCAGCATCATCTTGCTGCAGATGGTGTCACTGTGCATCGGTCAACAATACAGCGAACTTTGCACAAGGAGAAGCTGTTTGGGAGAGTGATACGAAAGAAGCCGTTTCTGCAAGCACACCACAAACAGAGTCGCCTGAGGTATGCAAAATCACATTTGGACAAGCCAGTTACATTTTGGAAGAAGGTCCTGTGGACTGATGAAGCAAAGATTGAGTTGTTTGGTCATACAAAAAGGCGTTATGCATGGAGGCTAAAAAGCACAGCATTCCAAGAAAAACACTTGCTACCCATAGTAAAATTTGGTGGAGGTTCCATCATGCTTTGGGGCTGTGTGGCCAATGCCGGCACCTGGAATCTTGTTAAAGTTGAGGGTTGCATGGATTTAATAATAATAATAAATTTTATTTTTATAGCGCCGACATATTCCGCAGCACTTTACATTTCAGAGGGGATTTGTACAGACAATAGACATTACAGCATAACAATAATCACATACAGTAGATTATAACAAATACCAAGAGGAAAGAGGGCCCTGCTCGCAAGCTTACAGTCTATGAGGAAAGAGGGAGACACGAAAGGTGGGTGGTAACAATTGCCCTGATTGTATGGACCAGCCATAATGTTAAGTGTGCAACAGTACAGACACAGAGGGCTAATGGATGCATAAAGCATGTGGGAGCATGATGCGGGAAATCTGGTTATGGTAAAACTTTTGGCTGTGCCACACAGGGATAGATTAGGTTAATGTGTTGAGGTGATAGGCCAGTCTGAATAAATGCGTTTGCAGGGCACGCTTAAAGATTAGAGACAGGTCTATAGTTAGCGGCACAGTTTTGGTCGAGGGATGGTTTTTTAAGTAGTGGATGTATGATGGCATGCTTAAATGAGGAGGGAAAAATACCAGAAGAGAGAGAGAGGTTAAATATTTTAGTTAGGTGAGGGGTGACAGCAGGGGACAGGGACTGGAGGAGATGTGACGGAAATGGGTCACTGGTGCAAGTAGTTGGGCGAGAAGATGCAAGGAGCCTGCTTACTTCTTCTTCTGTGACTGGTTCAAAATCAGAGAGTGAGCTAGATGCAGTGGGGGAGGGAGGACAGTGCATGGTATGAGGTGATTGGGAGATAATTTCCTGTCGAATCTGGTCAATTTTTTCTTTGAAGTAATTGGCCAGATCGTCAGCTCGGAGCTCTGTGGTTGGGGCCTGTACTCTTGGATTGAGTAGAGAATGAAAAGTGTCAAAGAGATGTTTCGGGTTATTGGACAGTGAGGTGATGAGGGTGTTGAAATAGATTTGTTTTGAGAGGTGAAGGGCAGTGTTGTATGTTCTAAGCATAAACTTATAATGGATGAAATCTTCGTGTAGATTGGATTTTCTCCACAGTCATTCGGCGCACCTGGAGCACCGCTGCAGGAAACGAGTTTGCACCGTGTGCCAGGGCTGTCGCCGCCTGCGTCGTGGTGTTCTATTTATAGGGGGTGCAAATTCATCCAGGGCACTTTGAAGTGTTTCATTGTAATGCTTCAATGCAGAATCAGGACATGAGAGGGAGGAGATAGGGGCCAATGAAGACTGCAAGTTCTGCATAAGTTTCTGGGTGTTAATGGCCTGTATGTTTCTATAAGTCTGGACAGTGGGGGGTGACCTGAGCGGCCTGGCAGTTCTTGATAGAGAATGAAAGAAGATTGTGGTCAGAGAGCGGGAGAGGGGAGTTTGCAAAATCATCCACTGCACAAAGCCGAGAGAAGACCAAGTCAAGGGAGTTTCCGTCTTCATGCGTTGGAGAATTAGTAAGCTGCGAAAGGCCAAATGAGGAGGTTAGAGATAAAAGGTGAGTAGCAGATGGGGATAGGGGAAGAGCAATGGGGATGTTGAAATCTCCCATGATGAGGGTAGGGATGTCACAGGAGAGAAAATGTGGAAGCCAAGTGGCAAAATGATCCAGGAACTGATGGGAGGGGCCGGGAGGACGATACACCACCGCCACTCACATGGAGAAGGGGGTGTAGAGTCTGACGGCATGGACCTCAAAAGAAGGGAAGACTAGTGAGGGTACTTGAGGGATAACCTGAAAGGTACATTTTGGTGATAGGAGCAGACCAACGCCTCCACCTGCTCTACTGTCTGATCTTGGGGTATGAGAGAAGTGTAGCCCCCCGTATGAAAGAGCAGCAGCAGCGGTAGTGTCTGACTGCTGGATCCAGGTTTCAGTAAGAGCCAGGAGGTTAAGAGAATTAGAAAAGAAAAAGTCATGGATGAAAGAGAGTTTGTTACACACTGAGCGCGAATTCCAAAGTGCACAATTAAGAGAGACAGATGGCATGCAGGGAATATTAATAAGATTAGAGGGGTTTCTAAGTGTAGCAGACGGGGGGTTTGACTTTCTATAACATGGGGGACCAGGGTTGGGAGCAATGTCTCCTGCGACTAGGAGAAGGAGGATAGAAAGAGTAAGCAGATGGTTAAGTGATTTGTGAGAGCGTCTCTGATGTTGAATGGTTGGACTGACTGGATCTGTGCAATTTAACAATGTGAAAAGAGCGTGAGTGCTATACATAGGAGTGGATTTAACTCAGTTTCAGCAGATTCTTGGCAATAACGTCCAAGAATCAGTGATGAAGTTGAAGTTACGCACGGGATGGATTTTTCAGCAAGACAATGATCCAAAACACCGCTCCAAATCTATTCAGGCATTCATGCAGAGGAACAATTACAATGTTCTGGAATGGCCATCCCAGTCCCCAGACCTGAATATCATTGAATATCTGTGGAATGATTTGAAGCGGGCTGTCCATGCTCGGCGACCATCAAACTTAACTGAACTGGAATTGTTTTGTAAACAGGAATGGTCACAAATACCTTCATCCAGGATCCAGGAACTCATTAATAGCTACAGGAAGCGACTAGAGGCTGTTATTTTTGCAAAAGGAGGATCTACGAAATATTAATGTCACTTTTATGTTGAGGTGCCCATACTTTTGCACCGGTCAAATTTTGTTTAAATGCAGATTGCACATTTTCTGTTAGTGCAATAAACCTCATTTGAATCCAGAAATATAACTGAGTCCATCAGTTATTAGATATATGAAACTGAAATAGCGGTTGCAAAAACCAAAATTGTTATAAAGAAAAAAGGTTAACATTAATAGGGGTGCCCAAACTTTAACATATGACTGTATGTAGTATGTACTGTATGTATGTTGTATGTATGTTGTATATATGTAGTATGTATGTAGTATGTATGTATGCTGTATGAATGTAGTATATATGTTGTATGTATTGTAAACAAAAAAGAAAGAATAAGGAGCATCTAATACCATATGCAAATAGTATTTTATTGAATATATTTATAAGTTATAAAAAATTAATTTTATTCATTATTATTTATATAAGAAAATTTTTTAATTAAAAATGTGAAGGACACAAGACATAAGGTCCGACACAGTTACTATAATTACAGATTAGGGAGACAACCTTATAATATCTTCACATATACCAATGGTACCAGACATATAGAGTCATTTATGCCACTTTAGATATACATATATGTATATATATATATACACAATATAGCATATGCCAAACTAGTATTCACACACAATCTATTTGAACAATCTGAAAAGTATAAAAGGTCTCACCCGAAAATATCTGTGTAACCGGTCACACCAAGCAGCCCCAACGCATGTTTCGCTTGGGCTTCCTCAGGAGGCTGTGCTGTGTTTGCACACAGACTTGGCAATACTTACCACAATCCATCTTCTTCCTTCGCACCTGCGTGCCTTTGCCAGTCTTCCTTTTCTGGTGCAGAGACCTGGTTTTGCAGGCTC
Source organism: Dendrobates tinctorius (assembly GCF_039654945.1). NCBI lineage: Eukaryota > Metazoa > Chordata > Amphibia > Anura > Dendrobatidae > Dendrobates > Dendrobates tinctorius. The sequence continues at coordinate 31,509,581 of NW_027361917.1, forward strand.
TGGAGTAATTGAAGATCCACCTCCCCCGACACCTGTACAGTGTATGTTCCTGCGGGAAGAGGGAACAAAGCAGCAGCCTTGGCTGCAATATCAGCTCGGTTATTACCTTAGGCTTCCTTAGTGCGCTCTTTAGTGTGAGCTTGCACTTTCACTATAGCAACTTTTTTGGCAGCTCCAATGCTCTAAGAAGCTGGGCCATCAATTCTGCATTTTTAATGGGCTTACCAGAGGAACCAACAAACTTTCTGCTCTTCCATATGAGACCATAACCATGGCAGATGCCAAATGCATAGCGGCTATCTGTGAAGATATTTGCTGTCAAATGTTCAGCGATTACACACGCCTCAGCGAGTGCTTTCAATTCAGCCTCCTGTGCAGACCTTTCAGCTGGCAGTGCTTCACTCTTTACAACCTCATGCTGATCTACAATTGCATACCCAGTGTGAGGTACACCATTTTGGTAAAACCGTGATCTGTCCACATACAGCTCTAGGTCTGCATTGGAAATTGGTGTCTCTTGCACATTGGCAAGTGGTTGTGTCTCTGTCTCCATGAGCTCAAAACAATCATGCTGAGCTTCAATTGTTTCTGAATCATCAGTGTCTGGTAGCAAAGTAGCGGGATTTAAAACTGAACACCTTTTTATAGTCACTTTCGGAGGTGTAAGTAAAGCCACTTCGTACTTTGTCAACCTGTTCATGGACAAATGTTTTGTCCTTTCCTGGAGCAACAGCTCCTGCACAAAGTGTGGCACTAGAATTTCCAAAGGATTATCCAGCACCAAGTCTGCAACTTTTTCCTTCAGTATTGCACAAGCAGCAACAGCTCTGATGCATGTTGGTGCTCCTTGTGCCACTGTGTCAAGTTTGGCTGAATAGTTTCCTAGGGGCCGATGCTTCCCTCCATGTCGTTGTGTAAGCACCCCTTTAGCATGTCCCCCCGATTCATGACAGTACAAACGGAAAGGCAGATCATAGTTTGGAATTCCAAGGGCTGGTGCAGAGACCATGGCTTCCTTTAGGTTTCTGAACCCCTCTTTGGTTTCCGGGGTCAGCTGGTATGGCTGCCCTTTATTGCATGCGGATTGCACATCAAAGAGAGGTTGCATCATTTGTGATGCAGCAGGAACCCATTCTCTGCAGTAACCAATCAACTCCAAGAATGTTCTCAGTGTGGTATTTGAAGTAGGCTCAATGACTTGGCTTATGGCCTTTTTCATTTCTGGTGTTATATGTTTCAGTTGAGGTGAAATGCAATGTCCCAAGAAAATGACCTTTTCTTTTGCCTCCTGTAATTTGTCCTCTGACACCTTGCATCCTTCATGATACAAAAATATCTGTAATGAAGCAGTTTCCTTTAGACATACCTGTCTATCTAAAGAAGTAAATCATCCATGTACTGTAACAACTGTACATCTTTCTTTTCAAGGTGCTAGGAAAGAAGGATTCCAGCCATTGCCTCAGAGAACACAGAAGGGGAAGTAGCTCCCCCTTGAGGCAACCGTGTCCAACAGTACTGCTTGCCAGCATGTGTAAAAGCAAACAGCAGTTGGCTCTCTTCATCAATTGGCACCGAGAAAAAGGCATTGCTGAGGTCAATAACAGTTAAACATTTTGCATTACTTGGAATCTGATTCAACAAGGTATGAGGATTTGGCACTATGGGTATGTCCACTATCATTAGTTTGCTAATTTCCCTTAAATCATGTACCATCTGGTACGCTGCAGGTTGCCCTGCCACAGTCTGCTTCTTTTTTATCGGAAAAAGAGGTGTATTAAAAATGGATTTTTTCTCTTTTAGTATACCTGCTTTCAGATAGGTGGATACCTGTGTTGAAATAGCCTCAGTTTGTTCTTTACTCAATGGATATTGTCGGATACGTACTGGTACAGTTCCTGGGATCAACTTAATAGAAACAGGTGTTATTTTCAACAAACCAACATCTGTTTTATCTTTTACCCATAGTGCAGCTGGTATCTGCTCGGGCATTTGCAGTATGTCCTCATCTTGCTCAACCTGTTGTTTTTCCTGTTCTTCTAACTGCATCATGGACATCACGGTAGATAGGGCTTCTTCCGATAAAGGGCCTGAAACAGTAATTCCCTTTTTCCAAAACTTAACGATTGCATTAACAGCATTCAAAATATCAGCGCCTATCAAGTTCAGCGGATATTTCTCTGAAACTAACAACTGGGCACATGTCAGTAGTCTGAGTTATTCGCACATTCATAGGTTCTGTTTCATAGAAGGGATGAACTATTCCTCCTGCTCCTAATCCCTGTACCATTTTCCCTGTTATGAATTGTTGTGGCACATCTTGTTTTTTTATAATAGTACGGCTCACCACCTTATCAATTAAACATTTCAATTGCTTCCCATTGGGAAGTTGTAATTGTGTGGTGGCCATTGGACCATCGAGGGGGAACCACTATTACAGAATTACATTGGGGGCTGCCAAATTCCTAGTCTGACAAATTTCCTGCCTCGTCAATTGCTACCAGTGAAACACGAGTCTGCTCCGGTTTGGTTGTTCTACTCTTGAGACAATTCCTTTTGATGTGCCCTCTCCGGCCATAACTATACTTTGAACACACTGAGCACAGGACATTTATCACCCTTGATAATCCTTCAACTTCTTCAATCTTGTTTCTTGCAGATTCACACCAAACAATCAACCAATTCTTATCCTTTTACAGCTTAGCAACTAGCCAAACAACAAAAACATGTAATGACATAATCCACCAACCAAAGAAAAACCAAAATAGCAATCAAAGTGAGAAGGGTGGAACATGTATAACACAACATTTCTGTTCTGCATACAACATACATCTCACACACAATTGTTCCCATAATCCAAACACACAATTTCAGCAGTCTTTTAAGACTATCAAAGAGAGAAAAAAATTTTTAGCAGCACTTTTGGTTTATCTGATTTTTGCTTTGCAACAATAATTAAGCACACAAAATTAGGATGTTAGGATGGTTAGTATTTTTAGTCAGATAAACAAATACAAATATGAAAAAACAAACAAAATAGATTAAAGCAGAGAGATAAAAATAAACCTAAATTTTGTCACCCGAGGGGATTCCTATTCAAAGATCCAGACAGACTGACCTACCTACCTTGTCTGAGGGAGACAAGAAAGGATGCGAGCAAAGATGCTCTCTTACCCGGGTCCTCTTTCTCCTCTCCCTTTGACAGAAGCAAGGCAATCTTTTTCAGTCCAAATCGATAGTTAAAGGGGAATGCAATTTTGCTGGGGCCTCCAAGTTGTCAGCGTCGGGATTTTTTCTCTAGTCACCAAGCTCGGGTGGAGCTCAGGTGGAGCTTCTCTTACCTAGGAACCTCGGAGTGGAGAAATAAAACGAGAGACACAGGTTGCTTGTCTATCAAGAAAATCTCCTTTTTTAAAGGGGTCAGGCTTGATCTTTTATAGCAAATCAGAAGAGGAAATGAACAAATATGGACAATTCCGTAACATTGTGTAACAATTGGCAAAATACAGATAAGATTATACAATAATTGGCAAGAAAGATAAGTTATATAATGATATGTCAACTATATCATGAGTTATGAGATATAATTTAATTGGAGGTGACGGGAACATGTGAGGGTTTTGGCATTTCCCTTAGGTCAATTTAGCAATTCGTGGAACCATATCCTGTTAGTGCATTTTGGCCAGAAGAAATTTGGCCTCAACAGAGGATCATGAATTGTCGCATGTGTTAAAAGAGCCCAGTGACACTCTTTGGCCCAGGGCCCACGAAAATCTGGAGCCAGCCTTACCCCCCCACAACTTTAGCCAAATAACCCCCAGTTTTCAATGCCTAACTATTATTATAAAGTAAATTAAGGTTGACAAGCTTAAGTAATAAGAATTGATGTTTTTGACATTAAAATGGGCACTGTAGGTGTGCTTCCTGTCCTCCACGCACTGCCGACTTTTCTTCCCCATTGACTTGCATTGGGTTTTGTGTTTCAGTCAGCCTTCGACTTTTCACGATAATCGGCCGATTTCGTTCGACCCGACTTTTGAGAAAGTCGGGTTTCATGAAACCCGACTCGACCCGAATAAAGGCAAAGTCGCTCATCTCTACTCTGTACACATCTCAGTATTTAGATCACTATTTACCGTGATCTCTTTACCTTCAGTATTTCTCTGTCTTCAGATCACAGATATCACAAAATGCTTCTGCCGCAGAGCAACGAGTATGGTCTACGATTGAACAGTTCTGGATGACATTTTTACAGTGTAAAACATTAATTAGTCATAAAAACATTATTTCTCTAGAACACAGTCGATGGACACATAGCAATTCCCCCTCCTCTCCATTTATTGGAATATGAAGGTCTTGAGATCCATATGTAGGATTCCAGATATTAAAGATACCAAACAACAAATATTATCTTTTAAGTTGAAACAGATTATTGAAGACATTTAAACAAGTTATTCTTAAACATTTATTTAGCCTCCGTTGACTGAACAGTAGAACCATAATCATGCTGTATCACAATACTAGAGCAAGTGGAAAACCGAAATTCTTGATGCAATAACACAACTGCCCCACAACAAAAGTGAACTGTACTACAATCCTGTGAACATAATAAATTGTCCAATGTCTGATGCCACACTCCTTCAAACATCAACTACCTGCTGGTGTTCATCACCAGCGTTAAACAAAAACCAAGAAGAAAAATTAATTTTTTTTTAAAGGAGTCTCAGAGCCCATATGTGAGTTGTGAATCTTTGTTATTACAGTCTCCAAGTTGTGTTGGTGTCATCAGAGCTTAATCTTAAATGCAGGTGGTTGGATGACTGCTGATCACCCTGAGGATTTAAAGAGAGCTTTTAAGATAGTATCATGATCAACTTCAGCTGGAGGATTTTAAGCAATACTGGAGGAGGAGTAGTTTGTGCTTCTTTGACATTAACCTTCCTTCTTTGATGGGGTGTCACTTAATATTAAAAGTACTGTATGGGCTGGTCTGATATTATCACACTACCATTCAAAGGAAGATTGCATTTCATTGGTTGTCCATCTAGGTATCTGTTGTATTTTTTGTAGGCACCAACTGCATCTTTCTTTCTGACAAATACAACCTCTGCAACTCCGGAACTCAACAATTAGTTGCACTTCTAGGCACCTCATACACCAAAAAGCTCCACGCTGTCTTCCTCGTGACTCTTGGATGCAAATTATTATTGGTCATTTTTGTGCCTACTAATGAGCAATAGACAGACTCTTTAGGAGTGGGCAATACTGATGAGCTGGCCTCCTCTATGACAAGTGTCCATGACATGTTGGTTAGAGCCTTTGTGTGTAATAAAGGCGGCGATTGGCGAAGTGTCGTGCTGAGTAGACATGGGAGCTGTGTATGCATCATTCTGTAACACTTTAGTAAGAGGTAAAGTTTGGCCAAGAGAAAATTAATTTCCAGACATTCAAGGTCTTTTTTACACATTGCTGCTGTGGGGTTGTGGTAAACTTCCAAGTCGTCATCAATACAATCATCTTCCATATCTTGTAAAGAGGAAATCTGTTGTTTCCCAGGTTTGTGCTTAACTAAATTTACTGGCATTTCTTTAACAGTGTTCATTACTCTGGAACAAATAGCTTTCGGCTGTGACATTTGGATATTATTGGTAATATGTATGTGTGAAGATGATGAACCTTGTGCAAATGGTAAAAAAGAAGAAATGTGCAATCCCTGAAAGCTCTTTTGGTCCTTACTGCGCTTCGTAGCTACTGAAGCTTGGCGGTGTCACGGGTTCTGACGTTATGCAGGTCCTGTGCTGACGAGTGTGTATGTCCAGCACTTCTGACTTACCTCTGAAGACTGGAGTGTACCAGGATTTCCACAAAGACCGCTGCTATCGGCCGTAACAGCGGTACTATATTTTAATCTACCTCCACCTAAGTAGATCATAGACCAGTACCCTATGGCTACATCCTTTTATAACTTTATGAAGATCTGCTCACCATACGGAAGAAGAAAGAAGTTTTCTTTTCATATTCAAAGGTACCTTCTTACAGCGATTTTTTTCCTGCATTTTAGGTTTTGTACCCACTCTGGGATTGCACATTTCTTCTTTTTTTCCATTTGCTCTACTTTTAGTCCTCCTGATCGCCGTATTTTTATTATCTTCAGTACCCTGCATATCATTGGTGCCTGAGCCCATTGGGCTATCTGTTGCCATTAAGTGTTTTTTTCTTTTGGTTGTTTAACCCATGCCAGTGATCGTTATATTTGGCTACTTTTAGTTATTTCACTATCATTATTGGTGATTTTATCTGAGTTTGAACTATCTATTTGGTATCAGTGTCTATTAGTGATTATCTTGTATATATCCTATACTCCTGCCTTTACTCTATGATTTTATGTCTCTCCATATACAAGAAGTTTTAGAATGCAAATTTTAATATTACATTTTATTTTACTATTTATTTCTGACAATTTTGGTGACGACTGGCTTCTATTTGCTGCTAAAAACTCTTGGGCACTTTAGCGCCACTGTATATATTTTACTTTTAAATAAGAGAATATTGACTGTACATTTTTTTTGCAATCCCTCTTGAGTGCACTAAAGCCCATACTCCCCATGTGCATAATTCAAAAAGAAAGGAGCACCATTTGACATTTGGAGGGAAAAATTGGCTGGAATATCTAGCCGATGACATGATGCATTTGCAAAACCCCTCATGTGCCTTAACAGTTGAAACCCCAAGAAGTGACTCAATTTTGGAAACTATACACCTCAAGAAATTTAGTGGTGTGGTGAGCATCTTGAATCCACAGGTGCTTCATGGAATTTTAAAACATTGAACTGTGAAAATTCAAAAACATTTTTTTTCCTCAGAAATGTTTGTTTTAGCCACATTTTTTTTCATTTTCACAAAGGTAAAAGAAGAAAATGGACCACAAAATTTGTTGTGGAATCTCTCCTGAGTCCAAGGAGACCACATACGTGGTCAGAAACTTTTGTTTTGGAACACAGCAGGGCTTAAGGGGGTATGCAGTGCCATTTCATTTTTGAAGCACAAGTTTTGCTGTAATAGATTGAGAATTCCATGTCACATTGGAAGAGCCCATGATATGCCAAAATAGTATAGACTCTAACAAGTGACCCCCTTTTGGAAACTACACCTCTCAAATAATACCTCTAGGTGTGTAGTGAGCCTTTTAAACCCACTGGTGTTTCACAGAATTGTATGCGCTGTGAAAATGAAAAATTACATTTTTTCCACTAAAATAGCTGGGTTTAACAGGCCATCATACCTGGCACACCAGGAGATCAATGTCTGAGATCAGGGTACAATAACAACCATCAACTCCCAGTGATTTTGTTGTGGGGTGCCGATGGGGGTCAGAGAGGAATCCATCTCTCTTAAAACCTTCTAAATCGATGTCAGACCTACTGAGTGATAGCTGCGTGGATCCACCTTCTTACCTTTTAAGGTACCAGATCAGCCATCCTCCAATCTTGTGGCACCAACCCTTTAACAAGAAAGTATAAGAAGATGAGATACAGCAGTCTGTCAATTACTGAACTCTCTCAATATCCATAGATGCAAATTGTCTCTTCAGAGAGAAAGAGAACTAGAACTCTAGTGCCACCTCTTGGAAGTAGCAATCCTAAAAGTCAATGTCACCCCTTTAGCCCCTTCTCGACCTTTGCCGTACTAGTACTGCTCTGTCGGAACTGCATTTATGCTCGCAGCAGTACTAGTATGGCGGTACGATCATCGCGGCCTCATGCTAAGCACCGCAGTGATTGAGTGCGGGTGTCAGCTGTATGTGACAGCTGATACCCCTCAGCAATGCCCACGATCAGTGCTAGCACTGATCATGGGCATTTAACCCCTCTGATGCTGCTGTCAGTAATGACAGTGGCATAGAGAAGAATCGCGCAGGGAGGGGGCTCCCTGCCTGCTCCCACCGGGACAACACAATGCGATTGCATTGTTTCGGTGGTCTCCATGGTGACCTCCAGCTCCAAGATGGCCGGGGGGTCCTTCTGTGAGGTAGCTTGTCAACGCAATACTCCCAAACAGTGGTTTACCCCCACATACTCAGGACAAATTGCACAACAACTATTGGGGTCCAATTTCTCCTGTTACCTTTGGGAAAATAAAAAATTGGGGGCAAAAATATCATTTTTGTGAAAAAAATAAGATTTTTTTATTTTTACAGCTCTACATTATAAATTGCAGTGAAGCACTTGGGGGTTCAAAGTGCTCATCACACATCTAGATAAGTTACATAAGGGGTCTACTTTCCAAAATGGAGTCAGTTGTGGGGTGTTTCCACTGTTTAGGCACATCATGGGCCCTCCAAATGCGACTTGGCATCCAATCTCAATTCCAGCCAATTTTGCATTGAAAAAGTCAAACTGCGCTCCTTCCCTTCTGCGCGCTGCCATGCACCCAAACAGTGGTTTACCTGCACATCATATAGACCCCTCAAAGTCACTTCAAATATGATGTGGTCTCTAAAAAAAGTGGTTTTGTAAAATTTGTTGAAAAAATGAGATATCGCTGGCCAAAGTTTAACCCTTATAACTTCCTAGCAAAAACAATTTTGATTCCAGAATTGTGCTGATGTAAAGTAGACATGTGGGAAATGTTATTTATTAACTATTTTGTGTGATATGACTCTCTGATTCAAAGGCATAAAAACTAAAAGTTGGAAAATTGTGAAATTTTCCAAATTTTCGCCAAATTTCCATTTTTTTCCACAAAAACATGCAAGTTGTATCGAAGAACATTTACTGCTATCATAAAGTACAATCTGTCATGAGAAAACAATCTCAGAATCAGTGGGAGCTGTTGAAGCGTTCCAGAGTTATTACCTCATAAAGGGACAGTGGTCAGAATTGTAAAAATTGGCCGGGTCAGAAAGGTGAAAACAGCCTGGGTTGCGAAGGGGTTAACAAGGCTTGTCACATGACTTAGGATAATAACCAAACCAGAATCTCAAGTAGCAGAAACTGTGTTTCGGGGTACAGCCCCTCGTCAGTGCAAAGTGTGAGATCTGGTTTGGCTTTGTGAGAGGCGTCTGACCGATATCCAATAGGTGGCAGTAGAGTTCTAGTCCTCTTCCTCTCTGAAGAGACAATTTGCATATTTCCCAGAGGAGCATTGCGGATTTAAGTCTCCTCACTCGGCATGCTTAGCATGTCAATCTCATCTCACTCACTCATCTCACTGCACTTGTATCTGGTTACCTTCACAGCTTGCTCTCCTTTTACAGTCCTTGGTGCCTCTTCTTACCACCATTACGTGCTGCATCTTCACGTAAAGCCAATATTTCTGGATAAGACCACGGGATGACATTGCACATGAAGTACTGACCTAGAGTGAACTTTGTAAGGTGGCTTTGTGATTTCATGATGTTGCTGGATCCTTCCACTTATGTGCGCAGAGACATCCTGGGCCATGTCATGGCTGGAAATCCATGCCTTAACTACTCAATTAGGCCTAGGATGGCATTGCACATGAGCAGGGTCATCACAAGCTTAGCGGTGGCAAAAAGTCTTGGATTAATAAGAAGATGCTTAGGGACAGGGGGCACGCAGAGCCCTCTCTGTAGGCACGCATGCCTGTCCTGCCGCCACACACACTCTACTCCCTTTCGATGTTCAAATGTATTTGCGTCTTTTAGACACTAATACATTTAAACCAAGAGTGGGGAATCTCCAGCCCGCGACTTTTTCATGCTGCCCGTGGGCAGGTGTCACGGTCACGCGTGGCTGGACACAGCGCCCCCAGCAGGGCGGATTGGATTTAGATGACACGCGTGACCCTGGATACACCGCCTCCAGTGGGGTGAATTTAAATAATAAAATGTTCCGCTGGATACGCCGCCTCCAACAGGCGAATTTAGGTAATACACGTAAGTCTGGAAACCCTGCCTCCAGTAAGGCGAATTTAAACAATAAGGGAAAACCTGGGTAACAATAACAATGGTGGCCCTGCAATAGGGAACGGGGATGTGGAGACCTCCTGCACTCCCGAGTCAGTGTCTCTGCACTCCTAACGTTCCCTAGGCCGGTTCCGCACCGGGCGACGATCAGGAACCTAAAATCCCTGACTCGCCCTGCACCTAAACCCTCACTAGGGAAATGGTCGGTGCGGAAACTAATCCCACCACTGCACTAAACACACATAAGGAAAAGTGACAAAACAGGGGAAAAAACACTTAGCTTTGCTCTGTTGCTTACGCTCCCAGCAACAGAGCCCACCACCTGCGTGCATCTTTTCCTCCGACCAGATCCAACACCATAGTGCAGCCTTGGAGCAGAATCCACCACCTGCATGCAGCTGTCCAGAAATAGAGTCCAGCAAATGAGTCCAGCTTTTCTGCCAAAGAGTCCAACATTTTGAGTCCAGCTTTCCAGCAACCGAATCCAGCATCCTGAGTGCAGCTGCCACTCCACCAAGCCATGCAAGAACTCCTTGCTGACACCATAGCTGCAACTCCACCAAGCCATGCCAGCCCTCCTTGCAGACACCATAGCTGACACTCCAGGACTCTCACTGAGCTGCCCGTGACTCCTTCAGCTCCATTCTTCACCCAGGCTTGCTTGCAAATGAGGAACTATCAGCAGCAGTGATTAACACACCTGATACTCTTTTATAGAGCAATCACACCTGCTACATAATCACGTGCACAAACTAAGGTAACCAGAGTGCAATGACCCTAATGGCCACCAGGGGGAAAACTACCTAAAATCACCACAGTGCAATGACCCTAATGGCCAACGGGGGCAAAATCACCTTTGGCACACAGCCAAGGGGAAAAAAAGGTTACTTTGTGCATTTAATCTGTCAGATCCGACCTGGATCATGACAGCAGGTCCCCAAAGTCCTCAATGCTTGGGCAGCAGCCGTTTCCAGCCAGCTGACAGCCCTTTAACTCCCAAGTGCACTGGATGCAGTGTTCATTACAGAACGCTGCCTGCAAATGAATGATTACATCATCGGGGTGGCGGGGTTAGCACCCAATGCGCTCACGTCCTCCTGTCCCGGAAGAGGAGCTGCTGCTAGAGAGTCAAGAGCGATCTCTGTGCCTGCGGCTCTGTGCCTGTGTGCTGGTGGTTTCTGTGCCCACAGTTCTGTGCCTTTTTGCTGATGATCTGTGCCCCTCAGCTACGTGCCACTTGTGATCTATGTGCCACCCCAGCTATATGCCCCCACTATGATCTCTGTACCCCATAGCTATATGTGTCCATGTGATTTCTGTGCCCCCTGCGATCTCTGTTCCCCTGTAATCTCTCCCCCCAGCTATATGCCCCCTGTGATTTCTGTACCCTCCAACTATATGCTCCCCTGTGATCTCTATGACCACCAGCTGTGTGCACCCCTGTGATCTCTGTGGCTCCCAGCTTTGTGCCCTCTGTGATCCCTGTGCCCCCCTGCTATGTAACCCCTGTGATATTTGAGCTCCCATGTGATCTCTGTGCCCCCTGTGATCTCTGTCCCCTCCAGCTATGTACCCCCCAGCTATGTGCCCCCTGTGATCTTTGTGCCACCCCCCAGTGATTTCTGTGTCCGCAGGTGATCTATGTGCCTCATCGGCGATGTTATCAGCCCCAGGTCCAACGTGCAACATTGCTGCCAGGGTCGAAGAGGAGTAAAGACAGTGCAGACGTGCACTGGTTAGAGCTCCAGTAGGAGCTGGACATTAAATATATTAAGTTTCGCTTTGAGAGAGGTGGGGATGGGGCTGCTTTATTCAGAGGGAGTGTGCATGTATCTGTGTGTGTGTTTGTATATATTTTACAGAGGGGCAGCGAGTGTGTGTAAATATTTTGAAGAGAGGTTGTGTGTGTGTGTGTGTATATATGTAAAGGGGAGTATTTTGTAGGTTTTCTCTGATGTGACATTAAATTGCCGCATTGGCACTTTCTGATAAATAAGTGGGTTTTGGGTTTCCATTTCGGCACTCGGTCTCTAAAAGGTTCGCCATCACTGCCCTAGAGCATAATCAGGGACATTTAATTCTGTGATAATAAATTTGTTGCTAATCGAATTTACTCTTAAAATCTACGCAATTTAACAAATTGAAATCTTGTTGAATTCACACTGCATATTGTTACAAATTACACTGTGCAGCTATAATGCAAATGCTGTAACTAATATGACATACTCTTCTGTGTCTACTCCATGATAATACAAGAGGGGGTTTAGGATGATTCTTCTGTAACTTAAGGCAATCTTTTCTGCAAAGTCAAAAATAATGCACTCTCTGGCATATTTCTATGGTATCATTATTTTTATTATCATAACATCAGTGTCTATGGAAAAGATTGAACAGCTAGTTCTTGCTCTCGTTTGGAAACATATACTTCAACACAAGATTAGAAAACTTATAATTAATATAGGAAGCGTTCCACATTAGGTTTTATCGAGCATGCCCGAGTGCTAACTGAGTAACTTCGGCGTGCTTGAAAAACATGTTCAAGTTCCTGTAGCTGCATGTCTTGCGGTTGTTTGACAGCCACAACACATGCAGTATTGCCTGCAGAATCGGCATGACAAAATAGTCTCAGATCTGCACTGCCCCATAGCTAGCCATGAGTGTGCCCTGACTGTCAGTTTTTCATCTAATTAAACATGGGAATATTTTTCATGTATGAGCATATACAGTTTGCACCCTTAGTAGTTAGTACTTAGTAGGATTGCTACTTCCAATAGGTGGCACTAGAGTTCAGGTCCTCATCCTCTCTGAAGAGACAATTTGCATATTGAATATTTCCCAGAGGGAGCATTGCGGCTTTAAGTCTCCTCATCTCGCCATGTGTAGCATGTCAATCTCTGCAAGAAGAAACAATACATTTTGAATATGAAATCAATTAAGTGGATTGACTAAGGTCATAAAAAGGATATAAATGTCATTCTTAATGGTACAATCAGCAGTCTTTTAACTAATCCCAGGTAAACCAAGGCATGAGCAAAAAGAAAAAAAAATCATGTGATTCTTTTATGTGTCTTCATTTTGAATAATTTTGAAGTTCTTTGAACTGCATCATGATGTGTGTGTTTATCATGAGTGACAATATATTTCTCTTGCATTTTTAATTCTCAGTTAAGGATTAATAGGGCTTTAGTAAATCATTCAGTTGAGTAGCCTATAAGAACAATGCATCATATGACATTCTGATTAAACATGTTTTATTCAGGATGACATTGTAATTAAATGCAGTGTAATTCAGAATAGAATTTCAATGAATATCTAACTACTTCTTATTATAAGCGATGTGAGCAAAAGATTCTGATTTCAATTTTACTGTGATCTTGAGCATTATAGCAACTTAATTTATTCATTTAATATCATATTTCATGAATTCAATTATCTCTCACTTCAAATAAATAGAAGCTTATCTGAGTTCAAGACAATGGCCACCACACAGCGACCACAGTTGAGCTATGATGTTTTGACTCTGGTCACTGTTTATAATCAGAGTTGAAAACAGTTATTCAGTAAGAGTCAAGTGAGTAAAAATGTGTAGTGTAAAAATGATGAGCTGTTTTAGTGGCCCATAGTGGAATTGCACAATACTAGGCATATAAAATATATAGAAAAAACAGCGAAGAAAAGAAGTCCAATACAAAATTAGCAAATTTATAAACAATTTTATTCAACTATATCAGGATTATCGAAAAAAGGGGAGAAGTGAGACATTGATGAGCATAAAAGGTACATGGGCAAAAACAATAGGGCACACAGTGGTACATGGACATGGGAATGTACATAAAATTACAAATGTATCATACAAAGTTGAAATATACACTATAATCCCATATATGAAAAATAACCAGTCACAGTATCCCTTAATCAAGGCCGGATAACACTACCATACCCCTTGATGAAGGCCATCTAGCCGAAACGTGTGTTGGCATACCCCTTGATGAAGGCCATCTAGCCGAAACGTGCATTGGGGAGGGCACACTTGGGTGGACTTATTTCACAGTCCAGTCTGAAGGTAATATGATGTTGTGTGACTATTTTGAGTTTACTTCGGTTTTAGCACATACCATGAGTGGTGGCTGGTTCCACAGCCTACAAAATTGTTTATAAATTCGCTAATTTTGCATTGGACTTCTTTTCTTCGCTGTTTTTTCTATATATTTTATATATTTCTTTGCGATTGTCCTCTATGTCCAAATAAATTGTACCCATTTGGTTGGTAATACTAAACATAAGTGTATTTGTTTTACAATTTATTAATGGGTTATCTTTCCATGATAATATTATGGACAATACTAGGCATGTGGTTTTATTGGTATTGTTTATATGCATATACAGTCATGGCCAAAAGTATTGACACCCCTGCAATTCTGTCAGATAATATTCAGTTTCTTCCTGAAAATGATTGCAAACACAAATTCTTTGGTATTATTATCTTCATTTAATTTGTCTTAAATAAAAAAACGCAAAAGAGAATGAAGCAAAAAGCAAAACATTGATCATTTCACCCAAAACTCCAAAAATGGGCCGGACAAAAGTATTGGCACCCTCAGCCTAATACTTGGTTGCACAACCTTTAGCCAAAATAACTGCGACCAACTGCTTTCGGTAACCATCAATGAGTTTCTTACAATGCTCTGCTGGAATTTTAGAACATTCTTCTTTGGCAAACTACTCCAGGTCCCTGATATTTGAAGGGTGCCTTCTCCAAACTGCCATTTTTAGATCTCTCCACAGGTGTTCCATGGGATTCAGGTCTGGACTCATTGCTGGCCACCTTAGAAGTCTCCAGTGCTTTCTCTCAAACCATTTTCTAGTGCTTTTTGAAGTGTGTTTTGGGTTATTGTCCTGCTGGAAGACCCATGACCTCTGAGGTAGACCCAGCTTTCTCACACTGGGCCCTAAATTATGCTGCAAAATTTGTTGGTAGTCTTCTGACTTCATGATGCCATGCACACGGTCAAGCAGTCCAGTGCCAGAGGCAGCAAAGCAACCCCAAAACATCAGGGAACCTCCGCCATGTTTGACTGTAGGGACCATGTACTTTTCTTTGAATGCCTCTTTTTTCTCCTGTAAACTCTATGTTGATGCTTTTGCCCTAAAAGCTCTATTTTTGTCTCATCTGACCAAAGAACATTCTTCCAAAATGTTTTAGGCTTTTTCAGGTAAGTTTTGGCAAACTCCAGCCTGGCTTTTTTATGTCTCGGGGTAAGAAGTGGAGTCTTCCTGGGTCTCCTACCATACAGTCCCTTTTCATTCAGATGCCGACGGATAGTACGGGTTGACACCGTTGTACCCTCGGACTTCAGGGCAGCTTGAACTTGTTTGGATGTTAGTGGAGGTTCTTTATCCAACATCCGCACAATCTTGCGTTGAAATCTCTTGTCAATTTTTCTTTTCCGGCCACATCTAGGGAGGTTAGCCACAGTGCCATGGGCTTTAAACTTCTTGATGACACTGCGCACGGTAGACACAGGAACATTCAGGTCTTTGGAGATGGACTTGTAGCCTTGAGATTGCTCATGCTTCCTCACAATTTGGTTTCTCAAGTCCTCAGACAGTTCTTTGGTCTTCTTTCTTTTCTCCATGCTCAATGTGGTACACACAAAGACACAAGACAGAGGTTGAGTCAACTTTAATCCATGTCAACTGGCTGCAAGTGTGATTTAGTTATTGCCAACACCTGTTAGGTGCCACAGGTAAGTTACAGGTGCTGTTAATTACACAAATTAGAGAAGCATCACATGATTTTTCGAACAGTGCCAATACTTTTGTCCACCCTCTTTGTTATGTTTGGTGTGGAATTATATCCAATTTGGCTTTAGGACAATTCTTTTTGTGTTTTTTCATTTAAGACAAATTAAATGAAGATAATAATACCAAAGAATTTGTGTTTGCAATCATTTTCAGGAAGAAACTGAGTATTATCTGACAGAATTGCAGGGGTGTCAATACTTTTGGCCATGACTGTATATATTCATTACCAGTCCCGGTCTTTATCCTATTGCAAATGAGCAAATCTGATCCTATGAACAAATTTGTTGAAATTGAAATACTTCAGTTTTGCATATTTTTTTTATGTATTTGCAGAGAATTGATTAACCAAGAATCGAAAGCCTGAAAAGCCTCCAATTGCCATTAAGAGCCATTTATAGATCTATGAAGCCTCCTAGGACTGTATCCTACTTTTTTGATCTTTACCAAAAACATAGCCTTAGTAATATCAAAGTGACCTAACATTTATAGCTAGTGTTAAACAGATAGCAACCTGTTAGAATCCAAAATCCTGTATAAAAAAAAACTGCTTTTTAAAATTTAAAACCTTTGCAAAAATGTTCCCTTTTTGTGGGCGATGCCAGGCAGGCCAATTCTTATATGCATGTGATGTATAAAGAAGAAGCTATGGCTTTTTAGGAAAGGTATCCCTTTTTTGGAAGTAGCAAAAGGTTTGATGTTTGCAAATTTAAGAAGCAATTGCTTGTCTTCTTTTAGCCACCAAAAAATGATTAGTTACCTCTTTTTAAGAAGTTGGAACAGGTTTTGCATTTGTTCATAAAGAGAATAAGCAATAGGAAGGCACAAGGTCACAGACAGCATTTCCAGCGAAGAAGCAATGAGAAGCAACTTAAAAGAGCCGAGATAGCAAATAGTTTATTTTAGCTGGTTTGAGAAAACTATTTACCAGTATTTCTTTTTGGCACCATTAAGGTTCCCAAAGAGTAGTGAAAGGAAACCTGTGTTCCAGTTTATTTAGGTGAAACAACAGTATGGAAAAGTCATGGCTTATTTTAATCATGACAACAAACTTGAATTTTTTTTGGGCTGCAATAACAGTTTTATTGTAAAAGCAAAAAATAATGTCCAATGGACAAAGACAGCATTGCTGGTGAAGAATAATGTGCTTTTAACAAACAAACAAAAAATATTTTATTTTTTTGGGGGAGAGTAACAATTTTCTTTGGAGAGTGAAAGAGCAATGCCTTTTTTAAGACCAGTTCAATAATAATACATTATTTGAAGAAGTTTCAAGTTTCTTATATTTACCTTTTGGAGGGTAAAGTATAGATATAGAACACAATGGATATGTAGGTGATGTGTTGTTGTCTATTGACAGTGGAAGCAGTAACAGCATAGTATAGAATATGATGAATAGACAAGAGATATTTAGCTTTGTAAGTGCCACCTCAGGAAGTAATAATAGCAACAGGATATGCCCAGGTGCGGACGAACATGAACTCTGGTAGCAGCAGAACAAGAACAGAGCATAAAGGATAGGAAAGCAGATGAATGAAAATCCTCACTGAAAGATTTTTACACTTGGAGGCTTAGGCGTGATAAAGCTACCGTACTTGTTGTGCTAAATATACTATCTGGTACTATGGAATTAGCTAGTGCATTCATTTCAAACTGAGGTACTTGCTGCCACTGGTCAATTCTGCTGAGCCAGAAGTTCATGAGGTTGGTGTTGAAGAAACCTGCTAGAGAAAGAACACAGTCTAGGTATGACTGAAAATGACTGTTAAGGCACTGTGTCTCTGTTTGCTGATGTGTGTCATGTTGGCCCAGTGGGAGGTAAAACTTCTCGTCAATCATATCATAAATACTGTTATCATTGCAACTGCTACCTTGGCTACTTGTTGTAGCTTTAATGCTGGCACAACTGGAGGAGTGTTGTCTCTGTCAGAAACAGAGAGGAGTCTCCCGGTCAGACTAATAGTTGGCAGAAATTTGATCAGCAAAAGCATTGAAAAGCAGTGATCACAGCTTATCCTAATCCAATTTTGTCTCCCTTTCAGAAGCTCGAAAAGATTCTTTACTGTTATAGTGAGAGTCTAAAAACAGGAATATCCAATAGTCATCATTAGAGATGAGCGCATATTTCAATGTTCGGTTAGGCTCACGATAAACAAATTTGCAATATTCGCTGATATTGCCGAATATAGTCGAACATACACAGCGTGGGAAATACTGGCGTGGCGCTTCTGATCGGCGGAGAAATCATCCTCGCCGGTTGGAGAGGCGCAGTTCCCACGCTGTCAGAAGACAGTGTGAGTGCTCAACTGTGATCAGAGGTATAAATTTTACCTCCGGTCACTTGTGTCAACTGATGGGACTACAGCTCCCATCAGCTGACACTTGCTGCCGCTAATAACAGTAAGAGCAGGAGCAGTGGATGGGAGTATTCATCAGCCGCTCCTGTGCTGTAAATAAATATTTTAAAAAAACACCTGCGTGGGTTCCCCTGTATTTTTGATAACCAGCCAGGCAAAATTCACACCTGAGGGCTGCATCCCTCAGCTGTAAGCTTCACCAAGGTTGATTATCAAGAATAGAGGGGTCCCCATGCTGTATTTTTAAATATTTAAATGAATAATTTAAAAAAATGCAGTGGGCTCCCCCTTTTTTTGACAACCAGCCTTGCTAAAGCAGAGAACTGGGGGCTGGTATTCTCAGGCTGGTAAGGGGCCATGGATATTGCCCCCCCAGCCTATTAGATGCGCCAATTCTGGCACCTTGACAGTCTCTCCCCACTTGCCTTGTAGCGGTGGCAAGAGGGGTTCATATTTGTGGTGTTCATGTTACCTTTGTATTGTCAGGTGACATCAAGCCCACAGATTAGTAATGGAGAGGCGTCTATAAGACTCCTATCCATTGCTAATCCCATAGTTTTATGGTAAATAAAGACACAGCCAGAATAAAGTCCTTTATTAGAAACTACATGGTGGCCCGATTCTAACGCATCAGGTATTCTAGAATATGTATGTAGTTTATTTATGACTGACAGAGCTTGTTCAGTAAATGTGACTGAACTACACTGTGACTGACAGAACTAGTTCAGTAAAGATGAGTGAAATATGTCGCGCTGTAAGTGAGGGTTAAATTCTGAACTACGTGGCACTATCACTGACAGAACTTGCTCAGTAAACCTGACTGAACTATATGGCACTGTGGCTAACAGAACTTGTTCAGTTAACGTGACTGAACTACGTGCCACTAAGACTGACAGAACTTCTTCAGTAAACGTGACTAAACTATATACTTGTTCAGTAAACGTGACTGAACTATGTGGCACTGTGACTGACAGAACGTGTTCAGTAAACGTGACTGAACTACATCACACTGTGACTGACAGAACTTGTTCAGTAAAGATGAGTGAACTACGTCACGCTGTGAGTGAGGGTTAAATTCTGAACTATGTGGCACTATGACTGACAGAACTTGTTAGGTAAACCTGACTGAACTATATGGCACTGTGGCTAACAGAACTTGTTCAGTTAATGTGACTGAGCTACATGCCACTATGACTGACACGATAGGCGTGACCAATCAGTGACGCGGGATTTCCGTTACAGACAGACAGAATTAGACGATTATATCATAGACTAGATGGAGGCCCGATGCTATCGCATGGGGAGGGATTTCCGTTACAAACAGAGAGATATACTCACCTTCCGGTGGCCCCCAATCTCCTCTCCATGCTCCCAGCATCTTCTGGTCCCAGTAATGCTTAGCGTGAAGGACCGGAGATGACATCACTCTCGCGAAAGCGCAACGTCATCAGCGGTCTTTCACGCATAGCATTACTGGGATCGGAAGATACCGGGAGCGTGGTGAGAGGAGGGAAAGAGTCCCGGGGCCGTCAGAAGGTGAATATATCACTATTTTTTATTTTAATTCTATTGTTTACAGGTTTATGGTACCCAGGGCCTGGAAGAGAGTCTCCTGTCCTCCAGACCCTGGGTACCATCCACACAATGAGTGCTGCGCTGTTTTATTCACAGGGATATATCATACGTAATTTAGAGGCAGTGTGGTGGCCAGGGACAAAAAGTGGGCAACTGTTCCCCAAAGCAACAACACTGATTAAGTTAACCCCAAAAAGGCCATTCGAAATATCTGCCATGCCAGCATCATCAGGGGCAGCACAACTGCCAGTCTGACCACCACCAGCATACTCAGGCACATGCAATCAAAGCACCCGACTACTTGGGCTAAATGCCAGGGTCCAGAAGCAGTGTCTGTGGGTGACACCACTGCCACTTTCACTGTTCTACAGGCATGCAAATCCCCTGTCAATTATGGAGGTGAATATGACTCCCACCCTGCACCTGTCGTTACACAATTGCAACCACCATCTGCAGCCACGTCCAGGTCCTTGTCCCAGTGCAGCATTCAGTTGTCTGTTGTGAGTTCATTTTCCCTTCCGTCACTGAGGCCTGGTGAACTCCCTATTCTAGTGAAGGAAGGTAGTGAGCCTGATTATCAGACACCTGGGACTAATGAAGACGATTGGCTGAGTGGAGCCAAACATCAAGTTGTGGTCCTCACTGACCACAAAAATTTGATTTACCTAGAGTCGGCTAAACGCTTGAACCCTAGACAGGCTAGGTTGGCCTTGTTTTTTACACGTTTTGATTTTGTGGTCTCTTTCCTTCCTGGAACTAAGAATGTCAAGGCAGACGCCCTCTCTAGGAGTTTCTTTGCTGATTCTCCTGTGGTGACCAAGCCTGCCACCATCTTAGGCGAAGGGGTAGTTCTTTCTGCCATCTCGCCCGATTTGAGACTTGCTCTGCAAGAGTTCCAGGAGGACAAACCTGAGCGTTGCCCCAGTGGAAAGTTGTATGTTCCTGACCAGTGGAAGAAGAGAGTGATGTCTGAAGTTCATTGCTCTGCATTGGCTGGTCATCCAGGTATTTTTGGTACTAGAGATCTGGTGAGTCGCTCTTTTTGGTGGCCCACCTTGTCTCATGATGTCAGGAATTTTGTGCAGTCCTGTGGGACTTGCTCCCGGTCTAAATCTTGTTCTCGGTCTAGTGGGTTGTTGATGCCTTTGCCGGTCCCCAGGAGGCCATGGACCCATATTTCAATGGATTTCATCTCTGATATGCCAGTCTCTCAAAGAATGACTGTTATTTGGGTGATTTGTGATAGGTTCTCTAAGATGGTTCATCTTGTACCACTCCCTAAGTTGCCATCTTCCTCTGAGTTGGTGCCTCTGTTTTTGCAACAGGTGGTTCGCTTGCACGGGATTCCTGAGAACATTGTATCTGACAGAGGAGTTCAATTTGTGTCTAAATTTTGGAGGACGTTCTGTTCCAAGTTGGGAATTCAGTTGTCCTTCTCCTCTGCTTTTCACCCTCAGACCAATGGGCAGACAGAGAGAACAAACCAGACCTTGGAGTCGTATTTGAGATGTTTTATTTCCGCTGATCAGGATGATTGGGTTTCATTTTTGCCCTTGGCCGAATTTGCTTTAAATAATAGAGCTAGTTCTGCTACTTTGATGTCACCTTTTTTTTGTAACTTTGGTTTTCACCCTCGATTTTCTTCAGGGCAGGTGGAGCCTTCTGCCTGCCCAGGTGTTGAAACTGTGGTGGAGAGAATGCACCAGATCTGGGACCAAGTGGTGGATAAGTTATCTCTCTCCCAGGAAAAGGCCCAGCGGTTTTCCAATCGACATAGGACCATTGGTCCCCAGTTTAAGATTGGTGATATGGTGTGGTTATCATCAAAAAATATTGCTATGAAGGTGGCTTCTCCTAAGTTTAAGCCTAGATTTATTGGACCTTACAAGATTTTGGAGATTATTAATCTGGTCTCTTTTCGTTTGGCTCTTCCTGTCACATTTAAGATCCATAATGTGTTCCATAAGTCCTTGTTGAAGAGGTTTGTTGAGCCAGTTGTGCCTGAGGTGGCACCTCCGGACCCTGTATTGGTTGAAGGTAACTTGGAATATGAGGTAGAGAAAATTCTGGATTCCCGTCTGGCTAGACGGAGACTCCAGTATTTGGTTAAGTGGAAGGGTTATGGTCAGGAGGATAATTCCTGGGTCTCTGCCTCTGATATTCATGCCATAAGATTGGTGCGTGCCTTTCATCGGGCTCACCCTGATCGCCCTGGTAGCTTTGTGGAGGGTTCGGTGACCCCTCCTCAAGGCGGGGGTACTGTTGTGAGTTCATTTTCCCCTCCGTCACTGAGGCCTGGTGAACTCCCTATTCTAGTGAAGGAAGGTAGTGAGCCTGATTATCAGACACCTGGGACTAATAAAGACGATTGGCTGAGTGGAGACTGATTCTGTTATGATTGAGTCACCGTAGGAGGCAAAAACAGAAATGCTAGCTAAGTCCTGAAAACCAGAGAAGTTGGCAACTATCAGATTGCAGACCCCTGAACCTAACAACACAACTAGCAGTAGCCGTGGGGGGTTCCTACGATGACCTAGACCCCTTGATCACAGCCGGAGAGATACATAGGCCTAAAGAAGGAAAGGGGAAATCTAACTGCCCCAGAGCAGACCCCAAAGCAATTGGCAGCCCCCCACATATAATGACGGTGAAGCAAGATGAAAACACTTACACAGACAGAAAGACAGGCTGAGCAAAGACGGGGCCCAAAAACTACCTAGATAGGAACGGATAGGAAGGCTGCTGTCTGCAATCTGCCAAAACCCTATCAGAGACAAAAGCCAACAAGCTAATATAAAAATGGCCCTGAAGCAACTAAGCTTCAAAAACTAAATCAGCACTCAGGTACCTTCAGAAGACAGCGCTCACGGAACACTGCACACTCCAGCAGGGAGTGGCAGAATCCAAAGAGCAAGAAAAACAAAAACAAATCTTAGATGCAAAAAGGCAAAACAGAAAACTTAGCTTTAGGAGAGCAGGAATCAGACTGGTGTCCAAGAGTCCACAGAGAAATCACCCGCAGAGCAGAAAGGGCGTAGGCTGCCTTAAATCCTACGGTGACTCCACTCAGCCAATCGTCTTCATTAGTCCCAGGTGTTTGATAATCAGGCTCACTACCTTCCTTCACTAGAATAGGGAGTTCACCAGGCCTCAGTGATGGAGGGGAAAATGAACTCACAACAGTTGTCCCTACCCCAGTACTTGGAATTCAAGCATAAATACGCAGCCACCCTTCCACAGGCTGCAATACTAAATGGACACATTTCAAGACTGCTTTTCCTAGAAATGTTGCCGTTTAGGCTTGTGATGATGGAACCTTTCCGCAATCTCTTGGTACTCGTTCCTTAGCTTCCACTATTTCTCCTGGTGTGTTCTCCTCAATGTACACAAGCACATGTCCCATACCATCAGCCATGCCCTGACCAGTGCCGTGACAAGGAAGGTCTACTTAACCACAGACACGCGTTTGTGGCCAGAGATGCTACATTTTCCTGACAGCATACTGAGTGAACATTGTGGAAGCCAGAAACCAGTCGGACACGGGGCTGGGATGTTACTTGTGCTACCGACACTGAGAATTGCGCCCCCTGGTTCAATTAGGCTTGCTTCCACCTTCTACAGCAGTTCCTGCACCCCCTCCTCCTCACCCTCAAGCTCAGAAATGTCAGCATCATTCGCAAGCTGTAAGCACTGCAGCACTGCCTCTGCCTCTGCCAAGTGGCAACAAGCTGGGCTGAAGCTAATCTGCTTAGGTGACAAACCGCACACTGCCACAGAGTTGTTGAAAAGTCTAACAGACCAGACTAATCTGTGGCTATTGCTCCACAGCCTACAGCCAGACATGGTTGTGTGTGACAATGGCGGTAACATCATGGCAGCTCTGAAGCTTGGTAACCCCTCAGACGTACTATGCTTGGCCCATGTGCTCAACTTACAGAGGTTTCTCAAAACCTACCCAGAGCTACATGATCTACTTGTGAAAGTACACTGCGTGTGTGCTTATTTCTGCAAGTCGGCTTCAGCTGCCTGCACTACAGATGGTAGAACCGACATCACCTTCATCTCGTCTCTTCAGCATGGATGGCCAGAAAATGAGAAGGAGAGGGAGGATGAGGATAGAGAGTACAACATGAACATTTGTCCTCTTGGTGGGGACAGGGAAGTCTTAGCTGTTGGCAGTCTGGCAGACATGACTGAGTTTATGTTCCATTGCCTTTTTCGTGACCCTCGCGTTGTGCATATTTTGGCCAGCACTATTTACTGGTTGGTCACCCTTTTAAAACCATGCTACAAGGAGAACTTTACATCTCTCTCTCCTTCCTGTGTTCAAGAAGTCTAATAAAATGTACAATATTTATGTTCTGGTATGGTACATGCACATGTGCAGTACCAGAAGGCCGTACATGAAGGATTATTAGAAAAAAATTCAGATCTGACAACGCTTGCAGCAGAGGTCACAGTTCCTTGGACAACAAAGGAGTGGAGACTAGAGAGACACACACCAGATGCACAGAAGCAGGGGAACACTCTCAAAGGTCTCACCCAATTTTCTCAGACCATCCCAGCGCTCAGACCCTGAGGGTACTCTCACAAGAAGGGAAAAGTTTTGGAAGATACTGAAGGAGCACCTTGCCGACCATATCAGTGTTCTATGTGATTCCTCTGTGCCTTACAACTACTGGGTATCCAAGCTAGATACGTGGCATGAACTGTCTCTATACGCCTTGGAGGTCTTGGCCTGCCCTGCCGTGAGCGTTTTGTGAGAGTTGTTTTTTAGTGCTGCTGGGGGTATTATACAGGCTGACTCTTATCAAAATGAGTAAGGGCTGGATTGGGCCAGACTTCTGTACAACATCAGATAACAGAAGTGGAACATAAACTCACATCCAGTGTTTTTTTTCTGGTCTATTTGCATGCACCCCTTACCACCAAAGCATGGGTATACACTTCAGGATTTCATCTTTTTGTCTCATCCTTCCCCTCCTCCACCACCACATTAACAGGGTGATCACTCTACCCTTGCTGTAATTTTTTCAAGGGTGTTTATAATGATCACATTAACAATTATTAGTGGCCTACCTTGAGCAATTATATATATATATATATATATATATATGTGTGTATATATATATATATATATATATATATTCACTGTTGTGCTCAAAAGTTTACATACCCCTGCAGAATTTTTGCTTTCTTGGCCTTTTTCAGAGAATATGAATGATAGCACCAAACCTTTTTCTCCACTCATGGTTAGTGGTTGGGTGAAGCCATTTATTGTCATACTACTGTGTTTTTTCTTTTTAAATCATAATGTCAACCCAAAACATCCAAATGATTGTAGACAGAGTCAAGTAGGCGGCTTCAAAGGGAGCGCCAGGCTGGCAGTGGGAGTAGCTACAATAAGGATGGTCTGCTGCAGCTCCGGCCAGGTACCTCAAGAGAGGATCAGACAGGATAAAAGTAAAATAGACCGGTCATAAGGAGCGCAGCTGAACTGCGACACTTGCGCTCCTTATGACTGGTCTATTTTACTTTTATCCAAAACATCCAAATGACCTTGATCAAACATTCACATACCCAGGTGATTTTGGCCTGATGATATACACAGAAGTTGACACAAATGGGTTTGAATGGCTACTAAAGGTAACATTCTCACCTGTGACCCGTTTGCTTGTAATCAGTGTGTGACCAATATTGAACTTTTTGGCCACATCCATCGTTACATTTGGAGAGAGGTCAACAAAGCTTATGATGAAAGAAACACCATTCCTACTGTAAAGCACAGTAGTGGATCGCTGATGTTTTTGGGATGTGTGAGCTACAATAGCACAGGAAACTTGGTAAAAGTTGAAGGAAAGATGAATGCAGCATGTTATCAGCAAATACTGGAGGCAAATATGCAATCATCAGCCCAAAGCCACGCATGGGATGTACTTGGATGTTACAACATGACAACAATCCAAAACACAAGACCAAGTCGACCTGTCATTGGCTACAGCAGAACAAAGTGAAGGTTCTGGAGTGGCCGTCTCAATCTCCTGACCTCAGTATCATTGAACCTTCTTCTCCACGGTAGTCACGGTGGAAAAAGAAATGTTAAGTGAAATGCTGAGAGACAAAGAAAACCCTATATTAATGGTCACCCATCTAACCCAAGAAGAGGTGCAAAACCAGCTAAATGAGATTAAAATAGATAAATCTCTGGGTCTGGATGGCATACACCCACGAGTACAAAATGAACTAGGTAGTGTAATAGACAAACCATTATTTCTTATATTTATTTAGGGACTCTATAGCGATGGGGTCTGTTCCACAGGACTGGTGCATAGCAAATGTGGTACCAATATTCAAAAAGGGCTCTAAAATTGGACCTGGAAATTATAGGCCAATAAGACTAACCTCTATTTTTGGTAAAATATTTGAAGGGTTTCTGAATGATGTTATTCTGGATTATCTCAATGAGAATAACTGATTAAATCCATATCAGCATGGGTTTATGAGGAATCGCTCCTGTCAAACCAATCTATTCAGTTTTTATGAAGAGGTAAGCTATAGACTGGACCAAGGTCAGTCATTGTAGATTTACATTTATATGACTTATATGTACCCACTGGAGATATTAGAAGTTGTATTGATGACCCCTTTTCTAGACTCATTGGCCTCATCATGGTCATATGGAGCATGTTTATGTTAAGTACAAGCTGGTGGCTAAAAGCTTCTGTGAGGTGAATGCCCAAAATAAGTAGAAAGTAACTGTATTTTGAAACATTTTGTCATACATTATCAGTGCTAGAAAAATATAATAAACTTTGGTAAGTGGCAAAGGAGGCAGTTTTCTCTAATAAGATATATCGCAGTGACTTCTTGTCTTCTGTACTGATCATTCATTTTCAAAAACTGTTCAAATCTGTTTACAGATCTGAAGTCAGTGAGAGATCAAGTTACGGTACCCTTGCTGCCTATAAATGTTTATTTAGGTGGGTGGTGGTGGCTGGATGAAAACAATAGAGATAGAAGCCGGCAGAGACTTCTAATACAGAAAGAAAAAATTCCTAAAAGATGCAGACTACAAGTCAAGCAAAGGCTAGAAAGAGTGTTATCCTGTAATGTTTTTTTCAGCAGTTCAGTGTTTTTCTAGAATCTCCATAGTGTGGTTATACCATGTGGGTAATAATGTCTTATACTTATGTTTGATGTTACTCGTGGGCTACGTTACTTTGGCTTTTTATCACTATTTTCCACAAAAAAACTAATGGATAGCAGCCATAAAATGCAAATAATAACAGTTTTGTCTTTTGTAATGTATTCAATCCTTAAGAAACCATACAGATATTATTTTTGATATCTTTTTCTTGTTTCTCGAGCTATGTGTCTATGTTTAATAGTACAATAAAGTTAATAAATACATTTATATTTAAATTAGGTCTATTTGTTGCTGTAGTTTTCATTTTAATCCTATATGTGGCTGCTTCATTAATGACTATAACAACCTTCATGTCCGCTATATTTTATACCACTATGAAATGCTTTTCATTACTTTGCTCAGGCAGTGTTCCCTTGTCTGTAATCACATTAACATTTTTGCTTGTATGCCATTTCAAAAGAAATTTAAGCTATATTCAAACTAGATAAATGATATTTTTAAGTATTAGAATTGAGACTCGTGCCTAGGAAAGTGATTTCTAACCTGGCCGAATGCAGTCATTTGCATAGAAGAAATAAATACTATATTATATTGTTTTTAATGGCATATAGGCACAAAACTTAAAAACCAATATCCCAGCTTGAGCTGCTCAATAATTAAGGGCTTATTTTACACTCTCGGCATAATTCATTTTTTGACTGTAATCTTCTAAGGTAATAAATGTTGTTAACACTGTAGAGAGATTGTTCAAGAATGAAATATTGAATGCAGAAGGAAATCTGGAAATCAAATAGTTTTTGAATACATTGAGTAAAGCAGCGGGTGGCACAGCAGCTGGGAACATGAAGATATCTCCGGAGTATCGTTCTCTAAATTGCCTACACATTTACAGTATAGTAAAGTAATGTGGGCAAATAATAGAAATATCAACAGTTGTTCTGAAAATGTTAAAGCAACCAAAAGAATATTATTTCGACTGAATGGCCACATTTTTAAAAACATCTCAGCTTTCACAACCGGAGGTCCCGCTAATAGAAACTAGGCATTTGACCCTACAGTGATGTATAAAATCAAGTGAATAAAGGTACACATACACATTAAACTAACATCAGCCAAACCCACCAATATCGCCATACTTGACCGACAATCTAATGTGTATGGGGGTCTCCCAATTCTACTCTAACAGATGTAGTCAATGGAGATAAGGATTTGGCATGGCCAATTCTGGACTGCTGATCATTTTGTTCTGTATGCGGTAAGCTACTGCCAGAGGAGTCTCTCTTGTAGAGTATGAAACAGCTTTCGACCATAACGAGCACTTTTCTGTATAGAGGAATTATGAGCAATGACAGCTGTGTGTTGCATTTGGAGCCATTGACTTTTCGATGGATCAATTTCAGTGTAAATGGAGCAATCTGATCAATGTCATTGAGGCATAGTTATTTGGGGCTTGATTAGTTTAACAAGCATTTAAAAAATTGTTGAACATGCGCGTATTCTCCTGCAATGGTGTAGAAGGTATCCTGAAAATGGTATGATGCAGGGGAACATTTAGTCAGAAGAAATCCAGTGAAAATGTCAGAAGACAATTATTCTGAAGAACAAGTAGTATGCATTCAAATTGCAGTCAAATATAATGTTGTTTCTCCAACTAATAGCTTGCGCAGACCATTGTAATTATCGGACAAGTGCTATTTGCTATGCGTCGTTTTGACAAATAGCATTCTTCTCCACTTTGTGCAATAAGGAAATGCAAATGTTTGATTTCTTCCTCAGACAGTGTCTGTCTGAGGAAAAAAATTGCCTCATACCCGCGTTTGATCCAATATTCAGATCGCACTCGACCATGCAAGTCAATGAGTCTGAGTGCAATCCAATTTCCACGGACTGATACAATGAAGAAAATAGAGAATTTTTTCTCAATCTTCTCCACCACTGAGAGAATTAGATCACACTATGCTGACATTCGGATTAAACACTGATCACAGTTTGATCAGAGTGTCATCTGCATAATAAGCCTGATTCTCTTGGATGAGAGAATCTACATGTGTCTGCACCTGCCCTAATATGTACAAACATACAATGTGAATAGGTAATAAGTTGCTTTCAGCAGAAAAAACCTCTTTAAATGGTTTACATTGCAAAGTCTTTTACGAGGGCCATATATCTTGCTGATTGGGGGACAGATGAAATTGGGGGTTGTGTCTATAGTTTTTTAGATCTGTAACTTTTCTATTCTTTCGTCAATTGACCTGTGTGATAGCTTGTTGTTTGTGTGATGAGATTTAGCTTTAATGGTACCATTTAGAATTCATATGGTATTTTGATTGATTGTTATTGCACTTTTTTAGTGAGGTGCAATAGCAATTCTTCATTTTAAATTTTTACTTGTTTTATTGAATTTACCATATTTGTTAAATAATTTACTTTTTGATAGAAAGGATTTTTTAAATTATTTTAATTAATCTGTATTTTATAACAATTTTTAAAACTTTTTCTAGCTTTGATCTATATTAGCCCTCACAGAAGACTGGAATTGGCAATTACTGGATCTCTAATTATCTATACTGCAATTTCTTAGTATTATAGCATATAAAGAAAATAACTGTCTCCTATTAAGCACCAACATGGCAGTGATGACGGCCTTCAGTAGGTTCTCGGCTGCCATAGCATTGACATCTGATTGCTACAATGCTATCATGTCACATGGGTGATAGACACCCGAATAGATGATAGGACGAAATCGTATGCCTTAAGTGCAGCTGTCAAACATTGACTGCAGAATTGATGAAGTTAACAGTAGTGTTGTTGTGAAAGACTCCCTGAGCCCATGTTGTGTCTTATGTTGTGAAGAAGTTAATCTTTTGCTTTAAATAATAAATTAAAATAATTCTAAAATATATGTGTACAGATGTAGCAAGTGCCAAAAGAATATTTGGATCTTTAAACTACTTTGGTGTCAAAAGTTAAGTTTATGAATGGATCACTAAAGATGAGCAGATCACATTGCATGACTTGGTCCATGATCAAGGTCAATTGGCTCTGGCCATGGACAGGAGTGGCATGAATTTCCTTAATCTCCAAGAGATCACAGGCTTGATTTATGCTTAGTAACCCAGGCAGATGTGGTCTGCACAGTATGTGACGCACAAATAACTTTGGCCAGCCTGGGTAATCAGGTGAGCCTGGGATCCCAGAGGGTAAGGAAACTCATGCAGCCCCTGCCCATGACCAGTGACACCTGAACTGGATCTTTAATGACAACACAAAATTAGATGACAGGAAAGAAATCAATTAAAGCATTTGAACAATGTTCATCAAAGTAATACTCCATCACACTCTGTATAGCTGTAAATAGGAAGGTGTACTTTGCTGTTACTGAATCCATTTTGTAATAGCTAGCTTTACACAGCGGAGAAAACTGATAATCTTGAACTGCAACACAAAATGTTAAAGGTTGACTAAAAGCTGTACTAAATACATGCTTCCAAAGTATAATCATAAAGCACATTCACGCTAAAATGGAATATTAAATCCAGGTTACTGTTAACATGTATACAGTAGATCAACTCAGTTAAAATTGAGATGTTAGTGTAATTTTAAAAAGAAGCAGGAACAAGAAAATATTTAAAGTGATTGAAAAATTTATTTTTAAATATTAATATTATCAAGAATTTAACAATGTTACAAAGAGCAAGATTAAGATTCAATAGGTGGAACTGACAGCATGACTTCCAGCAGTGACTATGAAAAACATTATAGTTATGACCATCATTTTTGCAGAAATAACAATTCACCATCTCACTTAAACCTATTATATGGGCATACAGGTGCTGAGAAATCTAATTTTATTTCTGTATGCTAATGATTTCTGTCATGCTCTGGGGTGTGCCTGGAAGAAATCTCTGTCTCCTATCTTCAATCTCTGCCTCTCTTGCACGTCACACTGCCCTGTGTGCCCTGAATACACTGTCCTCCACAATCCGTACACCTTTTCCTCTCTTCTATAGGCAGTGTTTTCAGGCTTCTTCTGCTCAGGCGACGTTGAGTCACTGTGACTTTGGCTCCAGTGACCTTTGTCGTGCCCGACGATAAGGTTCTCTCCCTACTTCATCACTGCATAGTCCTCATTGGGACCCATATACACATATATACATGTATAGACGAGGTTCCTTGATGATTATGCAGAGAGCAAGTGGGGAGAGCACTTTATCGTCGTGCATTGTGGTCACTCTATTGATAGCTTGTGCTATACAAAGCAAAGCAGTGAGATTAATGACATGCTTCTGGCTGGCGCACATTAAATTCCACTGTCAGTGATAGACAGTGGGATTTAACTGGTCAATAGCTGCGAGTGAAAACCTCTCCACCCTTGGCTGTGAAAGACACATGATGTGTGATTAATTCAGTCATCATATGTGGGATCAGCGTGCAAACACACATCAAAGGCAAGGACATGACCTTTCACATAAATTTATGTCAAAGTTTGTGAAGGGATTCAAATGGTGCACGTGGTTCATAAATTTTGCGCGAAATCAAAATGGCTCTTTATGTCATTCTTTAAGCTTTTTGGCAAATATTTAGCAAGAAAGTGACAATCTGTGCTAAAAAAGTTACAAAATTTTCTCTAAAATTTCAGATGTGCAAATATTCAGGAATGAATTAAATTTGTTCAAAAATGTTGTGACTTGATGATTGATGAATCAGCCAAAAACATATCGAAACCCCAAACTCACGATAGCAAACACAAAAAAGGCACAAATGAAAAACAATCTAAAAACATCAAAAACAAGAAAGAAAATGAGCAAACCCAATTATGAATCTGGCCCTAGATGCCCAAAATAAGGTCAAAGCATTGCAGTGCTATTATTTGGCAAAATAAAGGCAGTTTGGACACTGTGATGGGCTCGACTCGAGTACCTAATGTATTGGAAGTCAATGGGAAACTGGACCATATTTCCTGAAGACCTTTGCAGGGGCCTGGGAGGCAGAAAAATCGCTAAAATGGATGGAAACAGCAATCGAATGGAATGGGAACGGCATGGCGAAAATGTCTGGATGCATCTCTGGCTGTTTTACGGACTGACAATAAAACATACAATGCCAAAGAAAAAGTGGATTTTACCATTAAAAAATGGTAGGAAGCATTATTTTCTGTATAATGACTTGTATATAAAGCAAAATTAAAATAATTTAAAAATCCCGCCTCCTCTATCCCTTAACCCCTTCACCCCCAAGGGTGGTTTGTACATTCATGACCGGGCCAATTTTTACAATTCTGACCACTGTACCTTTATGAGGTCATAACTCTGGAACGCTTCTATGGATCCCGGTGATTCTGACATTGTTTTCTCGAGACATACTGTACTTCATTGTAGTGGTAAAATTTCATTCAAATAACTTGCGTTTATTTGTGAAAAAAACGGAAATTTGGCAAAAATTTTGAAAATTTCGCAATTTTCCAACTTTGAATTTTTATGCCCTTAAATCACAGAGATACGGCACACAAAAAACTTGATAACTAACATTTCCCACATGTTTACTTTACATCAGCACAATTTTGGAACCAAAATTTTTTTTTGTTAGGAAGTTATAAGGGTTAAAAGTTGACCAGCGATTTCTCATTTTTACAACACCATTTTATTTTTAGGACCACATCACATTTGAAGCCACTTTGAGGGGTCTATATGATAGAAAATACCCAAAAGTGACACCATTCTAAAAACTGCACCCCTTAAGGTGCTCAAAACCACATTCAAGAAGTTTATTAACCCTTTAGATGCGTCACAGGAATTTTTTTGAATATTTAAAAAAAATGAACATCTAACTTTTTTTCACAAAAAAAATACTTCAGGTTCAATTTTTTTTATTTTACCAAGGGTAACAGGAGAAATTGGACTGCAAAAGTTATTGTGCAATTTGTCCTGAGTACGCTGATACCTGATTTGTGGGGGGGAACGACTGTTTCGGTGCATGGCAGAGCTCAGAATGGAAGGAGCACCGTTTGACTTTTTCAATACAAAATTGGCTGGAATTCAGATCGGACGCCATGTCACGTTTGGAGAGTCCCTGATGTACCTAAACAGTGGAAACCCCCTACAAGTGACCCCATTTTGGAAACTAGACCCCCCAAGGAACTTATCTAGATATGTGGTGAGAACTTTGAACCCAAAAGGGCTTTACAGAAGTTTATAACGTACAGCGGTACAATTAAAAAAATCATATTTTTTCCACAAAAATGATTTTTTCACCCCAATTTTTATTTTCCCAAGGGTAACAGGACCCTAAAAGTTATTGTGCAATTTGTCCTGAGTATGCTGATACCCCACATGTGGGGGTAAACCACTATTTGGGCGCATGGCAGAGCTCGGAAGGGAAGCAGCGCCATTTGACGTTTTTGGCTGGAATTGAGATCGGACATCATGTCGCGATTGGAAAACCCCTGATGTACCAAAACAGTGGAAACCCCCCACAAATGACACCATTTTGGAAACTAGACCCCCTAAGGAACTTATCTAGATGTGTGGTGAGAACTTTGAACCCCCCAGTGCTTCACAGAAGTTTATAACGCCCGGGCGTGAAAATAAAAAATTTGTATTTTTTCCACAAACATGATCTTTTAGTCACCATTTTTTTTATTTTCCCAAGGGTAACAGGAGAAATTGGACCCCAAAAGTTGTTGTCCAATTTGTCCTGAGTATGATGATACCCCATATGTGGGAGAAAACTACTGTATGGGAACACGTCGGGGATCGGAAGGGAAGTAGTGACGTTTTATTCTGCGAGCTATAACTTTTTTATTTTTTCGCTGATGATGCTGTGTGGTGGCTCGTTTTTTGCGGGACAAGATGACGTTTTCAGCGGTACCATGGATATTTATATGCGTCTTTTTGATCGCGCGTTATTACACTTTTTGTTTGGCGGTATGATAATAAATCAATATTTTTTGCTTCGTTTTTTATTTTTATTTTTTAAGGGGTTCGCTAAAGGGGTTAACTAATGGGACAGTTTTATAGGGCAGGTCGTTACGGATGCGGCGATACCTAATATGTGTACTTTTATTGTTTTGGTTTTTTTTTATTTTCAAAAAATGAATTTATTGGGGAATATTTTTTTTTTTTCAATAATTTATTTGGCGATTTTTTAAAATTATTTTTACACTTTTTTTTAATTTTTTTTTTACTTTATTACATAGTCCCAGGTGGGACATCACTGTCCTGTGACAGATCGCTGATCTGTCACATCACAGATCACTGTGACAGATCAGCAATCTGTCACAGGCAGTGCACAAGGCTTCCTCATGCCTGCGCTTTGCAGGCACTGAGGAAGCCAGCTTCCTCCAGGCCCCCGAAGGCCCCTGTCGCCATCTTGGATCCGGGGGCCTGGAGGAAAGGAGTCCCCCGCAGCAGCGCTGCACATTGCGCTGCCGTGGGGGGCTCAGGGAAGCACGGAGGGAGCCCCCTCCCTGCCGATGCTTCCCTTTAACTTCCGGTACATCGCGATCATGTTTGATCGCGGTGTGCAAGGGGTTAACGTGTCGGGGGCGGTCCGTGACCACCCCTGACACATAGTGCCGGGTGTCAGCTGTGATAATCAGCTGACACCCGGCCGCGATCAGCGGCGCTCACCACGTGGGCGCCGCTGATCGCGCTAGACGTACTATCCCGTCCATGGGCATAGGGGCCCGGGTCCCATGGACGGGATAGTACGTCTGATGTCAGGAAGGGGTTAATAGTCAGGCCATCTCTCACCGTATTTCCCCATTAAATATGACTACAGTAGATGACAAAGTAGAGGGGGGAAAAAACTACACCAACTGGTAGTCAACATAATTTCAACTTTTACTACCTTATCTGGGTATGTGGTATGTGTGACATGGTCTGACACATCCTGTTTAATTTATGAAGGAGGGACTCTGAAAGTCATAAGGCCTATGCAGACAATGTAAGAGCTGCCAAAAATTAGAAACTAATGAGTTTCAGCAGAGCCTGTTTTCGCTTCACCAAAGCAGTTCTGCAGTGCTTCTAGCTTGTGAGTGATACGGACCACGTGCTCTGTGATGGCAATTGAGATACAGAGTCTGAGGAAGAGGAGGGAATGCAGGAACTGATATAGGAGGTAATGCAGGAACCGATATAGGAGGTAGGGAAACCGTGAGGTCCGCAATCCTAGACGTTGGTAGCATGTGTGCCATCCCAATGCATCCCAATTTCCAGCTCAGTCCCAGCCTCCACAAGGTTCACCCAGCGTGCTGTAAGGCAATTGTAGCCACATGGCCACAAGAATTTATTCATATGTCAGTCATTAAGTGGACCTTCCCGGTAACTGTGTTGGTCAGGGTATGGGTGATGTTACGGAACATGTGCTGGTATAAGGCAGTGATCGCACACTGGGAAAAATATTGGCTGCTGGAGACCAAGTACAGAGGTATGTCCACCACCATGAGGTTGCAGAATGCCTCAGTGTACACAAGCCTAAATTGCAACATTTCCAGGGCAAGCAGTATGGAAATGTGCTTGTTTAGTGTTTGGGCTTGTGGGTGGGTATTTTGTTTGTGTTCCAAGACCAGGGTAGGGACAGGTGAATGCTGCACTGGGAAAAATAATTGGACATGGTTGCTGATGGTGATTGTGAATGTGCAACAACAGGTGCAGGGATGGAGCCATCCATGCCTGCATCCTGGATAGGGGATTGGCAGGCATGTAGTATGAAGCCCTGAAAAGAACTTTTGTTTTATTGGTGCATCAGCCGTATACCAATACTGCAATAGCAATTAATCACTGCCTATATGCCTGCTCTAATCTAAACTCTCCCTCATAGATCATCTCTTTCTGAACTGCTTCCAGAGGAGAATGTGCCGAGCATCGCATCACCAAGTTTTATATAAGATTCGATCACGCGATGCGGCCAATCCACAGTACTGCCAGTATCCAACATCGCTAAAGCATTTATTTGTATGGCAAGCAATCCCCACATGTTTATTGTCTATCTAACAGCCACAAAGCATGCAGGTGGGGACTTGAGCATGGTGCTTTTTTCCGTCTATACTCAATTGAGTGACAAGTGTACCCAATCTCCTCGATCGAGTATCGAGCCGTGATGAGCATGTTCACTCACCACTAATAGTGGACTAAAGATATGTGATCAAATCACATTGCAAATGCTTGCTTAACCCTAATAAATGTTAGTTTAAAATGTTTATTTTTATTTAGAACATTTTTTTTACTTTGTAAAAATTTACTTTTGGATCTTTATTTGAATTAAAACCTTTATTTGTATGACTGATGTAACTAATTGCTTAAATGGTTCCCTGGGAATAAAAAGAAAATATATTAAACAATACATTTCTATTTACCTTTAATTAGCAAATGAGATTCATTTTCTCTAGGAGGCTAATCCTCATATTACATTACATTAGCCATAAACCATGATAGAAACCTAGAATGATAATAGGACTGGTGCCTGTGAGTGTGTGCAGTAGGAAATACAGTACACCTCCCTGATTCTGATAAAACACTAGAGAATGAGGTAGCAGTGGTGCTGAGGTAAGGAGAGACTGCTCACACTGCTGTCCACACTTTTTTCTGAAGGCTGAGTAGTAGAGATGAGCGAACCTTTTAAGGTTTGGTTCTACTATGTTCACTGAACTCCATGATGTTCGCCGAACACCAAAATATAGCAGCATGCAGTAGCCCAGAAATGGAGAATCTATTAGATGCACCAATTCTGGCGTTTTGCGTGACTCTTTCCACTTGCCCTGTGGTAGTGGCAAGTGGGGTTTATATTTGTGTAGCTGATGTCACTTTCGTATTGTTCGGTGACATCAATCCCACTGGTTAGTAATGGAGAGGAATCTATAAGGATGTATAGTCGCATCATGCAACAATGCAGCCTGCCATCTAGATGTAGCAGAGCTAGACGCAACGCGGGACAAATGAATTATCTTCTGGGTGGACAGGTGAGGAATATTGTTGCTTATTATTTTAATTCTGTTACAGGGAGCCTAGACTTCAGTGAACTGGTCGATGACATGAGTATGGTTTAATTTACATTTATTAGAGGAGTCTGTGTCATTCTTTCAATTAAAGGACTTTATTCTAGGTGTGTGTTTTTTATTACTATGTGATTAGTAATGGGGGCATCTTATAGACACCTCTCCATTACTAACCTTTATGTCACCTGACAAAGCAAAGGTGACATCAACCCCCTTAACTATCACCCCACTTGCCACCACACCAGGACAAGTGGAAAGATTGAGGCTAAGCACCAGATTTGGTGCATCTTATTGATGTGCTATTTCTTATGCAGCTGAGAGCTGATGTTTTTAGTCTGAGAATGGGCCAATATCTATGGCCCCTTCATAGGATAATAATATTAGCCTCAGCTGTCTGCTTAGCCTTTGCTGGTTATTAAAATGGCTGCGGGGGTGTCCCGAGATCTTGGTGCCGAGATCTCCATCTGCGCATGTGCCGCCCCCGGCAGCTATTTTCCCAGAGCCCACCACATAGGAAGCCATGGAACTGCGAGGGCTCTGGCCTTTCACAAAATGTCGGCAGAGCCCCCGCAGCATCGGAGACACCCGCAGCAGCACCAGACGCCCCCGCAGCACCGCTGGGCGCCTGCAGCACCGCTGCACACCTCCTCATCTCATCCTGTGGCCTGCAGCAATGGTACCGGTAAGGTATATCCACATTATATGAAGCACCCCCATTTTCCCCCCAAAGTTTGGGGAAAAAAGTGCGTCTTATAATCCGAAAATTACAGTATATGTAAAAACCTGTTGTTTGCATGAGCACTAAATAGACAGAAGCCATTTTAATAAACTATAATGTTTACATCCCTAGAGAAAATAAGTCTGAATTATTAATTATGTTAATATAGCATTGTTGAGTGCATCTGCAGAAATTCAATACAGATTCACTCAGTTCAGGGTGAGAATTCAATTTATATTAATAAATTCAATGTGAATTGAATCTGCCTCGTAGAGGTTAAAAAAAAGCAAATTTGTGGAAGGTCTGTAGCTCTCTACTTGTTCTTCTTTACTTGTACATTTTTCTTCCTCTATCTTAACTTTGTTCTTGGGTTTTCAGCACCAATTAAGCTTCTGATAACATTACGCATGTCAAGATGTTATAATACGTGTGACCCAAGGCGCTGTTCAGTCCTTGAGTGACACATGTTGTGACCTTGTAACGTCCCAACATGTGTCATGATATCAGAGGCCATATAAAACCAGAATTGCCACCGATTTTAAACAAATTTGGATTTCTCCAAAATTCTTTTCTTTTTTAAAATTCCAATCAAATTTAATTTGTTTAGAAATGATTCCCTCACTCTTTCTTAGCATAATAGATTATTAATTTATCACACAGTTTGGCAATGTTTTGCATGTGTACTTATGGTTGCATTAGTTATGTATAATTTATGGTATAATTAGCTATATGAAGGTTTTATTGGGGCAACTGACTATTTCATTCAGCACATGTGGATAAAGTGTGTGTGTGAGTGTATATTTTATCAGTTAGAAAATATGAAAGACATTGGATAAATGGTTAACAGCAAGAAATTGTTATAGCAAATTTTAGTTGTTCCTTTTTTCACTACCTTTAATAATATTGTGAAATACAAAGTTGCAATCACAAATCAATTTACATTTCTTCAATTATATAAATCAAAACTTAAAAGACAAGCTTTAGAATATTGCAAAAGATTATGCAAAATACTCAGCAAGCACCTGGACTCAATTACATGATATGGATCATTAAACATTATGGCATCTGCAAGAGAAATGTGTGCAGATTATGATGAGTCCATTATCTCTTATAAGCATTTTAGTCCACCACAAGCCATTTATTATTTTTCCATTACTTTAAAGAATACATAGACAAAAAAGGTTAAAGTGATATCGATGACTTAAAGAAGACCTATCATCAATTTGTGCCTTATAAACTGTTCATTTATGCACATAAATGTAAAGTACATAAAAAATATTTTTTTTTTCTCTACTCCATTGTGTAGATACAGGGCACCAAAATTACTGGCACCTAATGTGCTATTTTTTATCATTTAACTGGGTGTTTAATTTCATTTAGCTTTGTTGGCAAGCCATTTGATCAAACTATGATGCTGTCCAATCATAAAAAGGCAGCATCATACACAGGGAAAATAAGATGCACACAGTGCTAACCTAAATGAAACACCCATTAAGGTCATAAAATATACCAGCATGGTAGTTACCTGTGATCAATCCTCAATGTGGTGCTGCTATTGGACACTTCTCCTAGTAATTTGCTAATAGAAGGTGACGGGGAGGCATGGTCATGTGAAAAAGACACTTCCTTTTTGGAAAGCTAGTGCAAGACTTGAGGAAGCACTTGGCAGCATCAGAGTGAAGTGTAGTTGGATTAGCCAAGGGTAAAGGGGAACAAATGCATTAAAAAAAATAAAAGCAAGTAAAATATTAAGACAACTGTATATTTACACATCTGTTTTAATAAACAAATCTACTATATAATCGTCTTATTCTGTCTGTCTGTCACCAAAATCCCGCGTCGCTGATTGGTCGCGGATGACAGGTCGCGACCAGTCAGCGAAGGCGCAGCTGTTTGTAATGGTAAGCTTCGTCTATCGCGGCTGCGACCAATCAGCGACAGGCGCAGTCGGGCGCAGAGCTCAATGTGCTGATGGTACCAAGGGTCCGGAGGAGAGGAGACTCTTCTCCAGGCCCTGGGTAGCATAAACCTGTAAAAAATAGAATTAAAATAAAAAATAGTTATATACTCACCTTCCGACGGCCCCTGGACTCTTTCCCTCCTCTCACCACGTGTCCGGCACCTCCCGGTCCCAGTGATGCTTTGCGCGAAACACCGCTGATGAAGTCGCGCTCTCGCGAGAGTGACGTCATCTACGGCCCTTTGTGCAAAGC
Organism: Dendrobates tinctorius; assembly: GCF_039654945.1. Classification (NCBI taxonomy): domain Eukaryota; kingdom Metazoa; phylum Chordata; class Amphibia; order Anura; family Dendrobatidae; genus Dendrobates; species Dendrobates tinctorius. The sequence goes on from NW_027361917.1 coordinate 31,549,312, forward strand.
ATTCCTGGAACCGGAAGATGCCGGGAGCGTGGATGGAGATCGGGGGCCATCGGAAGGTGAGAATATGTAAAAAATAGAATTAAAATAACAAAGTTATATACTCACCTTCTGACGGCCCCTGGACTCTGTCCCTCCTCTCACCACACTCCCGGCATCTTCCGGTCCCAGTAATGCTTTGCGTGAAACACCGCTGATGATGTCGCTCTCTCGCAAGAGTGATGTCATCAGCGGTGTTTCGTGCAAAGCATTATTGCGACCGGAAGATTCCGGGAGCGTGGTGAGAGGAGGGACAGAGTCCGGGGGCCATCGGAAGGTGAGTATATGAATATTTTTAAGTTTAATCTCTCGCTGACCATAGTCAAATCAGCGACAGGCACAGTCAAGATGCCCGCCCCCGTGTCGCCCGCATTGCTACTGCTGGCCATATTCGAATCAGCGACAGACACAATCAAGATGCCCACCCCCGCATCTTCCGTGTTGCTAGTTGGTCGCGGCCAGAGGGCCGCGTTGCTGATTGGTCGTGGCTACATGGCGACGCCGCTAATTGGTCGCTACGATGTTTGGTCAGTGATTCGTCATGGCAACACGGCCGCATCGCTCATTACGCAGGCACAGTCCAGCGTTCAGCCACTAGCGTCGCTCATTTGACTGGCACAGTCCAGCGGCCAGCCGCTAGCAGCAACACATCCACGTCGCTCATTAGAGAGGCACAGTCCAGCCGCCCGGCCGCATCGCTGATTCGTTGCTGCAAGATGGCCACATCGCTCATTGGATAGGCACAGTCCAGCGGCCAGCCACTCGCGGAAACACAGTCACGTCGCTCATTGGACAAGCCGCTGGCGGCAACATGGCAGCGTCACTCATTGAACAGGCACTGTCCAGCCGCCAACCGACAGCGTCGCTGATTGATTTACTGAACACTGTTATGAATGGGTCACTGAGGAGGATAGCAGGCTCAGGCTAAGCCACAGGAAACCAGAGAGGTTGGTAACTAAGCGGATTGCAGACCCCTGATCCTATCCACACAACTAGCAGTAGCCGTGGAGCGTACCTACGATGATCCTAGACAACTCGGCACAGCCGGAGAGCTAACTAAGCCTAAAGCAAGAAAGGGGAAATCTAAACTGCCCTGGAGCAGACCCCAAAGGAATAGATAGCCCCCAAACATATATTGTCAGTGAGACATGATGAAAACACAAATGCAGGCAGGAAAATAGACTGAGCAAATGATGGGGCCCACACTGACTAGACAGGACTGGAAAGGAAAGACACTGTCTGCAATCACGCAAAAAACCCTGCAAAAAGTCCAACACGTCTGATGCACAAAAAACACTGAAGTCGCACGACTTCGCCCCCACTAGACCAGCACTCTGGTATATTCTGAAAGCAAAGAAAAAAGAGACCAATATAACAGTGGACAAAACAAACTGGCACAAGCAGTAACATATGGGTGGTGATTCAGCACAGCCCCAGCCGGAGCTGGCTGACCCGCACAAAGCAGAGAAAGACAAAACCAGATCAAATGCAAACAGAATAGCAAATGAACCACTTAGCTGAACCATGCAGGGACAAAGCAGGAGACATCAGACCTCAGAAGGCACAAGAAGAAAATCACCAGCAGGGATAGAGGGAGTCAGCTGTCTTAAATCCCAATCTGAAACCCCAGATCTCCAATCGTCATCCTCATTATCAGGTGGCAAGCCTCTGTCAATCAGATCAGCTCCACTACCTCCAGTAACCACCAGAGGGAGCCCAGAAAGAGAACTCACAACCCCTCTGTCAATCTGACCAGCTCCACTACCTTCAGTAATAACCAGAGGGAAGCCAGAAAGAGAATTCACAACAGAACACGTTTTGTCAGTCATACTGCCAGTAGTTCATTAACATTCACTGAACGTTCTGTCAGTCACAGGGCGCTGAACAAAGACTCCTTTACTGTACACGATTTACGCTTACTGTCGTCCAATGGGTCGTAAGTAGTGCTGAGCATTCCGATACCGCAAATATCCGGTATCGGCCGATATTCGCGGTATCAGAATTCCGATACTGAGTTCCGATACTTTTAGGATATCGAATACTGGAATCGGAAGTTCCCATAATGCTATGAGCCAGTTTGATTTGATTCCGCCAATGACAATCCTCTGAAGTGTTGGCACATCCTGTTAGGCATGTAGGCGTGTTAACTAATGGCATGGCTGTGCCGCTGCTGCCGCCATTTAGGGTTCACTCTGCTGTGAATTCATAGAATCATAGAATCGTAGAGTTGGAAGGGACCTCCTGGGCCATCTGGTCCAACCCCCTGCTCAAAGCAGGATTCGCTAAATCATCCCAGTCAGATGTCTGTCCAGCCTCTGTTTGAAGACTTCCATTGAAGGAGAACTCACCACTTCTCGTGGCAGCCTGTTCCACTCATTGATCACTCTAACTGTCAAAAAGTTTTTTCTAATATCTAATCTGTGTCTCCTCCCATTCAGTTTCATCCCATTGCTTCTAGTCTTTCCTTGTGCAAATGAGAAAAAAGTTGATCCTTCTACAATGTGACAACCCTTTAGATATTTGTAGACAGCTATTAAGTCTCCTCTCAGTCTTCTCTTTTGTAAACTAAACATTCCCAAATCCTGCAACCTTTCCTCATAAGACAGGGTTTGCAGACCAGTCACCATTCTGGTCGCTCTTTTCAGAACTTGCTCCAGTTTGTTGATGTCTTTTTTAAAATGTGGTGCCCAAAACTGGACACAATATTCCAGATGAGGTCTGACCAAAGAGGAGTAGAGGGAAATAATGACTTCACGTGATCTAGACTGTATGCTTCTGTTAATACATCCTAGAATTGCATTTGCCTTTTTTGCTGCTGCATCACACTGTTGACTCATATTCAGTCTGTGATCTATTAGTATACCCAAGTCTTTTTCACATGTGCTGTCACTTAGCCCTATTCCTCCCATTCTGTATATGTTTTTTTCATTTTTATTGCCCAGATGTAGTACTTTGCATTTCTCCCTGTTAAAAACCATTCTGTTAGTTGCTGCCCACTTCTCCAGTTGATTTATTTCTTTTTGAAACCTCTCTCTCTTCTCTAGTATTAGCTATCCCTCCTAGCTTTGTGTCATCAGCAAATTTAATCAGTTTACCCTCAATTCCTTCATCTAAATCATTGATAAAGATGTTGAACAATACAGGGCCCAGGACAGAGCCCTGTGGTACCCCACTTGAGACATTCTTCCAACTGGATGTGCAGCCATTTACGACCACTCTTTGGGTCCGATCACTAAGCCAGTTATGAATCCACCTAACAGTTGCCTTGTCCATTCCATACTAAGTCATTTTTTCAATAAGGATTGTATGAGAGACTTTGTCAAATGCTTTGCTGAAGTCAAGATATACTATATCTACAGCATTTCCTTGATCCACCCAATCAGTGATTCCGTCATAGAAGGAAATTAAGCTAGTCTGACATGACTTATTAGTTACAAACCCATGCTGACTCTGTTTAATCACTTCATTCTTATCCAGGTACTGACATACATGTTGTTTAATAATTTGTTCAAAGATCTTTCCTGGTATAGAAGTCAGACTCACCGGCCTATAGTTGCCTGGGTCCACCTTCTTCCCCTTTTTGAAGATAGGAACAACATTTGCTCTTCTCCAGTCTTCTGGCACTTCTCCTGTTCTCCAAGAATTTTCAAAGATAATGGAGAGGGGTTCAAAAATTTCTTCTGCTATCTCCTTCAGTACTCTGGGGTGTAATTAATCTGGACCTGGAGACTTGAATTCATTTAGGTTAGCTAAGTGTTTCCTCACTATCTCTCTGTTTATAGATATCCTGGATTCTTCTATTCCCTTAATAGGACAGTGAAGAACAGTTGATGTTACATTTCCTTTCTGAGAGAAAACAGATGCAAAATAGGAATTTAAAAGTTCAGCCTTCTCAACATCCTGTCTTACCATTTCATCATTTTCATCCTGTAAAAATCCTATAGCATCTTTGACTTTTCTTTTACTTTCGACATATCCCCAAAATCCTTTATTATTGCTTTTGACATCTCTTGCAAACCTCAATTCATTTTCAGCTTTAATAATCTGATTTGTGCCCTGCAGGTTCTGCAGACACCATTATATTCTTCTTTAGATATGCCTCCCTCTTTCCATTTTATAAACATTTTTATCTTCATTTTTAGCATGTGCTTAAGTTCTGTGTTCATCCATCCTGGTTTCCTTAAATGCTTCCTATTCTTCCCTCTTTTTGGAATTGTTAACAACTGTGCTTTGAGAATTTCATTTTTCAAGATTTCCCATTCTTTCTGGACATTTTTGTCTTTAAGGATATCCAGCCATTGGATCCCTCCAATTCTCTTTCTGAATCCCTTAAAATCTGCCTTTCTGAAATCTAACCTTGACATCTGAGTCTTCACAGGTCTTCCTCCTCTAGTTATCCAAAATTCTAAAATAGCATGGTCGCTACCTCCTAGGATCCCAGCCACTTTTACCTCCTCAACCATTTCCTCCCTGTTTATAAGGATTAGCAGTTCCCCTTGTTTTCTCCCCTACCTTTTGGAAGATAAAGTTGTCAGCAAGAGAGGATAAGAATTTCCTTGACCTGTTAGTTTTGCCAGAGAGAGATTCCCAACAAATGTCTGGATAGTTGAAATCTCCCATGACAACTATGTCATATTTTTTGGAGAACTTGGCCATTTGATGCATAAAGAGTTCATCCATGTCCTCAGCTTGCACAGGCGGCCTGTAGTAAATGCCTACAATGGTGTCCTTTCCATTGTTCTGTCCTTGTATTCTTACCCAAACAGTTTCCACAGAACTCCCAGTCTCTGAAGCTTCAATCTCTGTGCAGATATAGGCATTTCTAACATACAATGCGACACCTCCTCCTCGTTTATCAAGTCTGTTTCTTGCAAATAAGATCATGTGTATTGTCCCAGCAATTTTCAGTGATTCCAATGACATAATATTTCTTTTCCTGTGTTAGTAGTTCCAATTCTCCTTGTTTGTTGCCCATGCTTTGTGCATTAGTATAGAAACATTTTAGTTTGTGATAGGTTTCTCTTTCTCCAATATTTTTATTAATTGGATTCTTTTGTCTTTGTTCTTCCTTTCCACTTCTAATAGCAGAGTTCTCAATAGCATTTGTCAGGTGTTTGGCTTTTTCTGGTCTTTTGCTTCCCTTCCCATGTTGTTCTAGTTTAAAGCTCTCCTTACAAGTGTAGCAAGGCGACTTCCAAATACATGCTTTCCAGTCTTCGTAAGGTGCACCCCATCTCTAGCAAGTAGTCCATCGTATAAGTAATTCACTCCGTGATCCAGAAATCCAAATCGTTGCTGACGGCACCATCGACGTAGCCAGTTGTTCACCTGCAGAATCTTATTCCACCTCCATGTTCCATGGCCATCCACTGGGAGGATGGAAGAGAAGACCACCTGCGCTCCCAGTTCTTTCACTTTCTTGCCTAAGTCTTCAAAGTCTCTGCAGATGGTTTCCAGGTCATTTCTTACGGTGTCATTTGTCCCCACATGTAGTAGCAGGAATGGGTAGTCATCTGTAGGTCTGAAGAGTCCTGATATCCTGTCAGACACATCTTTAATTTTTGCACCTGGAAGACAGCACATTTCTCTTGAAGTTATATCCGGTCTGCAGATAGCGGCCTCTGTTCCTCTCAACAGGGAATCCCCCATGACCACCACTCTCCGTTTCTTCTTCACAACATTTTTCTTTCTCCATCCAGGAGGACTCTGAAGGCGTACAAGGTTGCTGTTTGTTGGCAAAGTCTTATCCTGATGTATTTCTTCATCGTTTTCCTGCGTGAGAGCCTGGTACTGGTTCCTGAGCAGTATGTTTGCTGACTGCCTCCTGATCCTCCTGCTTCTCTGGGTCACATGTCTCCATTCCTCTGTTTCTTCAGGTGCACTTCGAATTTCTTCTCTTTCTGTAACATGAAGAGATAATTCTGCTCTGTCCAAGAACTCTTCACCTTCCTTAATGATCTTCAACGTAGCTAACCTCTCTTCGAGATTTTGCAACTTTTCCTCCAACAGGGACACAAGCTTGCATTTGTGGCATGTGAAGTTTGGCTTTTCCACTGGTAAGTCTGTGAACATGTAGCAAGAAATGCAGCTTACCAAATGGCTCCTGGCCTCTTCCATATTGAGATTTCTTAAAAACGATGAAAGATGAGCCAAAATTTCCTCTTTTCAGCTGCAACGGCCAAAACCCAGTGATCGTTGAGCTCGCGGAGACTCTTCACTTATCCCAGAAGGCACTGGGAATATGCAAATGATCTCCTCAAGACTCTTCCCCTGGTTTTCCGATGTCCTCTTTTCAGCTGCAACGGCCAAAACCCAGTGATCGTTGAGCTCACGGAGACTCTTCACTTATCCCAGAAGGCACTGGGAATATGCAAATGATCTCAAGACTCTTCCCCTGGTTTTTAGTTAGGGACAGGCTGCTGTTCAAGACTGAGGGACAGTTAAAGAGTGATTTTACAAATCACATTGTGCTTTACCCAGGCTACATTCTCAATAAGTGTAGCTTTCTTTTGCCTTGCAGCAGCGTTAGTCACAGCTGTCTGCAAGGTCTGTGTGAGTGCAGCTCATGCTGTGTAGTGTGTCCTGCAGGCACGTCTGCTTGTAGGCCGCTCAGCGTGTCACTGCCTCATACAAATTTTTTTTTTTTCTTACTGCAAATTTTTCGTTCTCCTATTAGTGTGCATCCATCCTTATCCATATACGTTGGTTGCAAACACTATAGGATTAGAGAGCGGAGCCTTTCTGCAGCCTTTCAGTGCTAGTGCCCAATTCTCTGCACTGTTCACGGCTGTCTGAGAGGTCTCTGTGTGAGTGCAGCTCACGCTGTAGTGTGTCCTGCAGGCACATCTGCTTGTAGGCTGCTCAGTGTGCGTCACTGCCTCATACATATTTTTCTTTTATTGCAGCTCATTTTTCATTAATTCTCCTATTAGTGTGCATCCATCCGTATCCATCTACATTGGTTGGTTTCAAACACTATATAGGAGTAGATAGAGGAGCCTTTTTGCTGGCTTGTGCCCTGCAGGTGCAGCCAGATTAGTATTACCCTATTTTTTGGAGCCTCATCTTTTGTATTGTAGGTTACCTTCCTGCATTGTAATAGCTCCAAAAAGTTTGTGATACTATCGCTTTCAAATCTTTTGTCGCATCCTTTTTGTTTTTTTGAAAAAAAATAAATAAATAAATAAAGTTCACCAAACACTCCACTTGACAGTTGTGTAGGCCACATTAGCTCCTATTAAAGTGTAGTCCACACACTTTATAAAATTAGTGTTTCTTATACCTGTTAGCAGCTGTTCAGGAATAAGCACACTAAGTCCCACCTTTCTACTTTTCTGCCTATCTTTATCAGACTACCAAGATGAAGAAGGCAGGGAGTAAGGCATGTGGTCGTGGGCATGGAGTTGCAGCAGGGAGAGGACGTGGGGATTCAGCAGGGAGAGGACATGGGGATTATGTGCCTGCTGCGGGCACCAGTGAGTCAGTATCCCCCAGTTTTACCAGGCAACAGTCCTTTATGCGCAGCTTTGTAGGACCTCGCCGTACCCCACTGCTGTGTGATGAACAAATTGAAGCCTTTGTCAGATGGAAGGCAGCTAACGCATCGACTTCAATGACTTCCATGTCCTCTCAGGGCCAGGGCACTGAAGAGCAACCATCTGTCTCTTCACCACCTGCCAAATTGCCCAGGCAGTCAGAGAGCCCTGGACAGGAGCCATCACAGTCTCTACTTCTGTTCTCTGAATCTGTTGGTTTGGAAAGAGGGGGCCAGCCAAGCAGCATTCAAGAATGTGAAGAAGAGGGAGTATGCAGTGATGCGCAACTGCTTTGTCCCTCTGAATCTGAAGAGGCAGGTGGGCCAGTGCCTATGGTCAGCACACCTCAGTACGCATCAGATGATGATGAGACTTAGGTGCCATTTTCTGGTGCGTACGGTGCTGGCGAGACTACCCAGGAGAAGCAAGTGTTTGAAGAGGGGAGTGTAGATGATGAGGTCCTTGACCCATCATGGCGTGAGGAACAGGAAGGTGGTGGGAGCAGCTCTGAGGAAGAGATTCCCCGAACGGCCAAAACAGGAGGGAGAGGGAGGGCGCAGACTTGGTTGCCTGTAGCCTCCACTTCGGCATCCGTTAGGAGCATTCCTCTTCCAAAAGCCAAAACGGGCGCTCCCAAGACTTGCAGTGCATCGTCCTTTTTTGACACAGTTGCAGATGACATTTGCTTTGTCAAATGCAAGCTGTGTCATCAGAAAGTCAAAAGAGGGAAAAGTGTCAGCAACCTCAATACCACAAATATGTGGAAACATGTGCGGACCAAGCACATGGTGGAGTTACAACGACACACTGAAGACGTAGGCCAACCTACAGCACCACCTACCACCTCTTCAGCTCGTGTTGTAGCCTCTTCCTTCAGCTCACACACAGCTGGTTCGGCTTCCTCACAGGATCGCCATGGAAGAAACTCTGGCACTGTTGTCCAGAGACCCAGTGACATTCCACCCACAGCACCACGTTCCCGTTCATCCTCACACTCCCAGGCCACTCTACAGCCATCGGTAGCACAGGCATGGGAGAAAAGGTGGCCATACTCGGTAAACCATCCCCGAGCATAGGCTCTGAATGCTGGCATTGCAAAGCTCCTGGCCCTTGAAATGCTCTCATTCAGGTTGGTGGAGACAGACACCTTCAGGAACTTCATGGCATTGGCAGTCCCACAATACACCGTGCCCAGCTGCTTTTATTTCAGCAGGCAAGCCGTATCTGCCCTGCAAAAGCATGTGGAGGGAAAAATTAAACATGTGCTACTAAACGCCGTCAGTAGCAAGGTCCACCTGACCACCGATGCGTGGACCAGTACCCATGGACAGGGACGATACCTTTCCCTCACTGCCCATTGGGTCAATGTTGTGGAGCCAGGTACAGATCTGGAGAGTGGCGCTCTACGTGTTCTGCCAACTCCAAGGATTGCAGGAATCCAGTCTGTACACATTGACTCCTCCTCATACTCCAGTTCCTCAGAATCAGCGCTGCAGGAGCCTGTTACGACCGATATGAGCACAGCCGTGGCCAAACGTCAACAGGCCGTACTGAAATTAATTTCATTGGGGAATCGAAGCCACACAGCGCAGGAGCTCTGGAATGCCATCAAGCAGGAGAGCGACGTGTGGTTTGTGCCAGCGAATCTCCAGCCAGGCTTGGTAGTGTGTGACAATGGCTGAAATCTGGTGGCAGCTCTGGGCCTAGGCAAACTCACTCACATCCCATGTCTGGCACATGTGCTCAACTTGGTCATGCAGAGCATTCTGAGGGACTATCCGGATCTTGATGCACTACTGCACAAGGTCCTCATAGAGTGCGCTCACTTGCGGCGTTCCAGCATGGCAAGATCGCACATTGCAGCTCTGCAGCGCCGATTACGCCTTCCAGAACATCACATCATATGTGACTTACCCACCAGGTGGAATTCAATGTTACATATGTTGGAGCGGTTGTGTGAGCAGCAGGCAGCAGTAATGGAGTACCAGCTGCAACAGGCGCAAACAAGTCGCACTGTGCGCCGGTCACACTTCAGCACCACTGAGTGGGCCTCTTTGAAGGACATCTGCCATGTTTTGCGTGCCTTCGATGATTCTACGTGGATGGCGAGTGCAGATGATGCACTAGTCAGCATGACTGTCCCCCTTATCTGCCTGCTTCAAAAAACACTGCAAGCACTAAGGGAGGAGGTTTTGGAAGAGGTGGAGGATGAGGAGTCACAAATGTCATCTGCATCTGCACAGTCTGCGCTACGTGGTTCCTCACAAAGGCCTAGGCAGGGGACACTTTGTGAGGAAGATGAGGAGGAGTCAATGGAGGAGGAAGACATCTCGCCAGAGGAGGGAGGTACACAATGCTCTAGTCAGTATGTACAGCGAGGGTGGGGTGATGCAGAGGAGGCAGAGATGACGCCTCTCAAGCAGGGGACAGCATTTCTTCGGCAGTTGGGAGTCTGCAGCACATGGTTGATTTCATGCTGCAGTGCCTGAGAAACTACCACCGCATCGCCCACATTCTCAACACGGCTGATTATTGGGTGTATACCCTCCTAGATCCTCGCTACCGGGACAACTTACAAAGCCTCATAGCACCGTTGAACTCGGAGCATAAAATGCGGGAGTACCAAGAGACACTGGTGCAGTCCACCATGTTCTCCATTCCACCCGAGAGCAGTGCTGCTAGTGCTTTACAAAGCAGCTCTGTGCGTCGAGGCAGTGGAGGAAGCTCTGCACAAAGAGGGAGCAGAGGCAGCGCCTCAGCACAAGGCAAGACCAGTATGGCCAAAATGTGGCAAAGTTTTGTGTGCCCGCCACAAATGTCTACACCATCACAGACGGCTCCAGTCAGCAGGAGGCAACGTTTCCGTCAGATGGTGACAGACTACATGTCTTGCCCTGTCAGTGTACTCCCAGACGGCTCATCCCCCTTCAAGTTTTGGGTCTCTAAGCTGGATACATGGCCAGAGCTTAGCCAGTATGCATTGGAGGTGCTGGCTTGCCCTGCTGCCAGTGTATTATCGGAGCGCGTCATTAGTGCCGCAGGTGGTGTACTAACAGACCGTCGCAAGCGACTATCCTCCGATAATGTTGACCGGCTTACTTTCCTTAAAATGAACAAGGCCTGGATCTCGTCAGAACTTTATTCTTCCTGAATAAATAATTGGTTGGCAACAGTATCCAGGTCTCCTGCTGTGTTCATGTTTCTACCACCTGAACTGTAATCCCTGGGCTTCAACATCGCCAGTTGTTGCTCAGAAGTGCCGTCCGCACAGAGAAAAACACTAGCTCCTATGTAAGTGGGGTTCAGTAACGCCTGCTGCTCCCCTGCTGTGTGGATGGCAATATCTCCTGCTGCCTCCACATACAAAATATATCCTATTCCCAACTTGCTCCAAGTAGGCCTCAGCCTGCTCCATGATTGATCCTGGGCTCCAACATCGCCAGTTGTTGCTCGGAAGTGCCATCCACACAGAGAAAAACACTAGCTCCTGTGTTAGTGGGGTTCAGTAACTCCTGCTGCTCCCCTGCTGTGTGGACGGCAATATCTCCTGCTGCCTCAACATTCAAAATATATCCTATCCTCAACTTGCTCCAAGTAGGCCTCAGCCTGCTCCATGATTGATCCTGGGCTCCAACATCGCCAGTTGTTGCTCGGAAGTGCCGTCCGCACAGAGAAAACACTAGCTCCTGTGTAAGTGGGGTTCAGTAACGCCTGCTGCTCCCCTGCTGTGTGGACGGCAATATCTCCTGCTGCCTCAAAATTATTATTATTATTATTATTATTTATTGTTATAGCGCCATTTATTCCATGGCGCTTTACATGTGAGGAGGGGTATACATAAAAACAAGTACAATAATCTTAAACAATACAAGTCATAACTGGTACAGGAGGAGAGAGGACCCTGCCCGCGAGGGCTCACAATCTTCAAGGGATGGATGATAATACAGTAGGCGAGGGTAGAGCTGGTCGTGCAGCGGTTTGGTCGATCGGTGGTTACTGCAGGTTATAGGCTTGTCGGAAGAGGTGGGTCTTCAGGCTCTTTTTGAAGGTTTCGATGGTAGGTGAGAGTCTGATATGTTGTGGTAGAGAGTTCCAGAGTAGGGGTGATGCGCGAGAGAAATCTTGTATGGGATTGTGGGAAGAGGAGATAAGAGGGGAGTAGAGAAGGAGATCTTGTGAGGATCGGAGGTTGCGTGCAGGAAAGTACCGGGAGACGAGGTCACAGATGTATGGGGGAGACAGGTTGTGGATGGCTTTGTATGTCATGGTTAGGGTTTTGTAATGGAGTCTCTGGGCAATTGGGAGCCAGTGAAGGGATTGACAGAGGGGAGAAGCTGGGGAATAGCGGGGGGACAGGTGGATTAGTTGGGCAGCAGAGTTTAGAATAGATTGGAGGGGTGCGAGAGTGTTTGAGGGGAGGCCACAGAGCATGAGGTTGCAGTAGTCAAGGCGAGAGATGATGAGGGCATGGACTAGGGTTTTTGCAGATTCTTGGGTGAGGAATGAACGGATGCGTGAAATATTTTTGAGTTGAAGTCGGCATGAAGTGGAAAGGGTTTGGATATGTGGTTTGAAGGAGAGATCAGCATCAAGGATTACTCCGAGGCAGCGAGCTTGTGGGACTGGGGAGAGTGGGCAGTCATTTACTGTAATTGATAGGTTCGTAGAGGGGGTCACGTGAGATGGGGGAAAGATGATGAATTCTGTTTTGTCCATGTTGAGTTTCAGATATCTAGTGGAGAAGAAGGATGAAATAGTGGACAGACATTGAGGGATTCTGGTTAGTAGGGAGGTGATATCTGGTCCAGAGATGTAGATCTGTGTGTCATCAGCATAAAGATGATACTGAAAGCCATGAGATTCTATGAGCTGTCCCAGGCCAAAGGTGTAAATAGAGAACAGCAGGGGCCCAAGGACTGAACCTTGTGGGACTCCGACAGATAGGGGGCGAAGTGAGGAGGTGGTGTGTGAGTGGGAGACGCTGAATGTCCGGTCTGTTAGGTATGATGAGATCCAGGAGAGGGCCAAGTCTGTGATGCCGAGGGATGAGAGGGTCTGTAATAATAGGGAATGGTCCACTGTGTCAAAGGCAGCCGACAGGTCCAGGAGGAGGAGGACAGAGTAGTGTCGCTTGCTCTTGGCAGTTAAGAGGTCATTGGTGACCTTAGTAAGGGCAGTTTCAGTGGAGTGGTGTGACCGGAAGCCAGATTGTAAGCGGTCGAAGAGGGAGCAAGAAGAGAGATGGGAGGACAGTTCAAGGTAGACGTGTTGTTCCAGTAGCTTGGAGGCGTATGGGAGAAGTGATATAGGGCGATAGCTAGATACAGAGGATGGGTCAAGAGAGGGCTTTTTGAGGATAGGTGTGATGGAGGCATGTTTAAAGCTTGAGGGGAAAACACCAGTTGTTAGTGATAGGTTGAAGAGATGGGTTAGGGTTGGGATGAAGACTGTGGTGAGGTTTGGGATGAAGTGGGATGGGATCGGGTCGAGTGCACAGGTGGTGAGATGTGATCTTGAGAGTAGAGTGGAGAGTCGATCTTCTGTAATGGTGGAGAAGTTGGTTTTGAAGGTGGAGGGCTGGGAAGTCGGGAGGAAGGGCTCTGGGGGTTGTTGACCAAAACTGTCCCTGATGTTATCAATTTTCTGCTTGAAAAATGAGGCAAAGTCTTCAGCTGAGATGAGTGGGGAGGGAGGAGGTGCTGGGGGGCGGAGGAGAGAATTGAAGGTGTTGAATAACTGTTTAGGGTTGTGAGACAGGGAGGATATGAGAGATGAGAAGTAGGTTTGTTTAGCTGTGGCGAGTGTGGTCTTGAAAGTAGTGAGGGACTGTTTGAATGCGATGAAGTGCTCGTTGGAGTGGGATCTTTTCCATCTGCGCTCAGCAGCCCTGGAAGCTCGCCTCAGCTCTTTGGTCAGGCTGGTGTGCCAGGGCTGTCTGTTGATTTTGCGAGTTTTGGTATGTGTAAGTGGGGCAGCGGATTCCAAAGCTACAGCTATTGTGGTGTTATATAGAGCGGCAGCGTCATCCGCATTGTGTAAGGAACTTATATCTGTAAGAGGGAGGAGGGATTCAGAGAATGAGTGTAGGTCAAGGTGTTTAAGATTCCTGCGAGGGTGTGAAAGTTTGTGGGGTGGGGATTGTAGACATGGAGTGAAGAGGGAAGAGAATGTGAGCAGGTTGTGGTCAGAGAGAGGAAGAGGTGAGTTAGAGAGGTTAGATAGGGAGCAGAGGCGGGTGAAGATGAGGTCCAGTGTGTGGCCATCTTTGTGGGTGGCTGTAGAAGACCATTGAGTGAGGCCGAAGGAGGAAGTGAGAGATAGAAGTTTAGTGGCAGCTGAGAGGGAAGTGTCAATGGGGATGTTGAAGTCGCCCATGATGATGGTAGGGATGTCCGCGGAAAGGAAATGAAGTAACCAGGTGGTGAAGTGGTCAAAGAAGGTGGTGGCTGGCCCTGGGGGGCGGTAGATGACAGCCAGTTGGAGGTTGGAGGGGGAGTAGATGCGCACAGAGTGCACCTCAAAGGAAGGGAGGGTAACAGAGGGTGGCAGTGGGATTGGGGTGAAGGAGCAGGTATCTGACAGGAGAAAACCAACTCCTCCACCATGTTTGCTGCTGGGGCGGGGGGTGTGAGAAAGGTGGAAGCCGCCATACGAAAGTGAAGCAGGAGAGGCTGTGTCAGAAGGGGTGAGCCAGGTTTCGGTGATGGCGAGGAAGGAGAGTTTGGTAGTAACAAAAAGATCATGGATGTAGGAAAGCTTGTTGCAGACAGAGCGAGCGTTCCACAGAGCTCCTGTTAGTGGGACTGGGGAAGCGGGGGCTGGGTGAATGGGTATAAGGTTGGAGAGGTTACGGAAGGTTGTGATAGAGTGTGGATGGGAGGTAGAAATGACTGTGGGAATGTGGTGAGGAGGACCAGGATTTGGAGAGATATCACCAGCAGTGAGAAGGAGCAGAGAAAGTGTTAGCAGGTGGGAGCAGGAGAGGGCATGAGGGGGCTGTCTGTGTTTGGAGACAGAGGATTGTATGTTAAGGAACAGTTTTGAGGCGGAGGTGAGGTGGATGGGGAGGATTGAAGAAGAGATGAACAGTTCCTTACTAGGAGTAGGGATTAGGGGAATTAGCAGTCCCAATTACCAATTACCAAGTACCAATTTTGAATTAAATTCAAAATATATCCTATTCCCAACTTGCTCCAAGTAGGCCTCAGACTACTCCATGATTGATCCTGGGCTCCAACATCGCCAGTTGTTGCTCGGAAGTGCCATCCGCACAGAGAAAAACACTAGCTCCTGTGTAAGTGGGGTTCAGTAACGCCTGCTGCTCCCCTGCTGTGTGGACGGCAATATCTCCTGCTGCCTCCACATACAAAATATATCCTATTCCCAACCTGCTCCAAGTAGGCCTCAGACTGCTCCATGATTGATCCTGGGCTCCAACATCGCCAGTTGTTGCTCGGAAGTGCCGTCCGCACAGAGAAAAACACTAGCTCCTGTGTAAGTGGGGTTCAGTAACGCCTGCTGCTCCCCTGCTGTGTGGACGGCAATATCTCCTGCTGCCTCAACATTCACACTACTACTGATTTCAAACTTGCTCCAACTAGGCCTCTGGCTCCACTCTGTCTCTAGTATTTCCCCAGGCCTCCAACACCGCCAGTTGCTGCTCAGAAGTGGCGTCTGCACATTCAACACTTGTTCCTGTGTTAGTGGGGTTCAGTAACGTCAGCTGATCCCCTGATGTGTGTCCGGCAATGTCTCCTGCTCTCTCCACATTCCCACTACTAGTACTAGTACCAGTAGAGTAACGAGTATAATTGAAGTCAATGGGAAAGCTGAGCATTTTTCCGGCAGACCCTACAAACAGGACTGAGGAGCAGTGAAAATGTTCAAAAGAATGGGAAAATTGCTTAATGGAAGAAGAACAGCATGGGGAAGAACTATGATTCCCAGATCGCTGCTGAGAACAATGGTGTTACACTTTTACTCCACTTTAAGGAGTGAAAATAAAACATTCAAAACCAACAAGAAATTGCTTTGTACAGGAAAAAATGTTAAGAGACAGTTTTTACTGTATAATGACTTGTATATAAGGAACATTTTTTAAAAAAAATAGCAAAAATATAACATTTAAGTAAACCAAAATTGATTTTTAAAATATGAAATTTCAGTTGAATTTATGAAGAAAGCAAGTACTGCCAAAAATTAGAGACTTAGATGGACTCAGATACACCCTATATTAGACATGAAGGAGGGCCTCATACACATTCTGTTCAAATTGTCATGCATTAGTACTCATAGACTCATAAAGGCTATGCACTTTTGAGGCTTATATACCAAGGAAATGTACTCCAGACCATGGAATACTCTATGGGTGAGCAATAGAATACCAAGAAGGGTATGGGCACACGTTGCGTAAAATTTCTGCACCATTTCAGCATCTCTTGGCAGGAAAACTGTAACTGCAAAATGCGCATTTTTGGTGTGTTTAGGTGCGTTTTTGACTGCATTTTTGATTAATTGGAGTGAAGCCAATAGTGAAAAACGCTGGGCAAAAATGCACAGAGAATTGACATGCAGCAGATTATTTTCTACACCAATTCTGCAAGTCAAAAATACCCAAAGTGTGTATGACACATAAGTTTTCTGATTCACTTTGAAAGGCATTAAGTTTTGCAACAAATCCATGTAGAAAAACACGACGAAAATGCACCAAATCTGCAACATGTGCGCACAGCTTAAATTTTTGAAGACATTGTTTGAGGCTTTTATAACAAAGAAATGAACTCCAGACCACAGAATAGTCTATGGGTGAGCAATATAAAAATTTTTGAACAAACTTTTTGATGCTTTTAATGGCAATGAAATGTACCCAAGAAAATGTAATATCCTATAGGTAAGCAATATAATACCAAGTCATTTTTAACAAGTTTTTTAAGGCTTTTATAACAGCAAAATGGACTCCAGACCATATAAGTCTATGGGTGAAAAAATATAATACTAATAAATATGGAACAAGTTTTTGGAGGCTTATATCGCAATCAACAGTACCCTAGAAGATGTAATACCCTATGGGTGAATAATATGATACCAATACATTTGAAGCTAGATTTTGGAGGCTTTATAGCAATGAAATATACTCACGAAGATGTAATACCCTACCAGTCAAGCTGGTACACAGTCAGATTAAAGGACAGTCCAAAAACAATGGAGTCATAGTAGGTAAATATGGTTAATATATTAACCAGGTAGAAATGTATATCTATAAATTATCCAAAAGGAAAGCAAAATATACAAATAACAATGTGCAAAAAAAATTGTCTGTGAGTATGTACCACAAACAAAGTGTACAAATGTACAGTGGATGACATGATCAGGTAGATCCACTTCCTAGTCTCTTACCGCATGTCTTACATATTTTCTAAATGCTAGGTCTCTTGAAACCAAGTTTATTTTTCATTTTAAAAAAATGGTCACCTGCAGCAGTTACAGTGTTTTTTGGAGTTTAATACCACTGTCATATCACAGAAAGCATGTAAAAGTGTATGGATGACAAATTTAATCGCAAAAATTTCTCAACTCTTTTTTGAAGTGTTATATAGCATTGAAATGTACCACAAAGCATTTCATAGTATGAGTGAGAAATTGAATCCAGAAAATGTTTCAAAGCTTTTTGTGAGTGTTATATAACACCAAAACGTACAACAAAGCACACAATACTTTATGAATGAGTAAATGGATCCAGAAAATGTTTCAAAGCTTTTTTGGACTGTTATGTGCCACCAAAATGTACACAGAGCACGTAATAGTATATGGATGAGTAACTGAATATAAAAAATGCAACTCTTTTTTGGACTGTTATATAATACCGAAATGTACCACAGAGCACATAATTGTATACTGTATGGATGACTACTTGAATACTGAAAAATGTTTCAATGCTTTTTAAGAGTGTTAACATCGAAATGTGCCATAGAGCACATAATACTCTATGCATGAGTAATTGAATATAGAAAAATATTTTACATTTTTTTGGAGTGTTATATAACACAGAAATATACCACAAAGCACATAATACTCTATGGATGATATTATAGTACATTTTTTACTCCAAAAAGAAATTGTGGTCAGCTGCCACAGCAATATATTTAGCAACGGACTGCAAAGCCCTAATCCCTGCCTAAACACTGTATTCAACCACCCTCCCTGCTCCTGAAATTTTCTCTTCCTCCCTAAGTTAAATGCAGAATGTATCTGATACAAAAAGCAAAGCACAAAATTACCTCATTCAAGAATTGTTAGTATGATGGTTCAGCTTCAGTATCAGTACAAGACTCTGATTTGTTAAACCGTGCTCACACCTTGACAAGCACTTTCCTACTCCAATAAGAACTGTTAGAGAGGCGTCATTGTGCCAAGTCTGGCAGCACCGGTCCTTTAATAACCCCCTGATAATGTCATACAGTCAGCCAATCAAAGTAATTCCACTATGACAATGACTACGGCATTATAGTGACTCACATGTACAGTCATATGTAAAAGTTTGGGCACCCCTATTAATGTTAACCTTTTTTCTTAATAGCAATTTTGGTTTTTGCAACAGGTATTTCAGTTTCATACATCTAATAACTGATGGACTCAGTTATATTTCTGGATTCAAATGAGGTTTATTGTACTAACAGAAAATGTGCAATCTGCATTTAAACAAAATTTGACCGGTGCAAAAGTATGGGCACCCTTATCATTTTCTTGATTTGAACACTCCTAACTACTTTTTACTGACTTCCTGAAGCACTAAATTGGTTTTGAAACCTCATTGAGCTTTGAACTTCATAGCCAGGTGTATCAAATCATGAGAAAAGGTATTTAAAGTGGCCACTTGCAAGTAGTTCTCCTATTTGATTCTCCTATGAAGAGTGGCATCATGGGCTCCTCAAAACAACTCTCAAATGATCTGAAAACAAAGATTATTCAACATAGCTTTTCAGGGGAAGGATACAAAAAGTTGTCTCAGAGATTTAACCTGTCAGTTTCCACTGTGAGGAACATAGTAAGGAAATGGAAGAACACAGGTACAGTTCTTGTTAAGCCCAGAAGTGGCAGGCCAAGAAAAATATCAGAAAGGCAGAGAAGAAGAATGCTGAGAACAGTCAAGGACAATCCACAGACCACCTCCAAAGACCTGCAGCATCATCTTGCTGCAGATGGTGTCACTGTGCATCGGTCAACAATACAGCGCACTTTGCACAAGGAGAAGCTGTATGGGAGAGTGATGCGAAAGAAGCCGTTTCTGCAAGCACGCCACAAACAGAGTCGCCTGAGGTATGCAAAAGCACATTAGAACAAGCCAGTTACATTTTGGAAGAAGGTCCTGTGGACTGATGAAACAAAGATTGAGTTGTTTGGTCATACAAAAAGGCGTTATGCATGCGCTGTATTGTTGACCGATGCACAGTGACACCATCTGCAGCAAGATGATGCTGCAGGTCTTTGGAGGTGGTCTGTGGATTGTCCTTGACTGTTCTCAGCATTCTTCTTCTCTGCCTTTCTGATATTTTTCTTGGCCTGCCACTTCTGGGCTTAACAAGAACTGTACCTGTGTTCTTCCATTTCCTTACTATGTTCCTCACAGTGGAAACTGACAGGTTAAATCTCTGAGACAACTTTTTGTATCCTTCCCCTGAAAAGCTATGTTGAATAATCTTTGTTTTCAGATCATTTGAGAGTTGTTTTGAGGAGCCCATGATGCCACTCTTCATAGGAGAATCAAATAGGAGAACTACTTGCAAGTGGCCACTTTAAATACCTTTTCTCATGATTTGATACACCTGGCTATGAAGTTCAAAGCTCAATGAGGTTACAAAACCAATTTAGTGCTTCAGGAAGTCAGTAAAAAGTAGTTAGGAGTGTTCAAATCAAGAAAATTATAAGGGTGCCCATACTTTTACACCGGTCAAATTTTGTTTAAATGCAGATTGCACATTTTCTGTTGGTACAATAAACCTCATTTGAATCCAGAAATATAACTGAGTCCATCAGTTATTAGATATATGAAACTGAAATAGCTGTTGCAAAAACCAAAATTGTTATAAAGAAAAAAGGTTAACATTAATAGGGGTGCCCAAACTTTTACATATGACTGTATTCCCAGCATGCTTGATGATAGTGTAACAGGTGCCAAACATGTGGGATGGAAATTTGGAGTTTGAAATTGAGCAGAGGACAATATTTGTCGAGTGCCGAGCACATATGAGCATCCAGATACTAAAGTGATATCCTAGAGCACATTTGCTCATCCCTCATTCTAATGTAATAAACTTGCAGGTGCTGGGTATGTCACCAAGGAATCAAGACAGATCAAAAGTTAAAGGGTTTTATTTACAGGGATATGATACTTCTCGCAGGGAGAAAGCAGTGGGGGATAAAATGGTTTTAAAGCAGTATATGAAACAGTCAAAAAGAATAACAGTTAGAATCAGGTGTTCTTGGAACTTATCAGTCTGCTGAGTACTTACTTGTAGGGTCGTCTTCTCCTGTGTCGGTGCCGTCAGCAGCGGCACTTTTCGTCTCTCTAGTCGATGTAGGCTTGTAGTCTCTAAGGACCCACAACAGGGGACTTGGGGGTTAATGAAGAAAGGCAGGGGGAACACAAGGCATTCTGGGTCCCCCTGCTATGAGTCTATGCTTCAAAACTAGAAGTCTCTCAGCAGGTACAGTGCTCTATGTCTCTATAAGTCTCTCAACAGGAGTCAGAGGCTCTGCACCAACACCACAGGTACCAGACTACACACGGGGGTCACTGTCTCTCTGCACAGGGGTCAGAGCGCACCTCTCCAGTCACTGCAGGCTCTGGTCTCAAGTACTCACAAGATGCAGTCTCTGCACAGTCCCCCTGGATTTGTCCTCTGAACAGGAGTTCTCTCTTCTCCCCTGCATGCAGCTGCAACCTGCCCTGTCCCCTGCACACACTGCTCTGAGCTTCACGTGCTCTCAGGCTGCCCTCCTTCCTGGTCCTCTCTCCTCCCAGCAGTCACATGACCCAGCACATCCAGGGCAGAAAGTCTTCCCCCTAGCAAGCCTGCTGTCTGGCTAAGTGGTTCCAGATCAGGAGCGGAGAAGGTAACCCCCTCTGAGTCCTCATGGCCTTCACCCCCTTACATTCCCCCTCTCTTTTCGCTCGCCATTCCACGGGCGAGAATTTCTGAAGTACCTTTTGACAATCTTCCAATCCCTACACAATCTGCTGCCAGATTAACTCATCCTGATTGTATCGAATGGGGGTACACCAGCCGTTGAACGTTCAGAGCATCTCAATTCAGCAGGGGCCATGGTGTCAGTTGCTGTGGGAGGAACGGGATTCTGGGCCACTTCCAGCACATTGGTAGTTTCAGGCACCAGCCCTGTTTCCGCATCCCCTGGGGGAAATTGGATATCTTCCTCATCTTCACCATTAACATTAACCACTGGTATGGCTGGTGGAGGCACTGGAGCCAATGGAACTGGTTCAGGATCTTGAGACAAACAAGGATGCAGCATTTTCAGATGCAGCGTGCCAGTGGGGGCCCCTTCATCTGTTTCCAGACAGACCTCGTAAACGGGACCCTTTCTGCCAAGTCGCCACCTCACCCTGTACAGTCTTTTCTCCCACCAACACTCTAATTTGTTGTGTGCGTGCTTTTTCCTCACCAGGACTCTATCTCCAGGCCACAGAGCTTTCCCCTTTTGAGGAGTGACTTGAGAATTTTCCACAGCCAATTCTGTACTAGATGATGGATAGTCTGTAGCCAACGACGGTGTTTTTGAACCCAGGAGTACACTTCCGTCCGTGGGTAGTCCTCCTCGGGCTCCAACTTTGCTAACTCCTTCCTGGACCGCCCAAAGAACAGAGAGTAGGGTTTGAAGCCAGTGGTGCTCTGTTTCCGATTGTTATATACCCACACCAACTCAGTCCAATGGGCCTTCTGTTCCTCTTCCAGAGTTCTCAGCATTTGGATGAGGGTGCGGTTAAATCTCTCACAAGTTCCGTTTCCCTGTGGATGATAAGGAGTTGTCCGGGACTTATTGATCTTGTACAGCTGGTGCAGCTCACCTTTCCGAGGAAGCAGGCCCCCTAATCAGAATGGATGAGTTTTGGGCACCCGTACACCTGAATGAAGTGTTTGCAGCTTGCGTGAGCAGCAGACTAGGCAGTCTGGTCTCATGTAGGTGTCACTGCGGCAAACTTAGTAAAATGGTCATCACTAAACAGTGCTCATAGCCTTGGTGCGCGGGTACAATTGTCAGGTAATCTATGGCCAGCAGGTCCTTAGGGCCAGAGGACTTCACCGTCTCTGTGGGGGCCCATTGTTCCGGTGGTTTGACTATTTCACAACTCCGACATTGTTGGCAGACCCTTTCCATGACGTTCCTCAGATTGGAAGGATAAAACAGGCGCTACAACCACTGGAATGTTTTCTCGGGCCCGAAGTGTGCTCCTTTTTCATGCGCTTCTGTAGCCACCTGGTCTACCAGGGACGAGGGAATAACCGTCTGCCAGGCAAGGCCGAGTTCTGATTGGAGGAACATTTTTCTGTGCAGTATACCATCCCACAACTGTAGTCTTTCCCACCGATGCAGCATCTTCAGCATCTCTGGTGAGGCAGACCTCCTCTCGCTTTGGCTAGGTCCCTGTCTAGACACAACCCACCGTCTAAACTGGGCTATCTCCTCATCCTCCTGCTGTATTCAGACCCCCTCATCGTGGGGCTGTTCCAGCAAATTCACACGGGCCTCTTCCTGACCAGTTTCCCATGTAGCTGCCACCGTCCTGGCAGTCTCTCCAAAATCCGTGACTTCCACAGCCTCCAGTTCTTCATCCCAACTGGGCGCTGGTTTGCAATAATTCACTCAAGAAAGGGCATCAGCATGAACATTCTCTGATCCTCTCCTGTAGGAGATTCTGTATCGGTACTTGGCCATCCGGGCTACCAAATGTTGTTCTAGAGCCTCTAACTTGATGGTCTCTAGATGAGCCAACGGATTGTTATCCGTACGTACAGTACATGAACTTCTGAGCCAGCCAGATACTCCGCAAACTTCTCAGTCATCGCCCACACCAGCGCCAACAGCTCCAGCTTGAATGAACTGTAGTTTTCTGGATTTCTCTCCGAGTCATGTAAAGACCAACTGGCGTAGGCTATGATACTCTCTTTTCCGGCCTGCATCTGGGATAGCACTGCTCCAAGCCCCTGTAAACTCCCATCAGTGTGTAAGATGAATGGTTGCAAGAAGTTAGCATAAGCCAGCACAGGGGCCTCCGTCAAAGCCTTCTTCAGAGCTAGGAATGCTTCTTCCTGATGCTTTCGCCACTGTATGTTCTTGTTTTTGGCACACAAGGGTGCTCCCCTCAACAGCTCCAGAAGAGGATTTGCAAGGCGGGTAAAGTCTTTTACGAAGCATCGAAAGTATCCGGTGAGTCCGGTGAATGCACGCACATCTTTCACAGTTTTTGGGGTCGGTCACTCTTGTACCGCAGCAATCTTCTCCTGAGAAGGCTTCACTCCCTCAGCTGAAACAACATGCCCCAAGTATTCAATCTCAGCCCGGAAGAGGTGACACTTCTGGAGTTTCACTTTCAACGCATACCTCTGTAGCCGACTCAGAACCTGCTCCAGCCTCTGCAGATGCTCTTCAAAGGTGGGGGCAAAGACGATGATATCATCCAAGTAGATCAAAGTGGCTTCAAAGTTCAGGTCTCCAGACATCTCTCTATGAGGCATTGAAACATTCCTGGGGCATTGGCTAGGCTGAAGGGCATGCGGTCAAATTCATACAATCCCATCGGAAGGATGAAAGCTGTCTTGGCTCGATCTCATTGTTTGGACATTGGTACTTGCCAGTAACCACTGGCCAGATCTAACGTGGAAAAGTACCTGGCATTCCCTAGCACCGACAGGGACTCCTCTATCTTCACCAGTGGATACGAGTCTCGCAGTGTACTAGCGTTGAGCCGGCAGTAGTCCACACAGAAACGTAGGTACCAGTCCTTCTTCCTCACCAACACTATGGGGGCAGCCCACGGATTCTGACCTCACGTATCACCCCCTTCCTCAACATCTGCAACAGCATCCCCTTTACCTCTTGGTACATCTATGGAGGTATCTGACCGTACCGCTCCCAGATTGGTGCTGCATCCCCGGTGGGTATCTCATGGGTGATGGCCGTGATGCGCCCAAAGTCGTTTTCGTTCTTCTTGAACACATCCTAGTATTTTCCGAACAAGGCTTCCACCTGTGGCACCTGCTGAGGGGTCAGTTCTGTGTGCTCTGCCCTCATGTGTTCCAGTATCCGTCGCCCCTCTTACAGCAATTTGGGGTCCGGGGCTGCCGCCGCCTTGACGGTCACTAACCACGGATCTTCTGACCTTGCAGTCAGCTGTACTCTCTCAGTGGGGATCAGCTCGTCTGGGAGACCCAGGATGTGGGCGACTTCACTCTTGGGGGGTAAAGTTACATCAGTTTTCCCCAAATTTAAACATTGTACGAGGACAGTGCCATCCCGCAAGGTAGCCAGGGTCCATGCGACCATTACTCCCAACGGCAACTGTTCAACTCCGCTGGGCTCAATTTGAACCTCCACCCCCTCCAGGGGAATACCAGCTCGGACAGGCAGGGGCAGCACAGTCTGTCCAGGGGGCAATAACCGATTAATGGAGGTTGGTGCGATGACTTTGCCAAGTTCCTTCCGGTCACCATATGCTTCCCGGGCCTGAGCTGTCCATATCAATTGCTGAAAGACCTTCCTCTGAGGGGTTTGGTCGCTCCATTGCTGCAGGAACTGCTCCAGAGACTCATTAAACAGAAGGCTCCTGAGATCTTTAAGCACATTTATGCCCAGGGTCACAGTATGGTCCTTAGCTGCTTCTCCATGCGACTGGAATGGGTAAGTGGTTAGCCGTCATAAGTTTGATCACTGGGCCCCATTCTGGCTATAGTGCCTCCATGAAGTGATGGCAAAAATATCCTTCAGGCATGGTGATCACTTGCGGCCAGTGCTTTTCCATTGATTTCTGCCCAGACCAGGGGGCACGTGGAAACAAGGCTGGTGGGACTTCTGCTACTCTTCCTCCAATCTTCACGCTCCAGGCGGCGTCCCTCGGGCTCGGAGTCACCTTTTTTAATGTATGGTGCGAGGATGGTCGGCTCCACTGGGGACACCACTGGGCGATGTGGCCGGGCTCTCCACAGGTATAACACATACGAAGGCTTCTCCTCCGGGTAGTATCAATCTCATGTCGGGGGGCAGCTTCCCTGTCCCATACCATAGGGACGGGGCTCTATCGCCCGAGTTCTTCTTGAGGCCGCCATTTCTTCACGGACCTGTCTAATCTCCATCTTCAGGTCTTCCACCCATTGAGGGATAGTGTCCGTGGGGGTGATTACCTCCTCGCTCCGCACCTTCCCCACTGGCCCTGATACTCCCTACTCTTGCTCTCATGCACGTGCCTCACTGCCAATTTCAGAGAAAGTAATTTCTGGCTTTACCCGCATGCGCTCTCGCACGGCATGTTTCATCAATATGTCGCGCAAGCCCATCACCAGCTGGTCCCGTAGCACATCGTCAACTGACCCTACACCTCCACTGTCCTTCTGTTTGATGGCGATATGGAGCTCTTGCAGGGTGTTTATAAATTGTGTCACAGTCTCCCCCTCTCTTTGCACCCAGTGAAACAGTCGCATGTGCAGTTCTCCTACATCAGTGGGATCCCATGCGTCTCCTCAAATATGCGCAGCACTTTGTCCAGGGTATCTCTTTCTCGGGGGGACCTAAGCATAACAGAATCCTGTGCCTCCCCCTCCAGGGCCATTAATGCAATCTCTGCCTCTAGGGCCAGTGTCATGGGATGCATCCTCATCAGTCCCCGGATACGCTCTGTCCAACTCCACAACATCACATTACTCCAAGTAAACTTTGTCAGATTATTCAACATGGCTCCCAGGGAAATGCTAGACCTGGAGCCTCCCCAACTGCTTGATCTGCCCCGTCCTCGCTACCGTGTGACATCCTGCCGACTACGCCAAATGTAATAAACGTGCAGGTGCTGGGTATGTCACCACGGAACTGAGACAGATCAAAAGTTAAAGGGTTTTATTTACAGGGATATGATACTCCTTGCAGGGAGAAAGCAGTGGAGGTTAAACTGGTTTTAAAGCAGTGTATGAAACAGTCAAAAAGAAAAACAGTTAGAAACAGGTGTTCTTGGAACTTATCAGTCTGCTGAGTACTTGCTTGTAGGGTCGTATTCTCCCGCGTCGGCGCCGTCAGCAGAGGCACTTGTCATCTCTCTAGTCGCTGAAGGCTCTGCAGTCTCTAAGGACCCACAACAAGGGTCTCGGGGGTTAATGAAGAAAGGCAGGGGGAGCACAAGACATTCCGGGTACCCCTGTTATGAGTCTATGCTTCAAAACTAGCAGTCTCTCAGCAGGTATGGTGCTCTGTGTCTCTATAAGTCTCTCAACAGGAGTCAGGGGCTCTGCACCAACACCACAGGTACCGGGCTATGCACGGAGGTTACTGTCTCTCTGCATGGGGTCAGAGCGCACCTCTCCAGTCACTGCAGGCTCTGGTCTCACTTTCTCACAAGATGCAGTCTCTCTGCACAGTCCCCCTGGTTTTGTCCTCTGAACGGGAGTTCTCTCTTCTCCCCTGCGTGCAGCGGTAACCTGCCCTGTCCCCTGCACACACTGCTCTGAGCTTCGCACGCTCTCAGGCTGCCCTCCTTCCTGTTCCTCTCTCCTCCCAGCAGTCACATGACCCAGCACGTCCAGGGCAGAAAGTCTTCCCCCTAGCAAGCCTGCTGTCTGGCCAAGTGGTTCCAGATCAGGAGCGGAGAAGGTAACCCCCCTCTGAGTCCCCTTGTGCTTCACCCCCTTACACTAACATATACCTTTAAATGAAAAGCATTAAAAGTTATTTTTAGGGTTTTTTCTAGTTGGTTCTTACTAATATTTGAACTCTATTTGCCATGTCATTTAAATACATTTTTTCTTCACTAGAAACCTGCAGCATGTGAAGTGGAAGATAAATTCAATCAAGTATAAGTTAATCCCCTGATAAAATGTTATGCCATCTGTGAGGAAGCTTAATCTTTGGCATAATTGGTCCTTTCAGTAAGACAATAAACCTAAGCATATCTCAAAGTCCACCAAGGTTTGAATTCAGAAAAAGTTTTAAAAGATTATCGACAATTATTATTATAATGATACACTGAGCCCTTACCTATGCCATATGAGCACTAAATCCCCCTAACTTGCATATGAAATAGTTTTTATTTTCTGGAAACTTAACTACCACAATCTATACTACAGGTAAGATTTTTGAAAGGGCTACATAATTTCCATACTTGTATAATTGGTTAAATTAGCTTTCTGGGGTGTGGCAGACTACCATTAAAAAATATAATTGAAATAGGGAATTGCACATCTTTTCACAAGCAAAAAATGGTCAAATTTGAAAATAGTGGATCTAGGAGACTGATTTAGTCTAGAAGGATTGATGATCATGGTTGATCAGTTAGTCTTGTAAATGGATAAACATTGCAGAATACAGTATGTTATTGTGTGATTAAATAAAAGAGTAACTCTAAACCTTTTTATCCATGTGTACGACCCTGATGACAGTGTTCTTGAAGTACCTGTTCAAAATCTTATACGTCTAGTAGTCATTTTTATATTACAGCTCACAGATAACTGAAAGGCCTCTCACATCTTGTTGGCTTTTTAATAACCCCACTCTTACACCACTCATCTGTACTCCACCCAAAAATCATATTTTTATTATGAACAAGCCTTACAGTTTCTCTGAGCTAGACCATGAGTTGATGTCACTAAAGCTTCTTGGTGCACTGTCACTTTATATATATACAGATCCTCTCACTAGGCTCTACCCAACTACACTGCACCTGTGGTATCGTACTTGATTTTTCTTGTTGCACCCGGTCTTCTGTTTAAAATAGTTCTGTCATTGATATGTTTTTTTATTCTTGATTTGCCTTCTATGTATTGAGTTAAATAAATTATTTTTTTTTGTACACAGAAAGATAAATATGTACATTCAATGGAACTAAGGGGCTTAGGCTATGTGCACATGTTGCAGATTCACCTGCGTTTTTTTCCGCATGGAACCGCAGGTAAAACCGCAGGTAAAGTGACCTGCGGTTTTCCTTCGGTTTGGTCTGCAGTTTTGCCCTGCGGTTTCACACTTCTACTATGTTAAAGGTGTGAAATCGCTGCGGAAACCGCCCAAACAATTGACATGCTGCGGTTTGTAAACCGCAGCAAAACCGCGCAGAAAAAAACGCACCGTCAGCACAGCGTTTTTGAAAACCCATAGGGTTTCATTGTACTGTACTTGGTCTGCGGAACTGCTGCATTTCCGCTAGACCAAAACCGCTGCGGAAACTCAGCAGAATCCGCACCGTGTGCACATAGCCTTAGGCTTTCTTGTGAAAAACATACCAATTGTTAGGAGTGGCGGAAGGCACTAAAAAAAATAAATAATTAAAGTGCCTTCGCCACTCAGGGTCCACCGTGCGGCAGGTGATATAACCACTGCTAGAGAGGCAGAGCACTGTGGTGTTAATGTGCACGAGGTTAACTGCACCCAGAGTGCACTGAAGCAAGCTCTGCTGAGGACACAGAGCTGCAAACTTAAAGCACACAAAAATGCTGTGTCTGTTTAAGTCACAGAACAACAGCCATAAAGACACGGTATTACACGGTCACAGGAGTAGCCTTAACTCTCAGAACTAGTCCGAACTAGACCTACCATGAAAAGAGGTGCGAGGTGTCGCAACTGCGAACACTCGAGAAACTGCAATCGCAGCGCGGTGTGAACGGAGCCAAAGAGGAGACATCGCAATATCGCTGGCGCGATGCAGGACGCTAGCTGCTGAGACAGGAATAGCTGGAGCGCGCTGGCGGCTGCCCAATCACTCACACAATCGTAATGTCAGAGGGAAGGGGTTTCTTAATAAGTCAGTCACCAGTCCAAGCATCCGTCACCATACATACAGCAGCAGTATGAAATACTAGCGCATGGCATAGCGGCCATGTGCACTTTTTATAGCGTACGGGACCTGCCAGAAATCTCCAGAGCCCTGAGCTAAACCAATGGAATCAGGAGCAGGACCTGAGCACCTGACTCATGAACTCCAATGGGAGCTCATCCCATGGGCATGCTCAGAAGTTGGAAAAAAGGACTTAGCCTCTGGAGACAAATCTGAGAATCTGGATTCCCGCATAGGCAGCATAGAACCCAGATTCCTAACACCAATAGCCTTATCCTTCTTCCACCAAATGTTATAGTTGGCATAATACAGATAACATTTGTCTCATATTTTTCTAACCTAGACTCATCTACCGGACTGCCGGATAGGGAAGCATAATTTGCCACTCAATTAAATATGATTCTATTACTCCAAAATTAAGTGGCAGCATTCTTTACACCACTCCATGACATTGTAATTAGTGATATAACGTCTGCATGGAACTGCTTGGCCATAAAAATCAGTGCTACGAAGCTTCTAGTGAACAGTTTTTGGGCTAATATTCATACCAGAGGAGGGAGGAGGTTTGGAAATCACTTATTCAGTTAGGAGAAAATTGGAGGCAGTAATGCACAAGGCGCCTCAGCACTCAGTGACCCTGCTCTATTATCACACACAGGTCTGCAGTGAGATCAGGAGCAAAGAGCAGCCAATAAATATCACATTTGAAACACCACTTTTTACTTAAAATAAGCTCTACAGGCAGATTTCCATGAAGCAAAACTATCTGCTTTGTTAATACAAGAACGAGACATATCTGAAGAAAATATAATGAAAAATGCCAATATGCTAAGAAACTAAGCTAAGAGATCCTAAAACTGTATACCTTACACTGAGAGCATTTATAAAAGTAGATGACGCAGCTATAACTAGGATTATGTCATCGGAGCTGAGTTGGCACTTTTTGATTAGTCACCCTAAGATGATAGAATACTAAAGACTCAATAGACTAACTAGATAATGTAATAGACTTGCTACTAACAATGCAATATTGATAATGAAATAATAAAGATGCAATTTTTCTATAAGACTGCATGAAAGGTGTCATAAATAATTGCAATCTCTCTGGATCTTGAAAATCAGAGCCAATCAGCAAATTTAAGCTTCATCTTCATTTTCAACATAACAAAAATAAGTTGGGTTCAACAGTTTTCGTCTCTGAACCAATATGGCTTTATAAAAGTGTGTACAATTTCTGTGAGGATTACCAGAAGACATGAAAACAGCCATATTGTATTAGATTATACAGGAATACATGGGGACAGGTCTCAGGACATGACTTATTGATTACTTTATGGGTTTTAGACAATATTTTACACTAGCAATAAAACAATACAAAACACATGAAATATATAATTTATTAATATACCCATACTGTGCCTAATCCAAAACTAATACCCATAAAAACAAACCAAATAAGTTATGTCTTCTGAGACAAGACACAGGCTAAAAGAACCAGATGTTATATAACATGATTTACTGCATTTCTGAATTTTTACCCTGCTCTCTGTTTGCATTGATGATAACTGAATCGTTTTCATAAGATACCTTCTGCTTTGAAAGTATGAATTATATTTTTGTTACCATATTTTACTGCACAGCAAAATTAATCTCAACTTGAGTCATACATTTTAGCATAGATTTCTGCTTTTTAATGCTCTTTGCTTTGAATCTGTGATGTTATCCTAAACCCAGAATTTTCAGAATGGAGATCATTACAAAAAGCATTTTGCTTCCGCATCTTTGAAACTTTTATAGCCTCTGACAAAGATGCTTTACTACATTTTGTTTTTTTTTTGCCTTCAAAATGTACTTGATATGGATTTCAACATTTTGACTGGAAGGAAAGAGGTATCAATTTTATTAAAGTGGCACGTTCTACTTTTTTAATATCTCGCTGCAAAAAAAAAGCCTAGCCTTTATCGCATCAGCTTATTTTCTATCTTAGATTCCACCATTTGGCCTAAAGGTTAGTGATGAGCTAATGTGCTCAGATAATATCTTATCTAAGGCGCTCGGGTGTTATCTGAGCATCTGGGAGTAGTCCTCGCCAGTGAGATCGCTGTGTGTGACGGGGATCAGCGACCGGCCCCCCTGCCGGGTATTGTTGATCGTGCTCGATCGGCCTGGGCCATTTTTTCACTGCTGGTCTCCTGCTGACCAGCACGCATTGCTGCGTGTGGCAGCGAGAGACCAGCGATCAGCGACGCTGGACGCTGGTTTCTAATGTAAACATCGGCTATCCAGGAGCCCCGATGTTTACATTAGAAACCTGCTTGCTCGCTGGTCCTGATCGCTGGAGGGGCTGTCTATGTGACAGCTCACCAGCGATCAGCCTAACGATATCCCAGCGATCCCATCCATGTCGGATCGCTGGTGGGATCGCTGGGACATCGTTATGTCTAACGGGGCCTTTAGACAGCCCCAACACATACTGGTATTTACTAAGAAACAGGCAATCCCCACATGTGTTCAGGCTGTCTAACAGCCACAAATCATGCAGCCGCTGGGACTCGAACATAATATATGAGCACTCCCAGATGCTCGGATAGCACCTGAGCATGCTCGGATAACATGTTATTCAAGCACATTCGCTCATCACTACTAAAGATAAATTATCCACAAGTTAGATTAACCCCTTTCTGACATCAGACGTACTATCCTGCCCATGGGACCTGGGCCCCTATGCCCATGGACGGGATAGTACGTCTAGCGCAATCAACTGTACTCACGGGGGGAGCGCAGCTGATCGCGGCCGGGTGTCAGCTGATTATCACAGCTGACACCCGGTACTATGTGTCAGGGGTGGTCACGGACCGCCCCCGACACGTTAACCCCTTGCACACCGAGATCAAACACGATCGCGGTGTACCGGGGGTTAAAGGGAAGCATCGGCAGGGAGTGGGCTCCTCCGTGCTTCCCTGAGCCCTCCACAGCAGAGCAATGTAGAGCACAGCAGAGAACTCCAAAGACATACTGATAGGGAATATAGATTGTGAGCCCCACCCGGGACAGTGATGAAAATGTGTGCAAACTGTAAAGCGCTGCGGAATATGTTAGCGCTATATAAAAATAAAGATTATTTATTATTTATTATATTAATGTGCAGCACTGCTGTGGGGAGCTCCTTCCCTGCAGGTCCCCGGATCCAAGATGGCGACGGGGACCTTCGGGGGCCTGCAGGGAGCTGGCTTCCTCAGTGCCTGCAAAGCGCAGGCATGAGGAAGTCTGCTTCAATGCCTGTGACAGATCA
Source organism: Dendrobates tinctorius (assembly GCF_039654945.1). Lineage (NCBI taxonomy): Eukaryota > Metazoa > Chordata > Amphibia > Anura > Dendrobatidae > Dendrobates > Dendrobates tinctorius. The sequence goes on from NW_027361917.1 coordinate 31,581,215, forward strand.
TTGATCTGTCACAGTGATCTGTGATGTGACAGATCAGCGATCTGTCACATGACAGCTATGTCCCCCCTGGGACAATGTAATAAAGTTAAAAAAAGTGTAAAAATAATTTAAAAAAAAATCGCTAAATAAATTAAGAAAAAAAAAATTCCCTAATAAATTCATTTTTTGGAAATAAAAAAAACCAATAAAAGTACACATATTTGGTATTGCCGCGTCCGTAATGACCCGCCCTATAAAACTGTCCCATTAGTTTACCCCTTTAGCGAACCCCTTAAAAAAATAAAAAACAAAGCAAAAAATAATGATTTATTATCATACCGCTGATAAAAAAGTGCAATAACGCGCAATCAAAAAGACGCATATAAATATCAATTGTACAGCTGAAAACGTCATCTTATCCCACAAAAAACGAGCTGCCATACAGCATCATCAACGAAAAAATAAAAAAGTTATAGCTCGCAGAATAAAGTGATGCAAAAATAATGATTTTTTATATAAAATTGTTTTCATTGCATAAATGCGCCAAAACATAAAAAAAGACATAAATGAGGTATCGCTGTAATCACACTGACCCGAAGAATAAAACCGCCTTATCAATTTTACTGCACGCGGAATGGTGTAAACGCACCCCCCGAAAGATATTCTTGAAATGCTGGTTTTTGTTCATTCTGCGTCCAAAAAATCGGAATAAAAAGCGATGAAAAAATGTCACGTGCCCGAAAATGATACCAATAAAAATATCAACTTGTCCCGCAAAAAATAAGACCTCACATGACTCGGTGGGTCAAAATACGGAAAAATTATAGGTCTCAAATTGTGGTGATGCAAAAACTATTTTTACAATAAAAAGCATCTTTTAGCGTGCGACAGCTGCCACAAATAAAAACCCGCCATAAATAGTAAATCAAACCCCCCGTTATCACCCCCTTAGTTAAGGAAAAATACTAAAATTTAAAAAAAAATGTATTTATTCCATTTTCCCATTAGGGTTAGAGTTAGGGCTAGGGTTAAGGCTAGGGCTAGAGTTAGGGTTGAGATTAGGGTTAGGGGTGTGTTGGAGCTAGGGTTGGAGTTAGAATTGGGGTGTTTACACTGTTTGGGCACATCAGAGGCTCTCCAAACGCAACATGGCGTCTGATCTCAATTCCAGCCAATTCTGCGTTGAAAACGTCAAATGGTGCTCCTTCCCTTCCAACCTCTGCCATGCGCCCAAACAGTGGTTTACCCCCACATATGGGGTATCAGCCTACTCAGGACAAATTGCAAAACAACTTTTGGGGTCCTATTTCTCCTGTTACCCTTAGGAAAATAAAAAATTAGGGGCAAAAATATCATTTTTGTTGAAAAAAATATGATTTTTCTATTTTCACGCCCGGACGTTATAAGCTTCTATGAAGCACTGGGGGTGTTTAAAGTGATCACCACACATCTAGATAAGTTCCTTACGGGATCTAGTTTCCAAAATGGGGTCACTTGTGGGGAGTTTAAACAGTTTAGGTACATCAGGAGCTCTCCAAAGGCAACATGACACCAGCAGACCATTCCATCAAAGTCTGCATTCCAAAACGTCACTACTTCCCTTCCGAGCCCCGACGTGTGCCAATTCAGTAGTTTTCTCCCACATATGGGGTATCAGGGTACTCAGGACAAATTGGACAACAACTTTTGGGGTCAAATTTATCTTGTTACCTTTGGGAAAATTAAAAACTTGGGGACTAAAAGATCATGTTTGTGGAAAAAATATGATTTTTTTATTTTCATGCCTGGGCGTTATAAGCTTCTATGAAGCATTGGGGGGTTCAAAGTGCTCAGCACACATCTATATAAGTTCCTTAGGTAGTCTAGTTTCCAAAATGGGGTCACTTGTGGGGGTTTCCACTGTTTAGGTACATCAAGGGCTCTCCAAAGGCAACATGACACCAGCAGACCATTCCATCAAAGTCTGCATTCCAAAACGTTACTATTTCCCTTCCGAGCCCCGATGTGTGCCCATACAGTAGTTTTCTCCCACATATGGGGTATCAGGGTATTCAGGACAAATTGGTCAACAACTTTTAGGGTCCAATTTCTCCTGTTACCCTTGGGAAAATAAAAAATTGGGGGCTAAAAGATCATGTTTGTGAAAAAAATATGATTTTTTTATTTTCACCCCCGTCGTCATAAGCTTCTATGAAGCACTGGGGGTGTTTAAAGTGATCACCACACATCTAGATAAGTTCCTTACGGGATCTAGTTTCCAAAATGGGGTCACTTGTTGGGGTTTCCACTGTTTAGGTACATCAGGAGCTCTCCAAAGGCAACATGACACCAGCAGACCATTCCATCAAAGTCTGCATTCCAAAACGTCACTACTTCCCTTCCGAGCCCCGACGTGTGCCCATTCAGTAGTTTTCTCCCACATATGGGGTATCAGGGTACTCAGGACAAATTGGACAACAACTTTTGAGGTCCAATTTCTCCTGTTACCCTTGGGAAAATAAAAAAATTGGTGACTAAAAGATCATGTTTGTGGAAAAAATATGATTTTTTTATTTTCATGCCTGGGCGTTATAAGCTTCTATGAAGCATTGGGGGGTTCAAAGTGCTCACCACACATCTAGATAAGTTCCTTAGGGGGTCTAGTTTCCAAAATGGTGTCATTTTTGGGGGGTTTCCACTGTTTAGGCACATCAGGGGCTTTCCAAACACGTCATGGCATCCAATCCCAATTCCAGCCAAAAAAGGAAAATGGCGCTGCTTCCCTTCCGAGCTCTGCCATGTACCCAAATAGTGGTTTACCCCCACATATGGGGTATCAAAGCAAAAGAGCATAGACGTCCAAAAATAGGATGAAAAATCACAAATCTTTTATTGAAAACACAGGTTAAAAATGGCGCGGTGACCTAGCAAGAGTGACACAAAAGGAAGCAGAGCAGGAGGTGCACAGTATCTGTAGGACACTCATATCATATCCAAGTTAATTTAATGTGACATCTGGTAGTGAGGATGGTTAAGTCTAAATACTAAATATATTTATCCAGTCATAGCAGACATATTAAAACATGATGGATAGCAGGTCAGTTAATCAAAATTTAGGGGTATAATCCCCAACTGATCAGCTACATAGGACAGAATCAGATTGCTAAGACCAGGGTACTGAAACACATAGCAGGGAGAGAGACACTGGACACCACACACTGCGAAAACCCCGACGTATATTTCAGAAATATCTTCCTTCCTCAGGGGGTGTGTCATAGAGCCGCTGTGTACGCTTTATATAGGGGTCCAAAAAAACATAAAGTCCAAAAGATCCAAGAGTCTCAAATATCAAAATTCAATAGAGATATTAAAGACTACCAGTCTAAAAAGGTGTATATGTGGAGAAAAAATGTAGTTCAACACTCCAATCTACCTAAAGCATCCTCTTCACTTTCCTTTTCATCCTTGAGCGGATAGTTCAACACTCCAATCTACCTAAAGCATCCTCTTCACTTTCCTTCTCATCCTTGAGCGGACGCTCTGATTTATCTGCTGTATCCACTTCTGCGACTGATGAGATCTCGAGGCTCTGTGACCATACATTTCATCCATGCAAAAGAAACGTCGCTTCTTCAACTATGAAGCGGGATAATAAGGTGATTAACCTAAGCGATTTTAGTCTGCCTGATACCGATTTGCGTCTCCTTGACAGGGGCCTTTCCTTTAGTCCGGCATCCCATTTTGATCTTTTAGATACCATCAAAGATGCACACTTGTTTGCTCGGTCATTGTTGTTTCGAATACATTTTGATAACCATGATATTCGATCTTTGTTTCCCACAGAGGAGGAACAGGAGGCTCTGCTTCCTTTTGTGTCACTCTTGCTAGGCCACCGCGCCATTTTTAACCTGTGTTTTCAATAAAAGATTTGTGATTTTTCATCCTATTTTTGGACATCTATGCACTGGTTCTTTTCTCTTTTGCTTATATATATATTTACAGTGTGTCCTGCACTGATCTATTATGGGCTGATATAGGTGTTTTTGATCATGATTTAAATTAACAAACTAATGACGAATGATGTTATTTTGTCTCAGCCCTGCACATTGTCATCTATGATTAATATGGGGTATCAGCGTACTCAGGACAAATTGCACAATAACTTTTGGGGTCCTGTTACCCTTGGAAAAATAAAAATTGAGGGTGAAAAGATCATTTTTGTGGAAAAAATGTGATTTTTTAATTGCAAGGCTGTACGTTATAAACTTCTGTGAAGCCCTTGGGGGTTCAAAGTTCTCACCACACATCTAGATAAGTTCCTTGGGGGTCTAGTTTCCAAAATGGTGTCATTTGTGGGGGGTTCCACTGTATAGGTATATCAGGGGCTCTCCAAACGTGACATGGCGTCCGATCTGAATTCCAGCCAATTTTGCATTAAAAAAGTCAAACGGCGCTCCTTCCCTTCTGAGTTCTGCAATGCGCCGAAACAGTGCTCCCCCCACATATCAGTTATCAGTGTACTCAGGACAAACTGCACAATAACTTTTGCAGTCTAATTTCTCCTGTTACCCTTGATAAAATAAAAATTGGACCTGAAGTAATTTTTTTTGTGAAAAAAAGTTAAATGTTCATTTTTTTAAAGATTCAAAAAATTCCTGTGAAGCACCTGAAGCGTTAATAAACTTCGTGAATGTGGTTTCGGGCACCTTGAGGGGTGCAGTTTTTAGAATGGTGTCACTTTTGGGGATTTTTTATCATATAGACCCCTCAAAGTGACTTAAAATGTGATGTGGTCCATAAAAATAAAATGGTGTTGCAAAAATGAGAAATCACTGGTTAACTTTTAACCCTTATAACTTCCTAACAAAAAAAATTTTGGTTCCAAAATTGTGCTGATGTAAATAAACATGTGGGAAATGTTACTTATTAAGGTTTTTGTGTGCCGTATCTCTGTGATTTAAGGGCATAAAAATTCAAAGTTGGAAAATTGCAAAATTTTCAAAATTTTCGTCAAATTTTCATTTTTTTCACAAATAATCGTAAGTTATTTGAATGAAATTTTACCACTAACATGAAACACAATATGTCACGATAAAACTATATCAAAATCACCGAGATCCATGGAAGCGTTTCAAAGTTATTACCTCATAAAGGGACAGTGGTCAGAATTGTAAAAATTGGCCCGGTCATGAACGCGCAAACCACCCTTGGGGGTAAAGGGGTTAAATGTTTTTTATTCACTTTATCCACTGCAAGTACTTTGTATATTATTTTTAAGAAAAATAAAAACATTTTGGGTCTAACTGATTATTTGCATTATTTTAAGTTTCTTTTTGCTCTGTTGTATTTGCTGACATTTTTTCTTGAAAATTACCAAAATGCCAAATGCAATAATGATTTGACTTCTATACCTTATTCATTACAATTACCAAAACAGAAAAAAACACGTTTAAAAATTGGTTGCACTGCTGGAAAAATGTCTCTTCCAGCAATATTCATTAGGAGGTTCTTTAGTGTCCACTACGCATTTCAAAGCCGCACCGGCATCTTTATCAAGTGTAAGAAAAATAAAACACCTGTTTTTTTTCTTACTCGTAATAAAGATGTCATTGTGGCATTGAAATTCGCAGTGGACAATAAAGAACTTTCTAATGAATATCCCAGCTTCCATATATGGAGGGACCCCTCCTCTGTAATCGCAGAGAGCCAAATGGACATAAGGTGAGTTTTTCCATCCTGTAGCTTCATTTGGACTTCAATCCTCTATGTTTAACACAAAATTGTAAATTCTCCTCCTGGTCTCCTTTGTATCTCTGGGCAAAAAGCTAAGCTTAGAGAGGTATTTTCACAATCAATACAAAAATGTCTGTGTAGTCTACATGTCTAAAATAGCTAAAGCATAAAATATTAAAGTGGCTTTTATTGTTTGTTTACTTCTAGTTGATGAAAATCTGTGATGAACACATAGGCAAATATTCTAAATATACCCCCCTTAGACCCAATGTAAGAGGACTCTCACATAGAAAAATCAAACCTCCTACTTTGCACTGATGAAGGACAAACACCCCAAGACAAGAGTCTACAAACTGTTTTTTTTTTATTCTAAGTTATGTGTCAAGACTTGCTAAATGGTCAGTATAGACTTTTAAGATTGCTAACCCCAATAGCTGCACTATAGTTCTAATTTTGGTCCTCTGAAGGGGATATTTGCATTATTACCACTACAGCACAATTAAAAAAGCTCTGTCTTTTAATAATCTAAGCATGTGTGTGTTTGTCACATGATAAAGACTAAGGTTGAGCAAACCAGAATTGGAAAGTTCGGGGTCCTTACCGGACAGGTAGTGTCCAGTACCGAACCCTGAACATGAACTTTTTACTGTATGTCGAGTTTCCTGTTTTAGTTCACCAGTCTAATAAAGTATGTTGAAAGTCTGCAGCACAGCCAATCATTATGTTTTTAGACTGTGGGTACTTCTGAAGCCATCATAGCCATGCCAAGAATTGGCATGGCAGTGATTGGCTGGTGCACCTCATGACCCAGCCTGTATAAAGGCTGGATCACGAGTGCTGCCACCATTCTGCTCTCATTAGTATAGCGATAGGACACAACTGGAGTGAGGAACAGCTTCAGACTGTGCAATCTGCAAAAGAAAATGCTGTGTGTGCAACCCATATCTGTGGTAGAAGTCTTCTAGTACTATGCTAAAAGCTGCTGTGTGTACTCTGCAAACCCATCTGAGAGTACTGTGCTAAAAGCAGCTGTGTGTACTCTGCACCCTCCACCAGTGGGAGTAAAGTTCCTTTAGGTTGCTATGTCTCCTCCTCCCCTCTGCCAGAGAGAGTAATGTTTCTTTAAGCCGCAATGTGTACTCTACACCCCCACGCATATGAAAGTAATTTTCCTTTAAGCCACTGTGTATATTTTTCAGCTCCTTGCCTGTTGGATTTCTGTTCATTTAGGCTGCTATGTATTTTTCTAGTAGTCAAACAAATAAATAATTGGCATAAGCCATCTCATTGCCATTAGTAAGCAAAATAAATAATTTTTCAGGATCGCTGTGTGTTTTTTTAGTATTCTGGGAAACTAATAATTGGCATCAGCTGTGTAGTTGTCATTTCTAGGTCATAGAAATAATTTTTCTGTACCACTGTGTCTTTTCTACTAGTGTGGCAAATACAGTACATAATTGGCATCAGCCGTCTCATTGCCACTAGTATGTCAAAGAACTAATTTTTTAGTACCTCTGTAAGCTTTTTTAGAAGTCTGGGAAGTAAAAAAAAAGGCATCAGCAGTCTGTTTGCCATTTCAAGGTTAAATAAATACTTTTTCAGGACATCTGTGTGTATTCTAGTAGACTGACAAAAACATAATTGACATCAGCTATCTCACTGCCATTTCTAGGCCACCAAAAAATTTTCAGGACCGCTGTGTATTTTTTAGTAGTCTGTCATTTCTAGACCACAAAAAAAATTTTCAGGAGCGCTGTTATATTTTAGTAGTCAGGGAAATTAATAATTGGTATCAGGCATCTTGTTGCCATTTCTACGTCAAAGATATAAAGTTTTCAGTACCTCTGTGTCATTTCTAGTAGTGTGGAAAATAAATAAATCTCAGCTGCAGTCTTGTTACCATCTGTAGGTGAAGCAAATAATTTAAAAAACTTGTATACTCTACAGCCATGTTTTTGGGAGTAGTATGTCTAAAAAAAAAATTCTACTCTGCAGCCATCTCTTTCCCATTTGTGGGTTGAAAAAAATATTTGATTCCACCACTGTATCTATATAAGTAAACATCTAAAAAATTGTTCTAGCCTACAGCCATCTTTTTGTGAGTAGTGTGTTTAACCCCTTCCTGCCATCCGACGTACTATCCCGTCCACGGTACCCGGGCCCGTATGACCGGGGACGGGATAGTACGTCGGCGCGATCAGCGGCGCCCACGTGGTGAGCGCCGCTGATCGCGGCCGGGTGTCAGCTGATTATCACAGCTGACACCCGGCACAATGTGTCAGGGGCGGTCACGGACCGCCCCCGACACGTTAACCCCTTGCACACCGTGATCAAACACGATCGCGGTGTACCGGGGTTAAAGGGAAGCATCGGCAGGGAGGGGGCTCCCTCCGTGCTTCCCTGAGCCCCCCACGGCAGCGCAATGTGCAGCGCTGCTGCAGGGGACTCCCTTCCTCCAGGCCCCCGAATCCAAGATGGCGACGGGGGCCTTCGGGGGCCTGCGGAAGCTGGCTTCCTCAGTGCCTGCAAAGCGCAGGCATGAGGAAGCCTTCTGCAGTGCCTGTGTCAGATCGCTGATCTGTCACAGTGATCTGTGATGTGACAGATCAGCGATCTGTCACAGGACAGTGATGTCCCACCTGGGACTATTTAATAAAGTAAAAAAAAAAATAAAAAAAAGTGTAAAAATAATTTAAAAAAAAATCGCCAAATAAAATAGAAAAAAAAAAAAAATATTCCCCCAATAAATCCATTTTTTGGAAATAATAAAAAAAAAAACAATAAAAGTACACATATTAGGTATCGCCGCGTCCGTAACGACCCGCCCTATAAAACTGTCCCATTAGTTAACCCCTTTAGCGAACCCCTTAAAAAATAAAAATAAAAAACGAAGCAAAAAATAATGATTTATTATCATACCGCCAAACAAAAAGTGTAATAACGCGCGATCAAAAAGACGCATATAAATAGCCATGGTACCGCTGAAAACGTCATCTTGTCCCGCAAAAAACGAGCTGCAACACAGCATCATCAGCGAAAAAATAAAAAAGTTATAGCTCGCTGAATAAAGCGATGCAAAAATAATTATTTTTTATATAAAATAGTTTTCATTGCATAAAACCGACAAAAACATAAAAAACGACCTAAATGAGGTATCGCTGTAACCGTACTGACCCGAAGAATAAAACCGCTCTATCAATTTTACCGCACGCGGAACGGTGTAAACGCACCCCCCCAAAAGAAATTCATGAAACGCTGGTTTTTGTTCATTCTGCGTCCCAAAAATCGGAATAAAAAGCGATCAAAAAATTTCACGTGCCCGAAAATGGTACCAATAAAAAAGTCAACTTGTCCCGCAAAAAATAAGACCTCACATGACTCGGTGGGTCAAAATACGGAAAAATTATAGCTCTCAATATGCGGTGATGCAAAAACTATTTTTACAATAAAAAGTGTCTTTTAGCGTGCGACAGCCGCCAAACATAAAAACCGCCATAAATAGTAAATCAAACCCCCCGTTATCACCCCCTTAGTTAGGGAAAAATAATAAAATTAAAAAAATGTATTTATTTCCATTTTTCCATTAGGGTTAGGGCTAGGGGTGTGTTGGGGTAGGGTTAGGGTTAGGGTTAGGGTAGGGTTAGGGTTAGGGCTAGGGCTAGGGCTAGGGTTAGGGTTAGGGCTAGGGTTAGGGTTAGGGCTAGGGTTAGGGCTAGGGTTAGGGTTAGGGGCGTGTTGGGGTTCGGGTTGTAGTTAGAATTGGGGGTTTCCACTGTTTGGGCACATCAGGGGCTCTCCAAATGCAACATGGCGTCTGATCTCAATTCCAGCCAATTCTGAGTTGAAAAAGTCAAATGGTGCTCCTTCCCTTCCAAGCTCTGCTATGCGCCCAAACAGTGTTTTACCCCCACATGTAGGGTATCAGCCTACTCAGGACAAATTGCAAAACAATTTTTGGGGTCCAATTTCTCCTGTTACCCTTAGGAAAATAAAAAATTGGGGGCAAAAATATCAAAAATGATTTTTTTATTTTCACGTCCGAGTGTTATAAACTTCTGTGAAGCACTTGGGGGTTCAAAGTGCTCACCACACTAGAGTTGAGCGACTTTGGTCGGATCGGGTTTCGTGAAACCCGAATGAAACAAAATGAGTTTCAGATGAAACTCGTCCGACTAGAGCAAAACAAAGTCGGAGTTTCGTCCGAAACCCGACCCCAATGCAAGTCAATGGGAAATAAAAGTCGGACGAAACTCCGACTTTGTTTTGCTCTAGTCGGACGAGTTTCATCTGAAACTTATTTTGTTTCTTTCGGGTTTCACGAAACCCGATCCAACCAAAGTCGCTCAACTCTACACCTCACATCTAGATAAGTTCTGTGGGGGGTCTAGTGTCCCAAATTGGGTCACTTGTGGGGAGTTTCAATAGTTTAGGTACATCAGGGGCTCTCCAAACGCACATGACACCCGCAGACCATTCCATCAAAGTCTGCATTCCAAAACGTCACTGCTTCCCTTCCGAGCCCCGACGTGTGTCCATACAGTAGTTTTCTCCCACATATGGGGTGTCAGCGTACTCAGGACAAATTGGACAACAACTTTTGGGGTCCAATTTCTCCAGTTACCCTTGGGAAAATGAAAAAATTGGGGACTAATTGATCATGTTTGTGGAAAAAATACGATTTTTTTATTTTCATGCCCTGGCATTATAAACTTCTGTGAAGCCCTTGGGGGTTCAAAGTGCTCACCTCACATCTAGATACGTTCCTTAGTGGGTCTAGTTTTCAAAATGGGGTCACTTGTGGGGGGTTTCCACTGTTTAGGTACATTAGGGGCTCTCCAAAGGCAACATGACACCCGCAGACCATTCCATCAATGTCTGCATTCCAAAACGTCACTACTTCCCTTCCGAGCCCCGACGTGTGCCCATACAGTAGTTTTCTCCCACATATGGGGTATCAGCATACTCAGGACAAATTGGACAACAACTTTTAGGGTCCAATTTCTCCTGTTACCCTTGGGAAAATAAAAAAATGGTGACTAAAAGATCATGTTTGTGGAAAAAATACGAATTTTTTTATTTTCACGCCCGGGCGTTGTAAACTTCTGTGAAGCACTGGGGGGGTTCAAAGTGCTCACCACACATCTAGATAAGTTCCTTGGGGAGTCTAGTATACAAAATGGTGTCATTTGTGGGGGGTTTCCACTGTTTAGGTACATTAGGGGCTCTCCAAAGGCAACATGACACCCGCAGACCATTCCATCAAAGTCTGCATTCCAAAACGTCACTACTTCCCTTCCGAGCCCCGACGTGTGCCCATACAGTAGTTTTCTCCCACATATGGGGTATCAGCATACTCAGGACAAATTGGACAACAACTTTTGGGGTCCAATTTCTCCTGGTACCCTTGGGAAAATAAAAAAATGGTGATTAAAAGATCATGTTTGTGGAAAAAATACAAATTTTTTATTTTCACGCCCGGGTGTTATAAACATCTGTGAAGCACTGGGGGGGTCAAAGTGCTCACCACACATCTAGATAAGTTCCTTAGGGGGTCTAGTTTCCAAAATGGTGTCATTTGTGGGGGGGTTCCACTGTTTTGGTACATCAGGAGTTTTCCAAACGCGACATGGTGTCCGATCTCAATTCCAGCCCAAAACGTCAAATGGCGCTGCTTCCCTTCTGAGCTCTGCCATGCGCCCAAATAGTGGTTTACCCCCACATGTGGGGTATCAGCGTACTCAGGACAAATTGCACAATAACTTTTAGGGTCCTTTTACCCTTGGAAAAATAAGAATTGAGGGTGAAAAGATCATTTTTGTGGAAAAAATATGATTTTTTAATTGTATGGCTTTATGTTATAAACTTCTGTGAAGCCCATGGGGGTTGAAAGTTCTCACCACACATCTAGATAAGTTCCTTAGGGGGTCTAGTTTCCAAAATGGTGTCATTTGTGGGGGGGTTCCACTGTTTTGGTACATCAGGAGTTTTCCAAACGCGACATGGTGTCCGATCTCAATTCCAGCCCAAAACGTCAAATGGCGCTGCTTCCCTTCTGAGCTCTGCCATGCGCCCAAATAGTGGTTTACCCCCACATGTGGGGTATCAGCGTACTCAGGACAAATTGCACAATAACTTTTAGGGTCCTTTTACCCTTGGAAAAATAAGAATTGAGGGTGAAAAGATCATTTTTGTGGAAAAAATATGATTTTTTAATTGTATGGCTTTATGTTATAAACTTCTGTGAAGCCCATGGGGGTTGAAAGTTCTCACCACACATCTAGATAAGTTCCTTAGGGGGTCTAGTTTCCAAAATGGTGTCATTTGTGGGGGGGTTTCCACTGTTTTGGTGCATCAGGGGTTTTCCAAACGCGACATCGTGTCCGATCTCAATTCCAGCCAAAAACGTCAAATGGCGCTGCTTCCCTTCCGAGCTCTGCCATGCGCCCAAATAGTGGTTTACCCCCACATGTGGGGTATCAGCGTACTCAGGACAAATTGCACAATAACTTTTAGGGTCCTGTTACCCTTGGGAAAATAAAAATTGGGGTGAAAAGATCATTTTTGTGGAAAAAATATGATTTTTTAATTGTACCGCTGTACGTTATAAACTTCTGTAAAGCCCTTGTGGGTTCAAAGTTCTCACCACATATCTAGATAAGTTCCTTGGGGGGTCTAGTTTCCAAAATGGGGTCACTTGTAGGGGGTTTCCACTGTTTAGGTACATCAGGGACTCTCCAAACGTGACATGGCGTCCAATCTGAATTCCAGCCAATTTTGCATTGAGAAAGTCAAACGGCGCTCCTTCCATTCTGAGCTCTGCCATGCGCCGAAACAGTCGTTCCCACCCACATATCAGGTATCTGCGTACTCAGGACAAATTGCACAATAACTTTTGCAGTTCAATTTCTCCTGTTACCCTTGGTAAAATAAAAAAAATTGATCCTGAATTATTTTTTTAATGAAAAAAAGTTAGATGTTCATTTTTTTTTAAATATTCAAAAAAATTCCTGTGACGCACCTAAAGGGTTAATAAACTTCTTGAATGTGGTTTTGAGCAACTTAAGGGGTGCAGTTTTTAGAATGGTGTCACTTTTGGGTATTTTCTATCATATAGACCCCTCAAAGTGGCTTTAAATGTGATGTGGTCCTAAAAATAAAATGGTGTTGTAAAAATGAGAAATCGCTAGTCAACTTTTAACCCTTATAACTTCCTAACAAAAAAAAATTTTGGTTCCAAAATTGTGCTGATGTAAAGTAAACATGTGGGAAATGTTAGTTATCAAGTTTTTTGTGTGCCGTATCTCTGTGATTTAAGGGCATAAAAACTCAAAGTTGGAAAATCGCAAAATTTTCAAAATTTTTGCCAAATTTCCTTTTTTCTCACAAATAAACGCAAGTTATTTGAATGAAATTTTACCACTAACATGAAGTACAATATGTCACGAGAAAAAAATGTCAGAATCACCGGGATCCATGGAAGCGTTCCAGAGTTATGACCTCATAAAGGTACAGTGGTCAGAATTGTAAAAATTGGCCCGGTCATGAACGTGCAAACCACCCTTGGGGGTGAAGGGGTTAAAAAAAGCCTGAGTGTGTACTGTGCCAAAATGTTACTCTGTGTACTCTGCAGCTATATCTGTATGAGTTTTGGGCTCAAATGATATTTATACTCTGCACCCATGTCTGTGGGACTACTGTGTGTAAAAACTAATTTTTTCTGTCTGTGATCACACATCCTGCCATGCTAAACACACGTTCAGACAATACACTTTCCACAAGCTAGGCCAACACCTCCAAGGCATAAAGGGTAATCTCAAGCCATGTGTCTTATTTGGAGACCAAGAAGTTAAATGGACCAGACCCATCATTCAATATGTGGAGATGTGTGGACATATACTCTTCCACTATGTTAAAACTATTTTATGATTCTTTATATGATATGATTCTTTGAATTTATGTTTTGTGGCTGGCTTTCTGCCAAGCCACCGGAGACACACCTTTTCTCTAGTTGTTGGGGTTCTGTTTTCTGGTTGCAGTTTGTCTAGCTTAACATAGGTGTTTTCATCTGTCAACCTATCACCTTTGGGATGCAGCTTTATATGTTGTCCTCCAGTGGGCATTTCCTGCTGATGATAGATTAATTTAAATGTTTTGACATTTGGAGCCAGTCTGTAAGCTTTGAGATAAGTATTTTCACCGGGTTGTTTCTTTGCTATATCAAGATGAACAAATCATAGATCTCTAAAGACTTTTGAACTCCAGTCACAGACTGGGCAGACTTAGCTAGCGATGATGTTGTTTTTAGTGTGCTGCATTCATCTCACATTATTGCAGTCTGACACCTTTGTCATAGCTTCTGTGCTTGCTGTTGCTACTGCTGCTGATGTTACTAACAATTTTTGGAAATATGGAGACTCCAAGTTGGATCTACAGTTGTGGCCAAAAGTATTGACACCCCTGCAATTCTGTCAGATAATACTCAGTTTCTTCCTGAAAATGATTGCAAACACAAATTCTTTGGTATTATTATCTTCATTTAATTTGTCTTAAATGAAAAAACACAAAAGAGAATGAAGCAAAAAGCAAAACATTGATCATTTCACACAAAACTCCAAAAATGGGCCAGACAAAAGTATTGGCACCCTCAGCCTAATACTTGGTTGCACAACATTTAGCTAAAATAACTGCGACCAACCACTTGCGGTAACCATCAATGAGTTTCTTTCAATGCTCTGCTGGCATTTTAGACCATTTTTCTTTGGCAAACTGCTCCAGGTCCCTAATATTTGAAGGGTGCCTTCTCCAAACTGCCATTTTTAGATCTCTCCACAGGTGTTCTATGGGATTCCGGTCTGGACTCATTGCTGGCCACCTTAGAAGTCTCCAGTGCTTTCTCTCAAACCATTTTCTAGTGCTTTTTGAAGTGTGTTTTGGGTCATTGTCCTGCTGGAAGACCCATGACCTCTGAGGGAGACCCAGCTTTCTCACACTGGGCCCTACATTATGCTGCAAAATTTGTTGGTAGTCTTCAGACTTCATAATGCCATGCACACGGTCAAGCAGTCCAGTGCCAGAGGCAGCAAAGCAAACCCCAAAACATCAGGGAACCTCCGTCATGTTTGACTGTAGGGACCGTGTTCTTTTCTTTGAATGCCTCTTTTTTTCTCCTGTAAACACTATGTTGATGCCTTTGCCCATAAAGCTCTTCTTTTGTCTCTTCTGACCAGAGAACATTCTTCCAAAACATTTTAGGCTTTTTCAGGTAAGTTTTGACAAACTCCAGCCTGGCTTTTTTATGTCTCGGGGTAAGAAGTGGGGTCTTACTGGGTCTCCTACCATACAGTCCCTTTTCATTCAGACGCTGACGGATAGTACGGGTTGACACTGTTGTACCCTCGGACTGCAGGGCAGCTTGAACTTGTTTGGATGTTAGTCGAGGTTCTTTATCCAACATCCGCACAATCTTGCGTTGAAATCTGTTGTCAGTTTTTCTTCTCCGTCCACATCTAGGGAGGTTAGCCACAGTGCCATGGGCTTTAAACTTCTTGATGACACTGCGCACGGTAGACACAGGAACATTCAGGTCTTTGGAGATGGACTTGTAGCCTTGAGATTGCTCATGCTTCCTCACAATTTGGTTTCTCAAGTCCTCAGACAGTTCTTTGGTCTTCTTTCATTTCTCCATTCTCAATGTGGTACACACAAGGACACAGGACAGAGGTTGAGTCAACTTTAATCCATGTCAACTGGCTGCAAGTGTGATTTAGTTATTGCCAACACCTGTTAGGTGCCACAGGTAAGTTACAGGTGCTGTTAATTACACAAATTAGAGAAGCATCACATGATTTTTCAAACAGTGCCAATACTTTTGTCCACCCTCTTTTTTATGTTTGGTGTGGAATTATATCCAATTTGGCTTTAGGACAATTCTTTTTGTGTTTTTTCATTTAAGACAAATTAAATGAAGATAATAATACCAAAGAATTTGTGTTTGCAATCATTTTCAGGAAGAAACTGAGTATAATCTGACAGAATTGCAGGGGTGTCAATACTTTTGGCCACAACTGTACCTCTGGTGGAATTCCTGTAGTGGAAGGCATGTCAGAGCCCCATTATACTATTTATACTCTGGGGAAATTGATGACACTTTAGTTGTGTCTGTCCCTAATTTTTTTCAAATGTTTGTACTCCAAGTTCAGTCCCCTTTGTGTCTTACCTGAATTTGGCAGGGCTCTCAGAGGACCAGGCCTGCACATTTCACTCATCCAACTGTTATTGATCAATTTTTATGTTTAAGCTAGACATGTTGGTCCAAGTCCTGTCCCAGGTCCTGCCCTATGCATCTATGCTGCACAATTATACTATTTGTATGTTGGGTCAGTTGGGTGATTGGAGAGTTGTGGCATGAGAGGAAACAAGGGTAATTTTGGTGTCACCTCTGAGGATTGTACTGTGTTTGATATTAAGGTGGAGGAAGAGGAGGAGAGACTACTTTATACAGTTCTTGCCATCCACTGGAGAACATGCTCTTTCTGGCCCTTATCCGTAAGGCGTACTGCTGTGTTGCTGTCAAAGAAAGGGAGCTGAGTAGCTCATCCAGCAACAGAAGTTGTCAGTTGTCTTTGTTTGTTCAGTAGAGCTTTCCCCTCTTTTAACCAGCTGTCTCACAAGCCTAGCCCCAGACCGGTCAGTCACCTGTCACTAAATTAATTATCTGTATTTAATGGCTGACATTGTGTGACTGGACCAGAGAATTAGCACAAAAGATTTCTATGCTGAAATGTGGACTGGTGTCTGGACCACACGATTAGCACTAAGGATTAAGATGCTAAAATTTAGACTGGTGACGGCATCACAAAATTAGCCCAAACTATTTTGATTATGAAATGAGGCCTGGTGCCAGCACCAGAGTATTAGCCAAAGCAATTTTGATTGGGAAATATGGCCTCATGCCTACAACACAATATTAGCCCAGATGATTTTGATTAGGAAATGTCGACTCCTGCCTGCACAACAATGTGAGAGCAGGATTTATATTTATCTCTCCTAACTTCATTTTAATTTATTTCTTTATGTATTTCTTTCCTTCCAACATGCCATCCATGATCAGTTAAGGGGTCTATCGAGTGTATTTGTGTAGCAAAATTAGAAAAAACATAGGAAAGTGAGAGAAACTAAACTTAAGAGGCTAGGAGGACACCTAGACCACAAGCTGGATATTAACGGTGTTAGCTTAGCCAATTATAAGTATGTATACTAATGCCAGCACATATTTAGAGATAAGATGAGCCAATTATATTGTTACAATGCATGAATACTAATAACCTATATAAAGACTGACCGGATGATGTAATAAAGAGATCTGCTTTGATTCTTAATGTATCCTATCAAGCTTTATGACATCTTGCAGCAGGAGCAGCCTTTCTGTGCTGATATAGTGACAAAATGGCACAAAACATGTCATCTTTTTATATGGAGAGAGACATGTGATTTTGGCAGCCAATGAGAGAAGCCCTTGTGTCAGGATGTTCTGGATGGTTTCTGCTTCCTGATTGGCTATCGGAATATACATGCTTTAAGATAATTAAAAAATAAATAAATATTAGTCCACCGTTCCTCTGACCTATATCCACCCTCTCCCCTCATGGAACATGTCCCCCTACACATCACACAGCACCACTGTCCTAGATAAAGTCCTAACAATAAAAGCATTACTGCAAACACGTTAATTTACCAAACTGCTCCCGAATTTAGCCAATTTTAAGGAAAAAGGCTTGGGAATCCAAACACAAATTTGAATGAGCTATGTTTGTGCCAAATTTGAGATTGGCTAAGATTTTCAGAACAAGTTCACTCATCTCTTTTGATCACTTTCACTGTCAAAAAGTTTTTTCAGTTATTTAAATCTGTGTCTTCTCCCTTTCAGTTTCTTTTCATTGCTTCTTGTGTTTCCATGTGCAACTGAGAATAAGGATGATCCCTCTACACTGTGACATCTATTCAGATATTTGTGGACAGCTATTAAGTCTCCTCTTAACCTTCTTTTTTGCTAGCTAAACAGTCCCAGATACTTTACCCATTCCTCTTAGGACATAGTTTGAAGTCCGCTCACCATCCTGGTAGCTCTTCTCCGAACTTGCTCCAGTTTTTCAGTGAATTTTTTAAAATGTGGTGCCCAGAACTTGACACTGTATTCCAGTTACTTGATCAAGACCTGTTGCAGGTCAAAATGTTGTATGCTCTCTATGGCGGAATAAAGCTCTTTTGAATTTCTTCACCTGGAGTGGACTCTGTTCTCACTTACTTTGACTGTATTCCAGATGAGGCCTGACATGTACTATTAAATGTCTTTTTTTATATTCTTTTAGCAAAATTCAACGTCATTCCCAAAAATGTCTACATAAGAAATGCTAAGTAAGTACACTACCGTTCAAAAATTTGGGGTCACCCAGGCAATTTTGTGTTCTCCATGAAAACTCATACTTTTTTTAATCAAATGAGTTGTCAAATGAATTTAAAATCTAGTCCAGACATTGACAAGGTTCAAAAAAAAGATTTTTATTTGGAATAATAATTTTCTCCTTCAAACTTTGCTTTCGTCAAAGAATGTTCGCTTTGCAGCAATTACAACATTGCAGACCTTTGGCATTCTAGCAGTTAATTTGCTGAGGTAATCTGGAGAAATTTCATCCTATGCTTCCTGAAGCCCCTCCCACAAGTAATTTTGGCTTGATGGGCACTTTTTGCCTACCATACGGTCAAGCTGCTCCCACAACAGCTCAGTGGGGTTGAGATCTGGTGACTGCGCTGGCCACTCCATTACAGATAGAATACCAGCTGCCTGCTTCTTCCCTAAATAGTTCTTGGATAATCTGGAGGTGTGCTTTGGGTCATTGTCCTGTTGAAGGATGAAATTGGCTCCAATCAAGCGCTGTCCACAGGGAATGGCATGGTGTTGCAAAATGGAGTGATAGCTTTCCTTATTCGAAATCCCTCTTACCTTGCACAAATCTCCAGCACCAAATCAACCCCAGACCATCACATTACCTCCACCATGCTTGACAGATGGTGTCAGGTACTCTTCCAGCATCTTTTCAGTTGTTCTGCATCTCAGAAATGTTCTTCTGTGTGATCCAAACACCTCAAACTTGGATTCATCTGTCCATAACGCTTTTTTCCGATCTTCCTCTGTCCAATGTCTGTGTTCTTTTGCCCATATTAATCTTTTCCTTTTATTAGCCAGTCTCAGATATGGCTTTTTCTTTGCCACTCTGCCCTGAAGGCCAGCATCCCGGAGTCGCCTCTTCACTGTAGACATTGATGCTGGAATTTTGCATGTGCTATTTAATGAAGCTGCTAGTTGAGGAACTGTGAGGGATACATTTCTCACACTACAGACTCGAATGTACATGTCTTGTTGCTCAGTTGTGCAGCGGGGCCTCCCACTTCTCTTTCTACTCTAGTTAGAGCTTGTTTGTGCTCTCCTCTGAAGGGAGTAATACACACTGTTGTAGGAAATCTTCAGTTTCTTGGCAATGTCTGGCATGGAATAGCCTTCATTTCTAAGAGCAAGAATAGACTGTTGAGTTTCACATGAAAGTTCTTTTTTTCTGGCCATTTTGAGAGTTTCATGGAACCAACAAATGTAATGCTCCAGATTCTCAACTAGCTCAAAGGAAGGTCAAGTATAGCTTCTCTAATCAGCCAAACTGTTTTCAGCTGCGCTAACATACCTGCACAAGGGTTTTCAAGGGTATTATAAGCATCCATTAGCCTTCTTACACCGTTAGCAAACACAAAGTACCATACGAACACTGGAATGATGGTTGTTGGAAATGGGCCTCTATACACCTATGAACAAATTGCATTACCAACCAGATGCTTGCAGCTAGAAAAGTTATTTACCTCATTAACAATGTATAGAGTGTACTTCTGAATCATTTAAGATAAGATAAGATAATCCTTTAATCGTCCCACCATGTTAGCTTCATTGGAAAAAACTGAGCCTTTCTTTCAAAAATAAGGAAATTTCTAAGTAATCCTAAACTTTTGAACAGTAGTGTATATGACCAAAAAGCCAGCACCTGCAATAGGATGCTGTATTGGTATCATGTGTACAGATTTAAATTGTTATTAAATAAGCAGATATGCAAAACAAATTGTAATATGCACATATGGTTAGATATAGTTACAGTTTTAATGTCTAGATTTTAGTAAAAACAATTTTGTGTTTAAAAACTGAAAATAATTATTCTCCCTTCACAAAAGTGATTGCAAAATAAATGCAAATACTCTGTATCGTCACTTGTGACAAGCAAGTATACTTGCTTTTACTGTATTAAGAACTATTTGGTCATCGCTAATAAATTAGGCAATATTTTTAATGTTTAGACAGATTTCTTCCACTGTTCAAGCAAAGACTTGTACGTGAGGCTGCATTGGAAAAAGGTGGAGAAGTCGTAAAATATAGAAGACCTTTAAACTCATTGGAAAAAACTCATGACCGAATTACAGAACAATAACATGATTGTTATCTACATCCTTGAGGCCTCTGGTGAACCTGATTTTTTTCATGAATCATAAAGAGGATTTTCTGTTAAATTGCTCACAAATCTAGAAGAGAACATATAAATGTACTATGTTCAAGTGAATGGCGTATGTACAGAATTACTTTTAAGGGAGAATATCTCCATGCAGATGATACATAATTGAGCCTGTGTTCATTGGGCTCTATTATTTGCATGAGCCCTTGCTCTGAAACTGTTTGTAATGACCTGAATTGAAAAACAAGTAAAATCTCATTAGGTATGCTGATTTAATCTTCTTATACTTAGTTGATTTGTATTTTCTATTAATGTCTAACATAGCAGAAAGGATTCAATGTTATTCATTTTTCTTTAGAATAATTTTGAAAACATCAAATGGATTATGATTTGTCATTTCTCTCTGTAAATCAGCAAAACATTTAATTTCATTTAAATATGACCTTTCACTATTTTAGCATGTTAAAGTGGTCTTCATCATGGAATAGTGGCTGGAGAACTGAATAAACATATTTTTATTCATTTTTAATTTCTCATCTATGTTGCAGAGATGTTAGCTAGCAAAGTTTAGATTCTAAATTATGCTAAAGGGCCTGTCACACTAAGCGATATCGCTAGCAATATCGCTGTAACGTCAATGGTTTTTCATATCGCTGGTCGGGATCGCTGGTGCATCGCTAAGTGTGAAAGTACCTTAAGACCAAGGAACAATTAGCAGAGATTTGTCTCTGTTGACATGTACTTTTTATACTTAACCCCTTAGCGACAGAGCCAATTTGCAGCTTAATGACCGAGCCAATTTTTACAATTCTGACCACTGTCACTTTATGAGGTTATAACTCTGGAGCACTTTAATGGATCCTGCTGATTCTGAGAATGTTTTCTATGTCACATATTGTACTTCAAGATAGTGGTAAACTTTCTTTTATATGACTTGTGTTTATTTATGAAAAAAATGAAAATATGGCAAAAAATTTGAAAATTTTGCAATATTTAAACTTTTAATTTTTATGCCCCTAAATCGGAGAGATATTTCACGCAAAATACTTAATAAATAACATTTCCAACATGTTTACTCTACATCAGCACAATTTTAGAAACAAAATTTACAAAACCATTTTTTTTAGGGACCACATCACGTTTAAAGTCACTTTGAGGGGTGTACATGGCAGGAAATACCCAAAAGTGACACTATTATAAAAACTTCACCCTTCAAGTTGCTCAAAACCACATTCAAGAAGTTTATAAACCCTTTACGTGCTTCACTGGAACTGAGGCAATGTGGAAAGAAAAAAAATAACATTTAACTTTTTAAAAAAAACATTTTACTTCAGAACTTTTTTTTTATTTTCACAAGTGTAAAAAGAGAAAATGAACCACAAAGTTTGCTGTACAATTTCTCCTGATACCCCATATGAGTGGGTAATTCACTGTCTGGGCGTATGGCAGAGCTTGGAAGGGAAGGAGCGCCGTTTGACTTTTTCACTGCAGAATTGGCTGGAATTGAGAACGGACACCATTTCGCGCTTGGAGAGCCCCTGCTATGCCTCAACAGTGGAAACCCCCGACAATTGACACTATTTTGGAAACTGAACCCCTTAAGGAACTTATCTAGATGTGTGGTGAGCACTTTGAACCCTCAAGTGCTTCACAGAGGTTTATAATGTAGAGCCGTGAAGCTAAAAAAAAATCTTTTTTTTCACAAAAATGGTCTTTTCGCCCCAAAATTTTTATTTTCACAAGGGTAACAGGAGAAATTAGACTGCAAAGTTGTTGTGAAATTTGTCCTGAGTATGAAGATACCCCACATGTGGGAGTAAATCACTGTTTGGGTGCACGGCAGAGCTTGGAATGGAAGGAGCGCCGTTTGCCTTTTTCAATGCAGAATTGGCTGGAATTGAGATCAGATGCCATGTCGCATTTGGAGAGCCCCTGATGTGCCTAAACAGTGGAAAACCTCCACAGGTGACAACATATTGGAAACTAGACCCCTTAAGGAACTTATCTAGATGTGTGGTAAGCACTTTAAACCCCCAAGTGCTTCACAGAAGTTTTTAACGCAGAGCCGTGAAAAAAAAATCATTTTTTTCCTAAAAAATTATTTTTAGCCGCGATTTTTTATTTTCCCAAGGGTAACAGGAAAAATTGGACCCGAAAAGTTGTTGTCCAGTTTGTCTTGAGTATGCTGGTATCCCATATGTGGGGGGAACCACTGTTTAGGCACTTGTCGGGGCTCGAAAGGGAAGTAGTGACGTTTTGAAATTCAGACTTTGATGGAATGGTCTGAGGGAGTCATGCTGCGTTTGCAGAGCCCCTGATGTGCTTATACAGTAGAAACCCCCCACAAGTGACCACATTTTGGAAATTAGACCCCCAAGGAACTTGTCTAGATATGTGGTGAGCACTTTGAACCCCAAAGTGCTTCACAGAAGTTTATAAGCTTTTAACGTAGAGCCGTGAAAATAAAAAATCTTATTTTTTCCACAAAAATGATCTTTTCACCCCCAAATTTTTACTTTTTACTTTCACATGGGTAACAAGAGAAATTGGACCTCAAAAGTTGTTGTGTAATTTGTCCTGAGTGTGCTAATATCCAATATGTGGGGGGAACCACTGTTTGTGCACATGGCAGAACTCAGAAGGGAAGGAGTGCCATTTTGGAATGCAGACTTTGATGGAATGGTCTGCGGGCATCATGTTGCGTTTAGAACAGTCCTAGAACAGTAGAAATCCCACACAATTGACCCCATTTTGTAAACTAGACCCCCCAAGGAGCTTATCTAGGTGTGTGGTGAGCACTTTGAACCCCCAAGTGCTTCACAGAAGTTTGTAGCGCAGAACCATGAAAATAAATCATAATTTTTTCAGACAATGAATTTTTAGCCCCCAGTTTTTTATTTTCCCAAATGGTAACAGGAGAAATTAGACCCACAAGGTTGTGTAATTTGTCCTGAGTATGATGATGACCTATATGTGGGGGTAAACCACTGTTTGGGAGCACAGCAGATCTCAGGATGGAGGGAGCACTGTTTGACATTTTGAGCGCAAAATTGGCTGGAATCAATGGTTGCGCCATGTCACGTTTGGAGACCCCCTGATGTACCTAAACAGTAGAAACCCCCCAATTCTAATTCCAATCCTAACCCCAGCACATCTCTAGCCCTAATGCCAACCCTAGCCATAACCCTAACCACAACCCTAACCCCAACACACCCTAACCATAATTGCAACCCTAACCATAACCATAACCACAACCTTAAACCCAGCACACCCCTAACTCTAATCCCAACCATAACCCTAACTACAACCCTAACCCTAATCCCAAACCTAACCATAACCCTAACCACAGACCTAACTCCAACACACCCCTAACCCTAATCCCAACCCTAACCCTAATCCCATCCAAATCCTAATCCTAGCTACAACCCTAACCCTAATCCCAACCCTAACCCTGATCCCAACCCTAACCCTAACTTCAGACCAACTTACTTTAGCCTAACTCTAACCCCATTGGGAAAATGGAAATAAATATATTTTCTTTATTTTACTATTTTTCCCTAACTATGGGGGTGTTAAAGGGGATGTTTATTTACTATTTTTTTTATTTTGATCATTGTGATAGCGTCTATCACAGTGACCAAAATGAACCAATAGGAAACTCTCCCTATTGTTGCTGGGTGCCGGACGGCAGATTTTGTCGGGCGCACTGCGAATATGCCTGCCATTTTCTTACTGGAAGAAGACGCTGGCAGCCTTGGGGGGAAGCAGGAGTACCCAGAGACACCGGGAGATACTGGGGGGATCGGGGACCCTATTTCTCTCTCCTCTGATGTGCGATCACATCAGAGGAGAGTGGAAATTAAATGGCAAATCAGACTTTTCTGTTGTGGCCTCTGTTATATGGTTAATAAAGGCGATCACAACATCGGGGTTGGTAAAAACAGACCCAAATTATGTTCTCTGGGGTCTCGGCTACCCCCGGCAGCCGAGACGCTGGAGAAATTCTGACTGTGGGGGCGGGCATTATACACTTTTTCCACAGCGCCATGAATTCACAGCGCTGTGGTTTAAGTACCCTTAACTGTTGCCGTTAAAAGGCGTATCGGTGGCCGTTAAGGGGTTAATCACAACAATCATAAGCAGGAGGAAAAAAAAGAACATGCCCCAGAAAAGCTTAGAACAGGCTAATTCTATATGAAACATGTAATAACATATGTACAACCTGTCATGATCCAGGATGGGGTTTAGCTTTGGCCGGTCCTGGTCTCACTGGGGGTTAATTGTTCCGCCTCTCACTGGCAGAGGGCGGCTATTTAATGCTCACTGGACCTAGGTCCGGTGTCAGTTATACTCCTGCCCTCAGCTGAGTTAGTTGACCTTGTGCGTACGTGTGCCTTGTGCCTGATATCTTGCTTGCTTGTTTGGTTTTCATCCGGTTCTGTCCCTGTTACGAGTTCTGCCTGTCCCTCTTGTACTGCGCTACCTCTCGTGTATGACTCTCTGCTTGTGACCCGACTTCTATCTGCTCGTTCCCTTGGAACCACGTCGCCCTCTTGTGTATGACCTCTGGCTTTGTCTGACCTCCCGTCTGTTTATCCCTCCTGTACCTCGCTGTCCGCACTGTGTATGAACTACGTTTTGCCTGACTCTGAGTTTTCTGTCTTCTCTGAAAGCAGGATGCTAAGCCCTGATCCCTTGCAGTCACGTGACCGTAGGTCCCGTGCCGGCTTGCTAACCTTCATCACTCAGGTCCTGTGCACCTATACTTTCTGGCTGTCCTGATCCCCAGGGGTCCCTACAGTGCGGGTGAGTCCCTGCTCAGCAGAGGCTGTACGCCGGCGCTGTCAGGATCCTGATATTATAACTGACCAATACCATTTTTTTCCTCTGTTCCCCTTCTTCTGTGTATGTGATGGATCCTATGCACGCTCTTTCTGAGCAGGTTAAACACCTGACCCAGATGTCTCAGAAACTCCTTGGAGAACAACGAGTCCTGGCTCAGTCTCAGCAGCTGATCACTGACACTGTGCAGGGGGTTTTTTCATCGGGGGCTCGGGATATTATATTAGTTTTCCCTGAGTCTCCAGTGAAGTTACCGGATACCTTTTCTGGAGATAAAAAAGAGTTCAGAGTTTTCAAGGAGGGCTGTAAGCTTTTTTTTCCTTAAGACCACACTCTTCTGGGGATGAAAGTCAGAGAATGGGGGTCATTATGTCTTTGTTAAGGGGAGCCCCCCAACCTTGGGTTTTCTCCCTTCTGGCCACGGCCCCTGAGCGTATGACTGTAGATGCATTTTTTGAGGCCCTGGGGCATATTTACAATGACCTTAATCGTATGCGTATGGCTGAGGACATGGTGATGAGTGTGTGCCAGGGGAAGCAGTCAGCCGAGTGGTTTTGTTCAGAATTCAGACGCTGGGCTGCTGAGTCTGTTGTAATGATGCCGCCATCTGGGGTTTGTTCTGTAGAGGCCTGTCTGAATATCTGAAAGATGCCTTGGCTCTCCACACTCCGTCTGATTCCCTGGAGGAGGCTATGACACAGGCCGTCCGAATGGATCGCCGGCTACGGGCGAGGGGAGTGATGCCAAGTGAAAGACCGTTATTCTCCCAAGGAAGGGGAGCCAGTCCCATATTCTAGATCATGGAGATGGGAACCATCGACCTCAAAGAAAATGAAAGGAGACAACGGCATGTGGGAAAAGGTTGCTTTCACTGTGGCGATTCTGGACATTTGAGAAAGGTTTGCCCCTCCCGTCCACTAACCAAGTGACTGAGCCTGGGTGATTGTCGTGGAGGTCACCCAGGCTCTCAGGTACCTTTTTCTGCCTTCTCTAAAATGTTGTTGTAAGTGGAACTTTGTTGTGGGAGTGTCTCCACATCCACTTCTGCCTTCGTGGATTGCGGATCAGCATTGAACTTTATTGACTCTGATTTGGTATCCAGGTGTAAGTTAGAGACAGTTAGGTTGTAGACTCCTATTCACATTGTGGCCATTGGCAAAACACCACTGGTAAAGAACGACATTATGTTTCGTACTTAAGAGTTTCTCCTTAAAGTGATTTCCTTGCACCAGGAACGTATTTCATGTTTTGTGATGGACAAACTGCCAGCGAGACTGGTGTTGGGGTTCCCCTGGCTACAATTGCATAATCCTGTAATTAATTGGGAATGTCGGGACATTGTTAAATGGGGTCCCTATTGTTCTGAGAAATGTCCGTGGGTCTGGAAGGTTATTCCAGAGTGCCTGATAGACTATACGGACGTTTTCTCTGAAAAAGAGGCTGAGGTTTTACCACCACACCGCCCATTTGATTGTGCCATTGACCTGGTTCCAGGTGCTAAATTGCCCAAGCCCCGCTTGTATAACCTTTCGGGTCCTGAACGGGCTGCGATGAAGGAGTATATTTCCGAGAGCCTCCGTAAGGGACACATTCGTCCTTCTGTTTCTCCTGTCGCGGCGGGGTTCTTTTTTGTAAAGAAAAAAGACGGTGGTTTACGCTCATGCCTCGATTTTCGTGAGTTAAATAAGATAACTGTGAGGAATACATATCCCCTTCCACTTATTCCTGATTTATACAACCAATTGTCCGGAGCTAAGTGGTTTTCAAAATTAGATCTACGGGGGAGCGTATAACCTTATCCGAGTCCGAGACGGAGATGAATGGAAAACCGCTTTTCTCACTACTGAAGGGTTGGTTGAAAATCTGGTCATGCCTTTCGGCTTGACCAACGCTCCAGCAGTCTTCCAAAACTTCATAAATCACGTGTTCTCTGATTTTATTGGACGTTTTTTGGTGGTATCTTTGGATGACATATTGATCTATTCTCCTGATAAACAGACTCACATTGGTCATGTTCGGGCAGTTCTCCAAAGACTCCGGGAGAACTGTCTCTTTGCTAAACTGGAAAAATGTTTGTTTTTTGTTCAGGAACTGTCATTTCTGGGATTCATCGTGTCTGCTGAAGAATATTGCATGGATCCTAATAAGGTGCAGGCCATTGTCGAGTGGGTTCAACCTTGTGATTTGAAGGCTCTGCAGCGTTTCCTAGGATTCGCCAATTACTATCGCAAATTTATAAAGGGGTTCTCACAGGTGGTTAAACCCCTCACAGACATGACTCACAAGGGGGCAGATATCAAGAATTGGTCAACCGCAGCGGTAGCGGCATTTCAGTTTTTGAAAACATGTTTCATGTCGGCGCCGTTTCTTGTTCAACTGGACCCGTCGGAACCATTTATTGTTGAGGTAGATACCTCAGAGGTGGGAGTGGGGGCGGTATTGTCCCAGGGACCCACCACTTTGACCAATTTAAGACCTTGCGCCTTTTTCTCGAAGAAATTCTCTCCAGCGGAGAGAAACTATGATGTGGGAAATCGAGAACTTCTGGCCGTTAAGTTGGCCTTTGAAGAATGGAGGCATTTTTTGGAGGGGCTGTCCATCCTATAACCATAATTACGGACCACAAAAAACTAGCTTATATTGAGTCAGCTAAGAGGTTGACTCATAGACAGGCTAGATGGTCACTTTTTTTTTCCCGATTCAACTTCTCGATCACTTTTCGGCCAGGGTCCAAAAATGTCAGACCGGATGCTTTGTCACGCAGTTTAGATCCCAGTGTCCCCCCCCGGAACCTCCATCCTCCACTCTTCAGCCTGGGGTGGTGGTGGCAGGTATTTCAAATATGTTGGAACGAGAGATTCGGGAAGCCCAGTCTCTTGCACCACCAGCTAAACAGGTGGACAAACTTTTTGTGCCAGCTCAGCTTCACCTTAAGGTCCTCCGGGAGTTCCATGACTCAGTTCTGGGTGGACATCCAGGGATCTCGGCTACCCAGAAGGCCATTGCTAGAGTATTCTGGTGGTCTGCTTTAGCCTCTGATGTTGGGGAATATGTGTCTGCTTGTGATGTTTGTGCCCATGCAAAAAACCCCCATAACCGTCCAGCCGGGGAATTGGTACCACTGCCAATTCCTGAGAGACCATGGACGCATTTGTCCATGGATTTCATCACCAACCTTCCCCCCTCCAAGGGTAATACTGTCGTCTGGGTTGTGGTGGACAGGTTTAGTAAGCAGGCACATTTTGTACCTTTGGCAGCTCTACCTAATGCGGAAACATTGTTCGATTGTTTGTTGAGCATGTCGTGCGGTTGCATGTGGTACCCTTGAATGTGGTGTCTGATAGAGGAGTGCAATTTGTTTCCAGATTTTGAAGGGCTTTTTGTAAAAGGTTGGGTATTGGTCTGTCCTTTTCATCTGCTTATCATGCAGAGACTAATGGGCAGACCGAGCGGATCAATCAGTCGCTGGAGCAAATTCTGCGTTGCTTGACCTCAGACCGGCAAGATGATTGGTGTTCTGTGTTACCGGTGACTGAGTTTGCATTTAACAACCGCGTTAACCAGTCTACGGGTACTTCTCCCTTTTTCTGCAATTATGGGCTTCATCCTCATTATGGAGAATTTTCCCGTTTGAATTCTGGGTGTCCTGGGGCGGATGAGACGATCCAGCGGTTGGGGGAGGTATGGCGAGAGGTCCAGAGTAACATTACCAAGGCCCAGGACAAATTTAAATTTTTTGCGGGCAAAAAGCGATCCGCGGGACCGGTGTTTCAGATTGGGGATAACGTATGGTTGTCCACCAAGAATATAAGACTCAAGGTCCCCTCTGCGAAGCTTGGACCCAAGTTTATCGGTCCTTATGAAATTACCGAGGCAGTTAACCCGGTGGCTTTTTGGTTGCGTCACCCGCCATCTCTGTGGATCCCAAATGTTTTTCATAAGGCCCTTTTGAAACCTGTGAGGTCCGCTGGGGAGGGATCATCAGCTTCCCCAACACCGGTTTTGGTTGACGGGCAGTCGGAGTACGAGGTGGAACGAATTGTCGACTCCAGGTTGGTCCATCGTGACCTTCAATATCTGGTACATTGGAAAGGCTACGGTCCTGAAGAACGCTCGTGGGTTCCTGCTCGATTGGTTTATGCGGATCGGTTGGTCTGGCCCTTTCACGCCAAGTACCCTGAGAGACCTGGGGGTCCAGTGGGCCCCAATTGAGAGGAGGGTACTGTCATGATCCAGGATGGGGTTTTGCTTTTGTCCCATCCTGGTCTGACTGGGGGTTAATTGTTCCGCCTCTCACTGGCAGAGGGCGGCTATTTAATGCTCACTGGACCTAGGTCCGGTGTCAGGTATACTCCTGCCCTCGGCTGAGTTAGTTGACCTTGTGCGTACATGTCCCTTGTGCCTGATATCTTGCTTGCTTGTTTGGTTTTGATCCGGTTCTGTCCCTGTTACGAGTTCTGCCTGTCCCTCTTGTACTGCGCTACCTCTCGTGTATGACTCTCTGCTTGTGACCCGACTTCTATCTGCTCGTCCCCTTGGTACCACGTCGCCCTCTTGTGTATGACCTTTGGCTTTGTCTGACCTCCCATCTGTTTATCCCTCCTGTACCTCGCTGTCCGCACTGTGTATGAACTATGTTTTGCCTGACTCTGAGTTTTCTGTCTTCTCTGAAAGCCGGACGCTAAGCCCCGCCCCTTTGCAGTCACGTGACCGTAAACTTCATCACTCAGGTCCTGTGCACCTATACTTTCTGGCTGTCCTGATCCCCAGGGGTCCCTACAGTGCGGGTGAGTCCCTGCTCAGCGGAGGCTGTACACCGGCGCTGTCAGGATCCTGATACAACCACAGCTATCTGGCAATGACAGAAACAGTGGTCTGTTGCAGTCCCCAGATTGTCATGCCAACCCATCGGTAACATGCGGTCATGTGCATGGGCAGGATTAGTAACGCGCTGTTGGCAATTATCATGTTAAATGCCACTGTCAGAGATTGACAACATGATAATAGCATCGGGTGGATCAACTCTTGAAATCAGCTGGAAAAGTTGGGTGCTCATCGCTGGAGCCCGTGGCAAAACCGTGGGAGGTGACCTTAGATGTAACTATACATCTTAGGTGGAAAAAGAGGTTAAATAAAAAGTGGTGTTACTGTGGCACCCCTGAGGGTTCAGTCGCCACAGAGGTACTACACCTCCTCCTGAGGTGTGGTGCCCCACCATTCAGGTAACCATTGAAACCAATGGGCCCGGCTCCGAGTACCCCACTAGCCCTGGCTTGGGGCGCTCCAAACTTGGTGAACAGGATGATGAAGCCCGGTGCCACTGGGTTCTGTGTGCCTGAGTTTATTGGACTTAAACATTGCTGAGAATGTGCAGAATAACTAAATTAATGGACTGTAAAATGGACTCTCAAAATGGCCGCCGGCGCGGTGAAGCAGGGCGTGACAATATGTGTGGTCCTAAGAAAAGACCGTGAACTGTCCTGGGCCTCCCCTGCCTGAACTTCTAGGCAGCTGCAACATGGAACACCCCCGAGGGGTTCGGATACTGGCTTGGTATGGAGGAGTAGGAAGAAGATGCCGCCCCCAGAAGGAGGAGCGAGAGCCTGTGGCGGGAAAAGAGGCCAGGAAGGAGGAAGAACGCCAGGAAAGCGCCATGATGGAAGAAGGACGGAGGCCAGGAGAATGCAATGGAGAGAAACCACTTGCTCCCAAGCAGCCCCTGCAGGGTATACGGCCGCTGCGATACCATCTACAGCGTCCGCCTCCACCTCCAAGCCGATGCTGCCACTGGATGCGGCCTGCCAGGAGGACATATATGAGAGTCCCGGAGCAAGCGGTAGAGCAGGGGCTGAGGCCCCACTCGGACCAGGCGCTGCCATGCAGGTCCATCCTGGAGGCTTTAGCCGGCACCGATCCGGCAACAGCTTCGACCCAGCTGCCGGCCGCTCATCAGGCAGCCCCGGAGGTTGTGGCTGCCATCATCCACCCTCCTGTACCCATGCAGGAGACTGAACGTCACCGGGAATCACCTGGTAGGATCCCTGCCCCTGCCATGATCCTGGTATTGGGGATAGCTCCCATGGACAGAAATGGGCCCGTGAATGCTTGGATATCGAGTGGCAGCACCCAAATTGTGCCATGCCAGCAGCAACCGGCAGCAGCACTGCTAGCTGTGGTGCCACCTGACACTGGGGAACAACATCCATTGGTACCAGCCGCAACTCCTGCAGAATCACTGGCAGCAGAGATACCACCAGCAGCAGCTGAAGCGCTACCCTCACAGGCAGCAGTTGCTCCCACTACCATTCCATCTACACAGGCAGATACCAACCTCACTTCTTGGGAGAAGGAATACCTGCAATTTGTGGACAGTCAGCAAGAAGAGGATGCTCTTCAGTTCTCCCCTGGAAGCAGCCCAAGCAACCCGCTTCCACCAGCCGAGGAGGAGACCACCACTAGAGAATCAATTCCCAAATAACTAAACTGTTACCCAGGAGGGTATAGGCACTGTTATGCCTTTTTCATTTTTTTTTGTTCATCATGTTGTTTTTTCTTTGATTCCAGTTTTGTTTGCCTAGTTGCGCTGGTAGCCCTTTTATATTTGAACTGCAGAGACCATGGACAATGAGTGATCCAGATCTGTCCTGTATATAGTTGCACCTCTTTAGGTGCCTTCTCTTGGTTTTACATAGGTCTTTTATGGATAAGGACTACCTCAACCTGGAGCATGGCTCCAACCCAAGGACACTGCAAGAAATCCCGGCTGAGAACGGTGTCCAGCACAAGAATTATTGAAGTTTTGATGTGATATAATGTGTCTTAAGAAAGTATTAAAAGTTATAGAACAGCTTTTATATAGAATTTAATTGATAGTAATAACTATTAGGAATGTTTTAATAAAGAGATGAAGGATTTGAATAAAGATAAAGATTTGAAAATGTAGGTGATGAACCAGTCATCGGCGGTTGTCACCTAGGGTCTAGAAGTAATAGTAAAAAGGTGAAAGAAATGTGTTAATGATAATACTTGAACTGCTAGTGAGTTTACTGCCAATAGCACTTTAAAATAGGTACTATATTTCGACATAGTTATTTAAATTGTTTGAAACGTTCAAGAGTCAGTGCCTCCCATATTGGGAAGTTTAGATAAGTATTGTTCATTAAGCATTCAAAAAAAAATAATTTTTGTATGTTCCTGATTTTTTATTGTCTGTCTTTGTTTCAATTGCAGCCCGCGGACGTGCTGTGTTTAACGGGGGGGTATGTGGCGCCCCTGAGGGTTCAGTCGCCACAGAGGTACTGCACCTCCTCCTGAGGTGTGGTGCCCCACCATTCAGGTAAGGTTGAGACACCTGACCACACTCCAACACCTGCATCCCACACAACACAGTAGTGTAGCAAAGCACCCTTTGGTGGCTCCCTGCTTGGAACACGAAGCATGCTGGGAGGCTGTTGGAGTTTAGTTGGCATCAAAAGAGCGGGAAGAATTTAGGATTTAGTCAGTTTGACAGAGTCAGTGGAAGAGTTAAGATCCCCTGAGTGGGATTAATGAAGGAAGTGCTGCAGTCGGCCTCAGTGACCTGGGTCCGCTGGCACAGGAAAGGAACATTGATAGAAAGCCTGACTCTCTCCATAAGATTGAAGGATTAGTACAGAACATAAGGAGAGGAGGACTAAGGATTAGGGTTGGAGCAGAACCCTTCCCAAGTTCACAGCGCAAGGCCGGGGTCCGGTCCCCGAGGTTGTATGGACACTAATGGTCCTGCGACAGACACTGGAGGAATAGAAGTTGTCATCACTTTATTCCCACACAAGACTTGGGGGCACAACAGCAACGAGAGTGAGTCAGGACTCAGTAGCAAGGAATCCCCGAAGCAGGCTACAGCTGTCTGCCATACAAGTAGAGTTCTAAGAAGATCTGACAGGAGGAACTCCAGTGTAACTCAGTACTGTGAGTACTTCACAATAGGCACTAGAAGGGAGACGTTCAGAAAAGGCACATATGTTGGCGGAGTGTTGGAACGGAGTACTTCATCTTGCCTGGAGGTTGACTGAGCCCCTGACCCGGAGGACATGGTACCGAGACGGTCACCTGTATGCTCAACAGACTGTGAGTAAAGCTTTGGAACTACATGCTCTGGTGTCCTCTGCTTATTCCTGCGCCAACCCACTCAGCACTGCTACATATCTGTGCTTAACACTGCACCATTACGCTCGCCTCACTAGCGCTTCATCTACTGTACACTGCCCTGGGACTACAGCCCTGCCTGTGGAGGGTCACAACATCATTGCTGCACCACACCATCTGTCCCAGAGGATCTGTCTGCAGCGTCGGCTTAACATCTACATTGCCGAACACCACAGGTGGCGTCACGAATCATTCACTAATAAACTTTAATCGTCATCATCCACACACTCAACAATCCCCTTTTACAATTGGCGCCTAGGGCCACGGACCGGGTCACTGCCACTGTGACAACTCCCATTGAAACCAACGGGCCCGGCTCCGAGTACCCCACTAGCCCTGGCTTGGGGCGCTCCATTAATAATGTGACAATAAACCTTTGCTCTCTGCTCTCCTGATCACACTGCAGAGCTGTGTATAGTTGTAACTGACACAGGACACCATTAAGCACATCTGCAAATTCCTCTCAGTGCTTCAGCTTTCTTCTCACTGGCAGTCAGCTTTGCAGTAGTGTTGCAATGCATCAGACCTCTGAGACCAGCAGAAAACATATTTGTAAGAAGTTCTCACACTGTAAACTCCCCCTTCTATTAAAATTGAGGTCTGGAAGCAGATTTGTATACAGATCAGTATCATGTCCATAGTTATTAACAGCTCATTTAGATTTACAAAAACATAAATTTCTCTGGAATAAGTTATCAAATTGCAAATATTAAAGCATCACTTTATTCAGCTTCCTATAACCTACATGGAAAAATCTGCGTTCAGGAGGGTTGATCCTACTGACAGATTCTTGTACCTGCCTGAGGAAGATTAGTAAAAGCATTCTTTCATATGATCTACTAAAGGTGTAAATCATACACCTTTGAAAAATCTTACAATAGACTGTGCCCAAGTGGAGCCAACAAAATAACAAAGGTGGAATAAAAATGTAATTTTACCTAAAACAAGAGTGTTTCTAGTATCCAAATGAGAGTTAGCACTGCGTCCCCCCACCCTGATGCTCATTTCACCTTGCTTCTTCTATGGGCGTGTCAACAAACTTGGAGTTCTGCATCATTGTTTATTATATGATTTATCAAAGTTGCATACTTGTACCAGGACTGTTAATATAGCCAATGGGTGGTGATTATGTTATATCTTACCTACAAAGGATTGTGTTGCCGTGTCTCGTCTTGACATGAGGCACCATATTTTATTGTGTATTATTATAATTATGGACTAAAGATATTTTTGTATACTAAATATTTTTATGTACAATTCTTGATTCTGAGAAAACATTTTTCTGTGGTCATTATGTTGTAATTGTTTGTGAAGTGTTGCCCTCCCATGTGTTAGGGCTTATGTTAGACAGTTATGTTGATTTCTATTCTGTAAAAGTAGCAAAGCATAAAAAAATATAAATCTGATATAGCTGCAATCGTACTCACCCAAAGAATGAATCGGTCTCAGAGCTTTTACCTCATGGTGAACCAGACAAAAATAAGAAAATAAAAACAATAATTGACTTGCTGTCGTTTGTTCATTCTGCTCCTTAAAAAATCTGAATAAAAATGTTTTGGACCACAAAATAGTACCATAATACCAAAAAAATCTCCAACTTGTCATGCAGAAAATAAGCCCTCATACAGTTCTGTCTGCCATAAATATAAAAAAGTTACAGCTCCCAGAATATGATGTCAAAAAACAATTTTATAAAAAAACATTTTACTGTGTGATGGCAAAACATAAAAAACACAATAGAAATCTGGTATCACTGTAATTGCAGCAACCTAAAGAATAAATATATCCAAAAAGACAAAAGAAGTTGAGCCATAAAATATACAACTTTATTTAAAGCACAATAGCCAAGCGATAAAAACACAATAAAAGGAGATGCCAATCCAATATAACCAAACAAGGTAAGTATGTGCATATATCCCACATGTTACATGTATACCAGTAGGAGATACAAAAAATCTTTAGGCTAAAAATAGCATCACAGTGATTGCTCAATCATAACTACCTACATGGTACATTCTTGTCCTCTCTGCAAAGAAATGATAGAAAGACAATAATGCACATATGCAATGCTCTAACCGCTCCAAATGAATTATTGCACAGTGCAATAAATCATGTATTGTGACCAAAACATATGTGACCTTACAGATAGAGGTGGACATGTGGTTAGGATACACAAAGATATACATGCATAGTACAAATATAGCTTGCAATACAAGCAATGGCCATGAAAAATGTAGCCTCACAAATCAAGGTGCACATATGGTAAAGGTAAAAACCAGTGTATATATTGCTGCTTACAGTGCAGGCAACGGCCAACGTTTAGCTGCAGTTAATAATTGCTATAATAGACACATAAACCAATGTCCACAGTGCAATGATCTAAGCGGCCAGCTAGATACATAAAAAGTGCAGAGTGCATAGAGGAGACATACAACCTTGTGAGGCACAATCCCCGACGCGCGTTTCGCACCAGCTTCGTCCATACTTTACCCCCTTGGACGACGCTGGAGCGAATCACGCGTCGGGGATTGTGCCTCCTTGGTAGAAAAAGACTATGGAAAGGTTTCAAGCCACCAACACCCCTTCAAATAAAATCCAGTGAAATCTGAACTCTCAAATACAAATGTCCTCCTCTTTCTGAGCCCTAGTGTGCCTAAACCACAGTAAGCAGCTTCATGTTTGCCATTATTGTAGTGGGGAAAGCACACTTAGCAACTTATAGGGTGCATGTCTGTCTCCAGAAGCACAATCTGGGCAAAATTTATAGGAGTTCTTCAAAACATGGGAGTACAACACTACATGGGACACAATGTATGTGCACTAAACCAGCTCATTTGCGATTCCCCCTAAAAAGTCTGTCTTGAATGTTACAAAATAGTCACTGCAACTGTAGATTAATTCATTGAGAGGTGCAATTTCTACAATGGGGTCACTTTGGGGGTTTTCTGCTGTTTTGGTACCTTAGGGGCTCTGCAAATGTTGCTCACAAACAATTCTAGGACTCCAAAGGCAAAATAGCACCCCAGCCTTCTCAGCCTTGAAGTGTGGACAAACAGTAGTTTCTGATGACATATCGGGCATCATCGCATTCTGGAAATATTGCACAATAAATTGTGGGGTCCAGTTTCACCTATTAACTCTTATGTAAGTGGCTAATTTGCAACAAATAAAAAAATGACATTTTTACCGCTAAAATGTTATATCTCCAATGTTATAAAATTCTGTGAGGCACCTATGGTTTAAAAATACTCACTACAAACCTAGATGAATTCTTTTAGCTGTGACTTTCCAATATGGGGTAACTGGGTTTTCTGCTAGCACATTATGGACTCTGCTAATGGCACACACAATCTGTTCAAATGGAATCTGCATTCTCAAAGTCATGTAGCGCTTCATCCCATCTGATCACTGCTATGTGCTCAAATAGTAGTGTACAATTACATGTGAGGCACTGCCCCGTTAGGTTAAACAAATTACGGGGCCCATTTTCTCCTATTACCCCTGTGTAAAATATAAATTTGGTACTAAAGCAGTATTTTAGTGGAAAAAAAATAATTCTTTGCTTTCACATCTAATTGTTATGAAGTTTTGTGAATTAGCTGCAGGTTAAACATGCTCAGCACACAAATGGATGAATAGATTGAGGGGTCTAGTTTCTGCAACCTGCAGAAACCACTGATCCACCAAACCGCTGCCCAACAAGCTTTATCCTCGCCTACTGTATTCTCACCAATCCCTTGTAGATTGTTAGCCCTCGCAGGCAGGGTCCTCTCTCCTCCTGTGCCAGTCGTGACTTGTATTGCTTTAGATTACTGTGCTTGTATTTATTATGTATACCCCCCTCACATGTAAAGCACCATGGAATAAATGGTGCTGTAATAATAAATAATAATAACAAAATGACGCCACTTGTGGGGGGATTTCTGCTGTTGTAGATGTTATGGGCTTTGCAAATGCAACACGTCATTCATAATCTACTCCAGTTAAATTTACGCTCCAAAAATCAAATTGCGCTTTTGCCCTTCTGAGTCTTGCCATATACCCAAACAGCAATTTTTTTACCACATATGGGGCATCTTCGTGTTCATTTGTTGCATAACAAATTATGTGGTCCATTTTCTCCTATTATTCATTTTAAAAATTACAAATTTGGGGGTAAAAAAACATTTTAGCATCAATTTTAGCAAATTTAATCATTTTAATTTTCACATCATAGATTCATAGAATCGTAGAGTTGGAAGGGACCTCCTGGGCCATCTGGTCGAACCCCCTGCTCAAAGCAGGATTCTCTAAATCATCCCAGTCAGATGTCTGTCCAGTCTCTGTTTGAAGACTTCTATTGAAGGAGAACTCACCACTTCTCGTGGCAGCCTGTTCCACTCATTGATCACTCTAACTGTCCAAAAGTTTTTCTACTATCTAATCTGTGTCTCCTCCCATTCAGTTTCATCCCATTGCTTCTAGTCTTTCCTAGTGCAAATGAGAATAAAGATGATCCTTCTACAATGTGACAGCCCTTGAGATATTTGTAGACAGCTATTAAGTCTCCGCTCAGTCTGCTCTTCTGCAGGCTAGACATTCCCAAATCCTGCAACCTTTCCTCATAAGACAGGGTTTGCAGACCGGTCACCATTCTGGTTGCTCTTTTCTGAACTTGCTCCAGCTTGTTGATGACTTTTTTAAAATGTGGTGCCCAAAACTGGACACAGTATTCCAGATGAGGTCTGACCAAAGAGGAGTAGAGGGCAATAATGTCTTCATGTGATCTAGACTGTATGCTTCTGTTTATATATCCTAGAATTGCATTTGCCTTTTTTGCTGCTGCATCACTGTTGACTCATATTCAGTCTGTCATCAATTAGTATACCCAAGTCTTTTTCACATGTGCTGTCACTTAGCCCTATTCCTCCCATTTTGTATAAGCTTTTTTCATTTTTATTGCCAAGATGTATTACTTTACATTTTTCCCTGTTAAAAACCATTCTGTTAGTTGCTGCCAACTGCTCCAGTTTATTTATATCTTTTTGAATCCTCTCTCTCTTCTCTAGTATTAGCTATTCCTCCTAGCTTTGTGTCATCAGCAAATTTAATCAGTTTACGCTCAATTCCTTCATCTAAATCGTTGATAAAGATGTTGAACAATACAGGGCCCAGGACAGAGCCCTGTGGTACCCCACTTGAGACATTCTTCCGACTGGATGTGCAGCCATTTACGACCACTCTTTGGGTCCGATCACTAAGCCAGTTATGAATCTACCTAACAGTTGCCTTGTCCATTCCTTACTTAGCCATTTTTTCAATAAGGATTGTGTGAGATACTTTGTCAAATGCTTTGCTGAAGTCAAGATATACTATATCAACAGCATTTCCCTGATCCACCCAATCAGTGATTCTGTCATAGAAGTAAATTAAGTTAGTCTGACATGACTTATTAGTTACAAACCCACACTGACTCTGCTTAATCACTTTATTCTTGTCCAGGTACTTACATACATGTTGTTTAATAATTTGCTCAAAGATCTTTCCTGGTAAAGAATTGACTCACCGGCCAATAGTTGCCTGGGTCCACCTTCTTCCCCTTTTTGAGGATAGGAACAACATTTGCTCTTCTCCAGTCTTCTGGGACTTCTCCTGTTCTCCAAGAATTTTCAAAGATTATGGAGAGGGGTTCAAAAATGTCTTCTACTATCTTCTTCAGAACTCTGGGGTGTAATTCATCTGGACCTGAAGACTTGAATTCATTTAGGTTAGCTAAGTGTTTCCTCACTAACTTTCTGTTTACAGATATCCTGGATTCTTATATTCCCTTAATAGGACAGTGAAGAACCATTGATGTTACATTTCCTTTCTGAGAGAAAACAGATGCAAAATAGGAATTTAAAAGTTTGGCCTTCTCAACATCCTGTATTACCATTTCATCATTTTCATCCTGTAAAAATCCTATAGCATCTTTGACTTTTCTTTTACTTTTGACATATCCCCCAAATCCTTTATTATTGCTTTTGACATCTCTTGCAAGCCTCAATTCATTGTCAGCTTTAATAATCTGATTTGTGCCCTGCTATTTCTGCAGACAGCATTATATTCTTCTTTAGATATGCCTCCCTCTTTCCATTTTATAAACATTTCTTTCTTCCTTTTTAGCATGTGCTTAAGTTAAGCCTTTTAAAAAAATACTTATGGGTTCAACAAGCTCAGCATATCCCTATACGAATCCCTTAGGCCTGTTTCACACATCAGTTTTTTTGTTCAGTCAAAATCCGGTAAAATGGCAGATAACGGATCCGTTCCTGTACTGACCACAACGTTTGTCAGCGGACCGTTATTTTAACGGATCCGTCAAAGGAAGCATTTTAAAGGAACCGCTGCCTGGGAAAGGAGAGAGACAGAAAGCTTTTTCAGCCGCCAGAACAGAGTTTAGGGTTAAATTTGCGGCTGAGTGAAGTCTTTCGGGCATGTGCAGTGAGAAGTGCGGATCCTGCCGCACGAAAAAGAGTTGCATGGTCCGTTCGGGCATGTCGGCGGACGTCAAAATTTTGGCGGATCCGCAAAAAAACGAATCCAACGGATGGCCATCCGTCAAGATCCGCCGCTAATGCAACTCAATGGGAAAAAAACGGATCCGCCAAGAAAAATGGCGGATCCGTTTTTTTTTTGCAAAACGGCGGATTTTGACTGATGGACACAAACGGATGTGTGAAACAGGCCTTAAGGGGTCTAGTTTCCAAAATGGGGTGATTTATGTGGGTTTCTGCTGTTTTGGTACCTCATGGACTCTGCAAATGAGACATGGTGTCTGCAATCTATTTGTCATGATCCATGCTGGATCAGGACTGATAAAAAGCACAGGTAACCCTTTTTTTCTAAGCTGTGCTTAAGTTTAGTTTGCCCCGGCGGTGGTGAGCATCATTGCACTCTAGTTTCTTTAGCTCAGTGCACATGATTATAATGCAGGTGTGATTGCTGGCTCTGCTATAAAAGAGTCACTGTTGCAATCAGTGTTGATGATAGTGTTCATTTCAACCATCCTTGGTGGAGGAAGGAGCTGGAGAGTGTTCCTTGCAGCACTCTCTTAGCCCTGGCGTGGAAGGAGTCATAGGGGATTTCCTTGTAGCTCTGACAGAGCTTGGTAGCAGCGATTCAGGAGAAGAGATGCATTCTGGTGGTGGACTCTGTTGCCAGGAGCAAGTGCAACAGAGTAAAGCTAAGTGGTGTTTCCCCATTTGTGTATTTCCTTAGTGTGTATTAGTACAGCGGTGGGGCCAGCTCCCTAGCAAGGGATAGGTGTAGGGAGTGCTAGGGCGACAGGTTCCTGATCGGCGCCCGGTGCGGAACCGGCATAGGGAAGGTTAGGAGCATTAGGGACACTGACTCAGTGGAGTGCAGGAGGTCTTCACGTCCCCTTTCCCTATCGCAGGGCCCACCGTTGTAACTGTTGTCCCTTCCCCTTGTCTTGTTGTTTTAGTTACAGGCCTGCAAGCCGTGTCACACAGGACAGTATCACGTGCCGCGTCTTGTTGTTTTAGTTACCGGCCTGCTGGTCGCGTCACACAGGATGGGTCCACGTGACACTATTACAGCCAAATTTGCAATCCAAATACCAAATGTCGCCTCTTCCCTTCCGAGCCCTGCCTTTTGAAACCAAACATTTTGACTAAATGTGGGGTATGGACTTGCTCACAAAAAAGTGGATAACAAACTTTGTGGACCACTTTTTTCTGCTACCTATTGCTAAAGTAAAAAATTTAGGATGAAAGCATCACTTTTATTATCTGCAGACCGGATAAAACCTCAAGAGAAATGTGTTGTTTTCTAGGTGCAAAAATTAAACATGTATCTGTCAGGATATTAGGACTTTTTAGATCTACAGACAACTACCCATTCTTTATAATACATGTGGGGACAAATGACACCTCAAGAAAGGACCTGGGAAACATGTGAAGTAACTTTGAAGACTTGGGAAAGAAACTGAAAGAACTGGGAGCTCAGTTGGTCTTCTCATCCATCCTCCCACTGGATGGCCATGGAACAAGGAAGTGGAACAAGATTCTGCAGATAAACAACCAGCTACATTGATGATGCCATCAGCAATAATTTGGATTTCTGGATCACGGAGTGAATTACCTATACAATGGACTACTTGCTAGAGATGGGCTGCACCTTGTCACATTGTATGTTAGAAACGCGTATATCTGCACAGAGATTGAAGCTTCAGAGACTGGGAGTTCTGTGGAAACTGTTTGGGTAAGAATACAAGGACAGAACAATGGAAAGGACACCATTGTAGGCATTTACTACAGGCCGCCTGTGCAAGCTGAAGATATGGATGAACTCTATGCATCAAATGGCCAAGTTCTCCAAAAAATATGACATAGTTGTCATGGGAGATTTCAACTATCCAGACATTTGTTGGGAATCTCTCTCAGGCAAAACTAACAGGTCAAGGAAATTCTTATCCTCTCTTGCTGACAACTTTATCTTCCAAAAGGTAAGGGAGACAACAAGGGGAACTGCTACCTTGGATCTAATCCTTATAAACAGGGAGGAAATG
This sequence comes from Dendrobates tinctorius, assembly GCF_039654945.1. NCBI lineage: Eukaryota > Metazoa > Chordata > Amphibia > Anura > Dendrobatidae > Dendrobates > Dendrobates tinctorius. The sequence continues at coordinate 31,623,029 of NW_027361917.1, forward strand.
GTTGAGGAGGTAAAAGTGGCTGGGACCCTAGTAGGTAGCGACCATGCTATTTTAGAGTTTTAGATAACTAGAGGCGGAAGACCTGTGAAGACTCAGACGTCAAGGTTAGATTTCAGAAAGGCAGATTTTAAGGGATTCAGAAAGAGAATTGGAGGGATCCAATGGCTGGATATCCTTAAAGACGAAAATGTCCAGGAAGGACGGGAAATCTTGAAAAATGAAATTCTCAAAGCACAGTTGTTAACAATTCCGAAAAGAGGGAAGAATAGGAAGCATTTAAGGAAACCAGGATGGATGAACACAGAACTTAAGCACATGCTAAAAAGGAAGAAAAATATGTTTATGAAATGGAAAGAGGGAGGCATATCTAAAGAAGAATATAATGCTGTCTGCAGAACCTGCAGGGCACAAATCAGATTAACTAAAGCTGAAAATGAATTGAGGCTTGCAAGAGATGTCAAAAGCAATAATAAAGGATTTTGGGGATATGTCAAAAGTAAAAGAAAAGTCAAAGATGCTATAGGATTTTTACAGGATGAAAATGATGAAATGGTAAGACAGGATGTTGAGAAGGCTGAACTTTTAAATTCCTATTTTGCATCTGTTTTCTCTCAGAAAGGAAATGTAACATCATCTGTTATTCACTGTCCTATTAAGGGAATAGAAGAATCCAGGATATCTATAAACAGAAAGATAGTGAGGAAACACTTAGCTAACCTAAATGAATTCAAGTCTCCAGGTCCAGATGAATTACACCCCAGAGTACTGAAGGAGATAGCAGAAGAAATTTTTGAACCCCTCTCCATAATCTTTGAAAATTCTTGGAGAACAGGAGAAGTCCCAGAAGACTGGAGAAGAGCAAATGTTGTTCCTATCTTCAAAAAGGGGAAGAAGGTGGACCCAGGCAACTATAGGCCGGTGAGTCTGACTTCTATACCAGGAAAGATCTTTGAACAAATTATTAAACAACATGTATGTCAATACCTGGATAAGAATGAAGTGATTAAACAGAGTCAGCATGGGTTTGTAACTAATAAGTCATGTCAGACTAACTTAATTTCCTTCTATGACGGTATCACTGATTGGGTGGATCAAGGAAATGCTGTAGATATAGTATATCTTGACTTCAGCAAAGCATTTGACAAAGTCTCTCATACAATCCTTATTGAAAAAATGACTAAGTATGGAATGGACAAGGCAACTGTTAGGTGGATTCATAACTGGCTTAGTGATCGGACCCAAAGAGTGGTCGTAAATGGCTGCACATCCAGTTGGAAGAATGTCTCAAGTGGGGTACCACAGGGCTCTGTCCTGGGCCCTGTATTGTTCAACATCTTTATCAATGATTTAGATGAAGGAATTGAGGGTAAACTGATTAAATTTGCTGATGACACAAAGCTAGGAGGGATAGCTAATACTAGAGAAGAGAGAGAGAGGATTCAAAAAGATTTAAATAAACTGGAGAAGTGGGCAGCAACTAACAGAATGGTTTTTAACAGGGAGAAATGCAAAATACTACATCTGGGCAATAAAAATGAAAAAAGCATATATAGAATGGGAGGAATAGGGCTAAGTGACAGCACATGTGAAAAAGACTTGGGTATACTAATAGATCACAGACTGAATATGAGTCAACAGTGTGATGCAGCAGCAAAAAAGGCAAATGCAATTCTAGGATGTATTAACAGAATCATACAGTCTAGATCACGTGAAGTCATTATTTCCCTCTACTCCTCTTTCGTCAGACCTCATCTGGAATATTGTGTCCAGTTTTGGGCACAACATTTTAAAAAAGACATCAACAAACTGGAGCAAGTTCAGAAAAGAACGACCAGAATGGTGACCAGTCTGCAAACCCTGTCTTATGAGGAAAGGTTGCAGGATTTGGTATTGTTTAGTTTGCAAAAGAGAAGACTGAGAGGAGACTTAATAGCTGTCTACAAATATCTAAAGGGCTGTCACATTGTAGAAGGATCAATTTTATTCTCATTTGCACAAGCAAAGACTAGAAGCAATGGGATGAAACTGAATGGGAGGAGACACAGATTAGATATTAGAAAAAACTTTTTGACAGTTAGAGTGATCAATGAGTGGAACAGGCTGCCATGAGAAGTGGTGAGTTCTCCTTCAATGAAAGTCTTCAAACAGAGGCTGGACAGACATCTGACTGGGATGATTTAGCGAATCCTGCTTTGAGCAGGGGGTTGGACCAGATGGCCCAGGAGGTCCCTTCCAACTCTACGATTCTATGATTCTATGATTCTAAAACTGGAAAACACATATTTGGAAATCGCCTTGCTACACTCATCAGGAGAGCTTTAAACTAGAGTTGAGCGAAACGGGTCGGTCAAATTCAAAAGTCGCCGACTTTTGCTAAAGTCAAATTTCACCGATCGAAACCCGACCATAGCGTGAGGTCGGCCATGAGGTCGCCGACTCGAGCGCCAAACTGGTGTTTCCCATAATGCTTCCAGCGTCTTTTCTCAGCCAATGATCAAGGACGCACACTGTGGACAACGAGATGACATGGGGTGTGGCCACCACCATCTTAGAGAAGGGCATTACAGTGATTGGCTGGCTTTGTGTGGTGTCACAGTTTCTATAAAAGCCCTGAACACCGACCGCCATCTTACTTCTGCCGATCTTAGCATAGGGAGAGGTTGCTGCTGCTCGTTCTCAATAGGGAGAGTGTTTAGGCAGGAAAAAAAAACTGTGCTTCTGCTGATAGCGATTTTCACTGTACAACACAACAGTTAATGTGCAGTGACAGGGGAGGATATTTTTGTGTGCAGCAGCTCTGGTGGTTATTAGGCTGCCTTATAAGGCTACCTGATAGCTGCACTGCTGTGTGCACACTGCTGTGCAGAATGCTTTTTTCAAAACAAAAAAACTTGTATTCCTTTTGTGTGCACAGTTAGTGAGCGTTCATTTTTTCACACACCGTATAGAGGTGTACGCTCCTCACACGCTACCGTGTACCGGCTGGTATCACGGACAAATACATGCTATCTGTGTGTGACTCCGTAAAAAGATAAATGGAGATTTTCATTTTTCCATACATACACCGTATACAGCTGTCCGCTTATCCAGCATAATTGTATATCTGCTGTTTGTAACCGGTCAAATCTATACAGAGACAGCGTGTGTGAGACTCTGTAAAAACATATACAGAAATTTCAATTTTTACATACACCGTATAGAGCTGTCTGCTTGTCAAACAGTATACTATATCTGCTGTTTGATTACGGTCGAGTCTATACTGAGACAGCGTGTATGTGTGACTCCGTTAAAAAATAGACAGAGATTTAAAATTTTTCCATACATACACCGTATCGAGTTGTCCGCTTGTCAAACAGTATCCTATATCTGCTGTATGATTACGGTCAAATCTATACAGAGACAGCGTGTGTGTGAGTCCGTAAAAAAATAGACGAAGATTTAAAATTTTCCATACATACACCTTATAGAGCTGTACGCTCCTCACACACTACTATGTACCGGCTGGTATCACGGACAAATACATGCTATCTGTGTGTGACTCTATAAAAAGATAGACAGAGATTTCATTTTCCCATACATACACTGTATAGAGCTGTCCGCTTGTCAAACAATATTGCATATCAGCTGTTTGATGATGGTCAAATCTATACAGAGACAGCGTGTGTGTGTGATTCTGTTAAAAAATAGACGGAGAATTAAAATTTTCCATACATACACCGTATCGAGCTGTCCGCTTGTCTAACAGTATCCTATATCTGCTGTTTGATTATGGTCAAATCTATACAGAGACAGCATCTGTGTGTGACTACGGAAAAAAATAGATGTAGATTTTCATTTTTCCATACCTACACCGTATAGAGCTGTATGCTCCTCACACACTACTGTGTACCGGCTGGTATCACGGACAAATACATGCAATCTGTGTGTGACTCCGTAAAAAGATAGACGGAGATTTTCATTTTCCCATACATACACCGTATAGAGCTGTCTGCTTGTCAAACAATATCGTACATCTGCTGTTTGATGACGGTCAAATCTATACAGAGACAGCGTGTGTGTGACTCCTTTAAAAAATAGACGGAGAATTAAAATTTTCCATACATACACCGTATCAAGCTGTCCGCTTGTCAAACAGTATCCTATATATGCTGTTTGATTATGGTCAAATCTATACAGAGACAGCATCTGTGTGTGACTACGGAAAAAAATAGATGTAGATTTTCATTTTTCCATACCTACACCGTATAGAGCTGTATGCTCCTCACACACAACTGTGTACCGGCTAGTATCATGGACAAATACATGCTATCTGTATTTGACTCCATAAAAAAACAGACAGAGATTAAAAATTGTCCATACATACACCATATACAGCTGTCCGCTTCTCAAACAGTATCGTATATCTGCTGTTTGGATTATGGTCCAATCTATACAGAGCCAGCGCGTGTGTGTGTGTGAGGCTCTGTAAATATAAATATGGACATTTCCATTTCTCCATACACCGTATTGAGCTGTCTGCTTCTCAAACAGTATCGTATATCTGCTGTTCGCTTTACGGTCACATCTATACAGAGTCATCGTGTGTGTGTGAGACTCCGTAAATACATATACGGACATTTCCATTTCTACATACACCGTATTGAGCTGTCAGCTTCTCAAACAGTATCGTATATCTGCTGTTCGCATTACGGTCACATCTATACAGACACAGCGTGTGTGTGTGTGAGACTCCAGAAATACATTGTTATGAATGAGTCACCGGAGGAGGAAAAAACAAAAATACAAGCTAAGTCCAGAAAACCGAAGAGGTTGGTAGCTAGCGGATTGCAGACCCCTGATCCTATTCACAACAACTAACAGTAGCCGTGGGGTGTTCCTACGGTGGTCCTAGACACCTCGTTCACAGCCGGAGAACTAAATAAACCTAAAGAAAGAAAGGGGAAATCTAAACTGCCCCAGAGCAGACCCCAAAGCAATAGACAGCCCCCAACATGTATTGACGGTGAAAACAGCTGAAAACACAAACACAGACAGAAAGACAGGCTGAACAAATGATGGGGCCCTCACTAACTAGATAGGACAGGAAAGAAAAGCAACTGTCTGCAATCACGCAAAAACCCTGCCAAAAATAATGTCCAACACTTCTGATAGAAAAGGCCCTGAAGTCACTAGACTTCAAAATCACTATATCAGCACTCAGGTATATTCTGAAAACAGAGCAAAGAGATCAACTGATCAGAGACAAAAATGGAGTTCAGCCAGTCCCAACCAGGGCTGGCTGAACACAAACACTAAGTAAACCAGACAAAATCTCATGGAACAATAGCAGAGCAAAAACTTAGCTTTAGTAGACAGGACGAAACTGGAGGACAGAGCTCAGAGCAGAGAGGATCACCAGCAACCCAGCAGGGCGTCAGCGGCCTTATATCCACTCTGAGATTCCGGATGTCCAATCACACTCCACCTGTTCAGATGACCGGTTTTTCCCATCCAAATCAATTTCACTACCTCCTTTCACCAGCAGTACCGTATATCTGCTGGTTGGATTACGATCAAATACATTCTGGGAGAGTGTCTGTGAGTAACAACATATATATGGAGATTTAAATTTTTCCATACACCTTACACAACTGAACGCTCCTCATACAGTACCATATCTCTGCTGGTATTTTTGGTACATTTCCCCAAACATGAAGAGGTATGGTGGAAGAGGCCGCATACGTGGGCGTGGGGGCGCAGCTGGTACTGATGGTGGTGGTGGTGCATCTGTTGGTTATGGCAAAAGCACAATAGCAGATAAGGCAGGAGGTGTTGAACCTGCGTCATTGTCTGGCACAAGAAGGCCTTTAAGGTTCCCTTTTCTGAGAGTAGGTAAACCGCTTTTAAAGCTGGAGCATCAGGAACAGGTTTAGGCTTACATTGCTGAAACAGCCTCCAGCTCTATTGCCTCCTCTTCTGAAGTTATAAATACTGCAAGCACAGAGTCATCAGTGCAGGCTTCTGGTCAGGAACAACACCTTTCCTTGTATCATTCACCCACACCAAAAGTGAAGGATGCTGCAGCACACACTTCAGATTACTCCATAGAGCTCTTTTCACATACCATGCCAGGGTTATCAAGTCAAATCCTGAATTCCCCAGTCCAAGATGCACAGCCACTGCTAGATGATTCTGCTGGTACATTTACCCAAAGTACTACATTACACCTTCCCACTCTACAGAGCCAGAAACTGACTCTGATGAAACTCAGGTGCCCTTTCCCGCATACTCTACCACCTTACACAGTGACACAGAGGAAGGTGCAGATGAAAGTGCCGGTTCCCTGAGCAGGTGGGAGGCATACTCATGGACGATGGCACTGGCACAGGGCCCCACATAGTGCGCAAAGGTGTCTCTGCCGGTGGGAGGGCCCACTCGCCGTCAGACACGCTGACATACTATGAGGGGCCCTGTGCCAGTGCCATCGCCCACGAGTGGCCCCCCCACTTGCTCATGGCCACAGCACTTGCAATACTTACCTCTTCCTCCTCCACCGCCGTGACGCCTTCTGCATTTCCTGACAGTGACATTCAGGTCAGAGAGCGCGATGACATCATGTTTGTATGCCCTCTGCCTAAACAGTCCAAGTGCAGACAGCTGGAAGATGTTGACACTGATGAGTCCAGAGTAGAGCAGTGCCCAGCAAGGAGAGGTATTTAACTTTTTTAAAGGTTGGGAGAGATTTTTGGGGAGCACTATACACTGGAGAATGAGATATGGGGCCCATCGTACACTGGAGCCTCATCCATTTGGCCCATCATATACTGGAGCATTCCAAATGGGGGACATCAGACACTGGAGCAGCATTTACAGGGCACATTATACACTGGAGCATTAGAAATGGAGCACATTAGATATGGAGCATTATTTGGGCCCATAAGACACTGGAGCATCATCCATGGGGCCCATCATATACTGGAACATTCTAAATGGGGCAGATTACATATGGAGCAATATTTGGGCCCATCATACACTGGAGCATCATCCATGAGGCCCATCATATACTGGAGTATTCCAAATGGTGGACATCATACACTGGAGCAGCATTTACGGGGCACATTATACACTGGAGCATTAGAAATTGGGCCCATTATATATGGAGCATTATTTGGGCCCATAAGACAGTGGAGCATCATCCATGGGGACCAACATATACTGTAGCATTATGGGGAGCTCTTCATATACTGTATGGAACATTATATGGGACCAATTATTCTGTATGGAGAAATATATGGGGCTCATTATTCTGTCTGGCGCATTATGTGGTGGTCATAATACTGTATGGAGTAATATACTGTCCATTTTTTGAGCTATTGGAGAATTTAAAATAGATATCAGTCATGTCATGTAAGAAGTGAAGTATTTTACATTGTACTATACCAATATTTCTATGCCGTATCGGAGCATCATGAATTGTGGTATATGTTAAAGGGACCCACTGACACTCTTTGGCCCGGGCCACACAAAAACCTGGAGCCAGCCCTATCCCCCCCACCACCTTTAGCCAAATAACCCCCAGCTTTCAATGTGTAACTATTATTATAAAGTAAATTAAGGTTGGCAAGCTTAAGTAATAAGAATTGATGCTGTTGGCATTGAAATGGGCACTGTAGGTGTGTTTACTGTCCTCCACTCCCTGATGACTTTGCTTCCCCAATGACTTGCTTGGGTTTCGTGTTTCAGTCGGACCCCGACTTTTCCCTATAGTCAGCCGTTTTCGTTCGACTCAACTTTTGAGAAAGTTGGGTTTCATTAAACCCGACTGGACCCTAAAAATGGTAAAGTCGCTCATCTCTACTTTAAACTAGAATATTGTGGGAATGGAAGAAAAAGGCCAGGGAAAGCCATTCAGTGAACAAATACTATTGAGAACTCTGATATCAGAAGTGGAAGGCAAGAGCAAAGATAAAAAAATCTGAATAATAAAAATATTGGAGAAATAAAAACCGTTCAAAAACTAAGATGTTTCAACCCAAATGCACAGAACATGTGCAACAAACAAGGAGAATTGGAACTACTAATGCAGGAAAAGAAATATGATGTTATTGACATTACTGAAACTTGGTGGGATGATACATATGGTTGGAATAGAAGGCTAGAAGGATACAACTAATTTGCAAGAAAAAGACTTAATAAACTTGGAGAAGGAGTCACATTGTATGTTTGAAAAGTGTGTTTCTGCACAGAGATATTATAGCTGCAGAGGCTCGGAGTTCTGTGGAAACTGAGTAAGAATACAATGAAGGAAAAATGGAAAGGACATCTGTAGGAATTTGCTGATGATATGGACGAACTCTTTATGCATCAGATGGCCAAATTCTCAAAAAAATATGATGTAGTGATCATGGAAGATTTCATTTACTCAGGCATTTGTTGGGAATTTCTCTCAGGCAAAAATAACAGGTCCAGCAAATTCTTACCCTCTCTTGCTTGCAACTTTATATTCCAAAAGGTAGAGGAGAAAACAAGGGGATCTGCTGCTGCCTCGGATCTAATCCTCATTAACAGGGAGGAAATAGTTGAGGAGGTAAGAGGAGACTTAATAGCTGTCTATAAAAATCTCAAGGACTATCACATTGTAGAAGGATCATCTTTATTCTCATTTGCAGAAGGAAAGACTAGAAGCAATGGGATGAAACAAAATAAGAGGAGACACAGATTAGACATTATAAAAAACTTTTTAACAGTTAGTGTGTTCAATGAGTGGAACAGGCTGCCACAAGAGGTGGTGAGTTCTTCAATGGAAGTCTTCAAACAGAGGCTGGACAAACATCTGTCTGGGATGATTTAGTGAATCCTGCTTTGAGCAAGCGATTGGACTAGATGACCCAGAAGGTCCCTTCCAACTTTTCAATTCTATGATTCTATTATTCTGTGACCCTAAGAGGCAGGGATCATACTATCATAGAATTTTGGGTAACAAGATTAGAAAGACCTGAGAATGGTCAGACTTCAAGGTTAGATTTCAGAGAGCATACAAAAAGGGTAGTGAAAGATAGTGTCTAAGTCATATGGGACAATACAGCAAAAAACATATCACCTAGAGTTATAGTCAATGTCCCGTTATATTAAACCACTATGGACTGTAACTGACCGGTTTTTTTTAGATTTCAGAAAGGCAGATGTTAAGGGACTCAGAAGAGGACAGGAGGGATCCAATGGCTGGTGTCCTTCAGAACAGAAATGTACAGGAAGGATGGGAAATTTTGAAAATTAGATTCTCAAAGCACAATCATTAACAATCTCAAAAATAGGGAAGACTAGAAAGCATATAATGAAGCCAGGATGGATTAACACAGAACTTAAACCCATGTTAAAAAAAGAAGAAAGACATGTTTATCAAATGGAAAGAGGAAGGCATATCTAAAGAAGAACATAAGTCTGCAGAATCTGCAGGGCACGCATCAGATTAGTTAAAACTGATAATGAATTAAGGCTTGCAAGAGAAGTCAAAAGCAATAAGAACTGATCTTAGGTGAATGTCAAAAGTAAAAGAAAAGTCAAAGATGCTATAGGATTTTTACAGGATGAAAATGTTGAGGTTGTAAAAATTGATGTTGAGATGATCAAACTTTTAAATTCCTGTTTTGCAGCTGTTTTCTCTCAGAAAGTAAATGTAGCATAAACTGATCATCACTTTGATATTACAGGAATAGAAGAATCCATACTTTCTATAAAAAGAGAGATAGTGAGGGAATACTTAAATGAATTTGTTATGGGTAAGGTTAGTTTTGTGAAAAAACCAGGGAGTGGACCCTCTGGATTGTGGCTCCAGAGCCCCCAAGGGTGAGCAGACCAGGTGGAGACCACCCCCTATACAGGGAGTGTTAGGAGCAGGCCCAAGGGAGATAGAACCACAACAGCTGGAGCCAAAGGGCGAATCAGGGCAAGGCAGAGTGAGCACGAGAGAGCAGGACTGGAGGCAGTACTGTGGAACGGAAGGCACAGGGGGTGAACGGAGCCAGAGATCAGGGCTGGCGGGGGCTTGGAGCTAAAAGGGAAAAAAGGGACAACAATAAGGAGGCGTCTATAGGACGGTACCGGGGATGTGGACCGACCATGAGGGATACCGGAGTGTGGATGAACACGGCTGAGGCACAGAGCTGACAGGCACGGCTGAGGAAGGGAACCTGAGGTGCGAGTTGGCGATAAGCGCAAGGACTCCAGAGCTAACCCGCTGTGATAATCAGGCGTCTTACCTTTGCCGACGCTGTGCAGAAATACCTTGTGGGTGCCACCATGTTGGGGGCGGAGCCACGGGGTCAGCACTCCCAGGGACCCTTGCGAAAGGGAGAGGAGAGGCACGCATGTGCCGGCCACTGACACGCCAGGAGCCAAGGCGAGCAGCAGCCGCAGGAGCACGCAGAAGAGCGGTGACGCGCCGGGGAGCGGGCACGTGCCTGTGAGTACCGGCGGTGTCTGTGACAGTACCCCCTCCCTTACTCTCCCCCTTTTTAAGGCTGGAGAGGAATCTCTTCATGATACGAGGAGCAATGATGTTCTCCTGGGGCTCCCAAGATCTCTCCTCAGGACCGAATCCTTTCCAGTCAATTAGAAAGAAAGTCCTCCCTGTAACTGTCCTCATAGCAAATATATCCCTTATTTCAAAGGTATCATTAGAACTGCTTGGTTGGGGAAAACGAGAAGGAGATGAATGGAAGCGATTAAACACTGCTGGCTTGAGGAGCGATACATGGAAGGTATTGGGGATCTGCAGCGAGGCAGGCAATTTTAACTTATAGGCGACATCATTGATATGCCTCAAGATCTCAAAGGGGCCAATGTAACGTGGACCCAGCTTATGGGAGGGAATCTTAAGCCTGATATAACGCAAGGACAGCCAGACTTTGTCACCCGGAAGATAAGGAGGAGCGTCCAATCGTTTCTTGTCTGCATACCTCTTAATCTCGTCCCTAGCTCTCTCAAGAGCTCCCTTAGTCTCCTCCCAAATTTTAGAAAATTCCAAGGACAGAGCGTCTGCAGCCGGTACACCCGAGGCGGGGAAACGGGAAGGGGAATGTCGGGATGTTGCCCAAAGACTACAAAAAGCGGGGATTTGGAAGAGGATTCACTGGGATGATTGCAATAGGTGAATTCTGCCCACGGGAAAAGAGAGACCCAATCGTTCTGGTGATTATTGGAAAAGTGGCGAAGGTAGGATGTCAGAGCCTGATTGACTCGCTCCACTTGACCATTCGACTGCGGATGATAGGCCGAAAACAAGTCTAGGGTTACCTTCATTAATTTGCAGAGAGCCCTCCAAAAATGGGAGGTGAATTGGACCCCATGATCTTATATGTTGAGGGAATCCGTGAAGTTGGAATACATGGTGCAGGAAAATCTTCGCTAAGTGGGCCATTTTAGAAAACCGATCTACAACTACCAGGATCTCGGAACAGTTACAGAATGCGGCAGATCGGTAATAAAATCCATGGCAATGTGGCTCCAAGGAGCCGAAGGCACAGGCAGCAGATGCAGGAGTCCAAAGGGCAGCTGCCGAGGTATCTTGTTCCTGGCACAAGATGAACAGGAGGCAGTGATTTCCAAGACATCTTGGCAAAGCGATGGCCACCAATAATGGCGGGAAATAAGAGAGAGAGTCCTCTTTGTTCCAGCATGACCGTCAATTCGGGAGGAATGTCCCCAATGTAAGACTCTCACCCTGTCACAGTCTGACACAAAGGTTTTAACCGGTGGTGAGGTGGTTATATCAAAAGGAGCCACGGTGATAATTCTTGCCAGATCAATGATATGCGCTGGTCTCTCCTCCATGTCCACAGGCTGGAATGACCTAGACAGAGCGTCCGCTTTGACGTTCTTGTTTCCAGGTCGAAAGTGAAGCTCAAAGTCGAAACGCCCATAGAACAGGGACCATCTGGCCTGGCGAGGATTGAGCCATTGGGCCGAATGAACGTGGGCCAAATTCTTGTGGTCGGTAAATATGACGAAAGGATGAACAGCCCCTTCAAGGAGATAACGCCATTCCTCCAAAGCCAGTTTTATGGCTAATAGTTCTTTGTCCCCAATGGAGTAATTGCGTTTGGGGGAATCATAGAATCGTAGAGTTGGAAGGGACCTCCTGGGCCATCTGGTCCAACCCCCTGCTCAAAGCAGGATTCGCTAAATCATCCCAGTCAGATGTCTGTCCAGACAAGAAGAAGGCTTTGTGTTATGATGAGTCACCGAAGGAGGAAAAAACAAAATACCAGCTAAGTCCAGAAAAACCAGAGAGGTTGGCAGCTATCGGATTGCAGACCCCTGAACCTATCCACAACAACTAGCAGTAGCCGTGGGGGGTTCCTACGGTGCCCTAGACCCCTCGATCACAGCCAGAGAGCTGCATAGCCTAGACAGAAAGGAGAAAAACTAAACTGCCCCAGAGCAGACCCCAAAGCAATAGGCAGCTCCCAACATATAATGACGGTGAAGCAAGATGAAAACACTAACACAGATAGAAAGATAGGTTGAGCAAATGATGGGGCCCAAGTTAACTACATAGGACAGGATAGGAAAGCTGCTGTCTGCCATCTGCAAAAACCCTATCAAAATGAGCCAACCAACTGATAGGAAAAACAGGCCCTGAAGTCGCTAGGCTTCAAAAGACTATATCAGCACTCAGGTATATTCTGAAGACTGAGCAAAAGATCAACAGATCAGAGACAAAAATGGAATTCAGCTCACCCCTGGCCGGGGATGGCAGAACTCCCAAAAAACAAGGCAAAACAAAAACAAAACTGAATAGTACAAAGCAGAGCAGAAAAACTTAGCTTTGAGATGCAGGAATCAGACTGGTCTCCAAGAATCCAGCAGGAAAATCACCAGCCAGGAAGAAGGGCGTCGGCAGCCTTATATCCAGTCCTCAATTCCAGCCACCCAGTTATCATCTAGCTGCCCAGGTGTTTGGTAATCAGTCTCACTACCTTCCTTCACCAGAGGAGGGAGTTCATCAGACCTCAATGATGAAGGGAAAAATGAACTCACAACAGCTTTGGAGAAGAAGCCACAGGTGACCAACCGCCCGGTGGCGGATCTCTGTAGAAGCACAGCTCCAGCTCCAACAGAAGAGGCATCAACCTCGAGGATAAATGGCTTATTGGCGTCCGGTCGGTGAAGCACAGAGGCCGTGGCAAATTCTCGTTTCAGGGTCTGGAAGGCGTCTTCAGCCTCAGAGGGCCAAAGATTGGGTTTGGCTCCCTTACGAACGAGGGCTGAGATTGGCTTAGTCAAGGCGGAGAAGTGGGGAATAAATTGCCGATAATAATTGGCAAACCCCAGAAAGCGCTGGATTACCTTCACCCCAAGAGGACATGGCCAGTTAAGGACGGTGGACACCTTCTCTGGATCCATCTTCAGGCCGGAATCCGAGACAATATACCTGAGAAAAGGCAACAAGGGCTGTTTGAAGATGCACTTTTCTAGCTTGGCAAAAAGATGATTCTCTCTCAGACACTGCAGAACTTGGCGAACATCTCGTCTGTGGGCTGATAGATCCGGAGAAAAGATGAGGATGTCGTCTAAGTACACCATGACACTGGAGTAAAGAAGGTCCCAAAAAATATTGTTTACCAATTCCTGAAAGACGACAGGAGCATTGCAAAGGCCAAACAGCATAACGAAATACTCATATTGACCATCATGCGTGTTGAATGCGGTCTTCCACTCATCCCCAGCGCGAATTCGGACCAGATTATAGGCCCCACTAAGGTCAAGTTTGGTAAACACACGCGCTCCTCTCAGACGATCAAGGAGCCCCGGGATGAGTGGCAAGGGGTATTTGTTATTCACCTTGATGTTGTTCAGGCCTCTGTAGTCAATACAAGGACGAAGGGAACCGTCCTTCTTTTTTACAAAGAAGAAGCCTGCGCCAGCGGGTGAGGAAGACTTCCGAATGAATCCTTTAGCTAAATTCTCTTGAACATACTCAGACATGGCTTGGGTCTCTGCAGGCGAAAGAGGATAGATTCTCCCTCTTGGCGGGACGGCACCAGAAATGAGGTCAATGGGGCAATCGTAGGGTCGGTGCGGAGGAAGGTTCTCTGCTTCCCTCTTATCGAAGACATCTGTGAAGGATCCATAAACGGAGGGTAACCCAGAGGGGTTGTTAAGGGAACGGGAACCACCTACAGGAATCACCGGCAGCAGACACAACCCATGGCAGGAATCCCCCAGCGCAGAATATTGCCATTATGCCAATCCAAGATAGGCTCGTGAGTTCGAAACCAAGGAAGGCCAAGAGGAACAGGTTGGGAGATGCCCGCTAACACATAAAATGAAATCTTTTCCTTCTGTAAAGCTCCCACTTGAAACTCTATCTCCTGCGTAACTTGAGTAACAGTCTCCTGTAAGGGTTTACCATCAACGGATGCAAGGATCCGAGGATATTCTAATGACTTCACAGGGACCTCCGAAAATCTATCAACCTCCTCGAGCCTAATAAAATTCCCCGCTGCACCCGAATCTACATAAGCTGTGACAGAGAAACGTTTACCACCAACGTGCAACAGAACAGACAAAGTGAAGGGTAGCCAGGTATCACATACACCTAGGGAAGCCTCTCTTACCTGGCCTAGGCGAAGGAGTTTTCCGGATGTTCAGGACAGGCTCGGAGCAAATGGGACGCACTCCCGCAATATAAGCAAAGACCCTGGGTGCATCTCTCCTTGTGACGTTGCTCGGAAAGCTTAAGCTGGACTACTTGCATCGGCTTGGTCGCAGAGGCAGAGGTGGACGTCCCGGACCGAGGACTGGGTGGTCTATGAGTAGACAGAGAAGAGCGAGGAATTCTTCTCTCACGAGCATGCTCCTGGAAGCGGAGATCAATTCGGGTGGCAAGTGAAATTAGGTCTTCCAAGGCAGTTGGGGTGTCGCGGTCTGCCAACTCATCCTTTATTTGCCTAGAAAGACCTCGCCAGAAAACTCCCACCATGTGCCTTGTTGTTCCAGCCCAGATCAGATGATAGGGTACGAAAATGGATGGCATACTGACCGACCATTAGGGACCCCAGGTGGAGGCTAAAAAGTGACTCTGTAGTAGAAGCGAGGCGACCCAGCTCATCGATTACTCGACAAAAGGTCTCCAGGAAGGTTGACAGCTGAGAGACCACGGGGTCGTCACACTTCCAGAGGGGATTAACCCATGCCAGAACATCTCCCTCAAGGTGGGAGACCATGAAGGCCACCTTGGCCTGATCCATGGGGTACTGCTGAGGCAGAAGTTCGAAATGGAGATGACACTGATTCAAGAACCCCCGGCACAGTTTGGGGTCACCATTGTAATGGGGTGGTTTCGGTAACCGGGGAGGGGGATGAGGAGTTATGGTTTGGACAGAGGATGAAGCGGCAAAGAGAGCAGACGGTCATCCACCGAGGCCATATAACTAAGAATATGTGCCTGGGTGTCTCGCTGCTGGGCCAACCCCTGCTGCAGGCCGGCCAGCTGAGAAGTGTTCCCAGGATCAGAGGCTTGTAGAGCAGAGAGTCGGGAGTCCATAAACTTCATGAATGACATCATACGCGTCTGATTCTCCCGCAAAAATATTAGCTCCTTCTGCGTGGCTGTGGCTCCAGCGGGATCCATGGCCTGATTATACTGTTACGGGTAGGGTTAGTTTGGTGAAAAAACCCTGGAGTGAACCCTCTGGGTCGTGGCTCCAGAGGCCCCAAGGGTGAGTGGACCAGGTGAAGACCACCCCCCAAAGACCAGGGCTGGCGGGGGCTTGGAGCTAAAAGGGAAAAAAGGGACAAAAATAAGGAGGCGTCTATAGTACGGTACCGGGGATGTGGACCGACCACAAGGGATACCGGAGTGTGGATGAACACGGCTGAGGCACAGAGCTGACAGGCACAGCTGAGGAAGGGGACCTGAGGTGCGAGTCGGCGCTAAGTGCAAGGACGCCAACGCTAACCACGTTGGGGGTGGAGCCACTGGGTCAGCACTCCCAGGGACCCTTGCGAAAGGGAGAGAAGAGGCGCGCATGCGCCGGGCACCGACGCGCCGGGAGCCAAGGTGAGCAGCAGCCACAGGAAAGCGCAGAAGAGAGGCGACGCGACGGGGAGCGGGCACGCGCCGGTGAGTAGTGGCGGTGTCCGTGACAGAATTCAAGTCTCCAGGTCCAGATGAATTGCATCCTAGGATACTGCAGAAGATAGCCAAGGAAATTATTGAACCACTCTTCATAATCTTTGAAAATTCTTGAAGAAGAGAAATCTCAGAAGACTGGGTAGAGCGAATTTTGTCCCTATCTTCAAACAGGGGGAAAAGGTGGACCCAGGGAACTATAGGTCTGTGAGCCTGACTTCTATACCTGGAAAGATCTTTGAACAAATTAATAAACAACATTTATGCAAGTACCTGGAGGAGAATGAAGTGATTAAGCAAAGCCTGGGTTTGTAACTAATAAGTCATATGAGTCTAACTTAATGTCCTTCTATGACGGAATCACTGAATGGGTGGATCAGTGAAACGCTATAGATATAGTATGTATGTAACTGTCAAATTATTGCAATTTTTGCCTCTACTGAGTTTTTTGCAAATTTAACAGATACCATGTGTTGGGTCATCCTTTGCGGTCTCAAAAAATGCCCAGGTTAGGCAACCCTTGCCATCCTGCAAAATGGACATTCGTGACCAGTACTGGCCACAGCCAGAGCTGAGGCTTAGGATGCAGTGCTTGGTGGGGTTTCATCACTTCATGTATGTGTATAAGGCCACAACGTAACCTCATCATCTTCCTCCTCCACCCCCTCTGCTGAGCTACTCAGCTATGTATCTCTGGGTTCACACCATGTGGGATCTACAACCTCATTGTCATCCACTCTGTTCTCACACTCCTCACCCTGAAAGTCACCCTCCTCCTCTTCCTGCCCTGACACCACAGTACAGTCGGTGTGCACCTCTGGTAACTGAGTCTCATCAAGATCACCTCCACCCTTGGTGGTTAATATATGGTGATGAGGGTCTAGATTCTGCACGAACCAAACTTTGTTCGGCCCAGACTCCAACAGGAAAAATTTTGAGCATTGGTGCAAATGCTTTCCTCCTCTGAATTCTGTGATTCTTCTGAGCAGACCTCTGATGCCCATGGGATAGAATGTGTAAACAGCTCTACAGAATGGCATGTCTGTGGTTCCCCACAGTCAGTTGGGCGCTTGGAAATTTTTGACGTGGGGCAACAAGTGTGATTGGGGTGCCATCTCTGAGGATTGTACTATGTGTGATGTTAAGATAGATGTAGATGAGGAAAGGCCACTTGATGCAGCGCTGTTGCACATGCTCTTTCTGAGCCTCAACTACAAGGTGTAACACTGTGCAGCTGCCAAAGAAAGGGAGTCGAGTAACAGTAACAGATGTTGTCAGTTGTCGTTGGATAGGACGAGACAGTGTTTGTTCAGTTGGGCTTTAGTTAACATCTAACTCACGTACATGTCGAACACCAGGTCTATTCCCCTATCTAACACAACCCTGTTTTTTCCCAATCATGTTGAAAGTAACCTTCCCTTCTTGTAACCTGCTATTTCACAACCTTAAGCCCACAGCTGTCAGTAACCTATAACTAAATGAACAATCACTGTTTATTTTCTTGGATAGCATGCCTGAACAACACTGATATATGTAACGATTTTTAAGTGCAAATCTGGCCTTCTGATTTGCCACTGTAACACAGTTTTAGCACAAACGATTTGGAATACATAATTGGGCCTTGTGGCTGCACCACTATATTAGGTCTAACAATTTTTATGTGGAAATATGGCCTTCTGCTCCTGAAATCTCTTCACTCCCTCCTCTAACTTCTGCACACCCCCTCCCCTCATGAAACACATCCCCCTGTCACCCCAGCCCATCATACAGCACCACTATCCTAGCCAAAATAATAACAAAAGCATTAATGGAAACGCAATGATTTACTGAACTGTGACCGACTTTTGCCAACTCTAAAAATGCTCGTGAAAGCGAACATGAATCCGAATGTGCTACGTTCTTGATGAATTTGAGATTGTCGAACGTTTTCTGAACAAATTCACTCATCTCCACTTATAATTTTAAAGGTTCATCATGATTTTCTAAATTGCCTATAATAAATGTTGGCTGTTAATGATTTTTGGATAAGTGGGCAGAAAAAAACACAAAACGAAGTTGGTGATCATGCCAGATACTGCGGATACTAGTTTATTTTCTTGCTTCTCTTAATCTTCTATTGAGAGTATCGTCAAGAGATGATATGTGATTAGAAATATGCAAATGATATAGGAGATATCACATGACTGATGTCCAGTCGACCCAGCAAGCAGAGCTGGATCCTAACAGTGATTTATACATACAGTTAGAATTCAGCATAATATAGTCTCTGCCAAATGGATGGTCAAGAATCATTAAAAGGTAGATGGCCAGAGACAGGAAGTATACCAGATATAGTCAGAAAAGGATGAAAAAACTAATATCATGAAGTTCAATAGGTAAAGTACTGGGCATTATTCTGAAATAGCGATGCATTACAAAATTGCAAACTTAAATCAAGCTCAAATGTTGATTCCACTTTTAATAAACCACCAAAAGTGATGTCATGCCATGGCAATCATAAGTGGCAGAGAGGGGATTAACATGTATCCTTTATGAAACATTGCATATTTGTAATTGAAGATTTATATTAAATTATTGGGCAAGTTAAACAACAACAAAATCATATAAATAAAGGCATTATTTTAAAGGTTGACATAATGATTATATGTACCGTAATTATTATAGTTTGGAAAGATGAGACAGAGAAAGCGAGCAAGTGAACAAGATTTTCTAATGTGTTGGCTCATATGCTTGCTCTCTGCAAAACAATGAAATATTACTGACATTACTTCTGATTTCTGTATTTTAATCTTGCTTTTAAAGACAAGATTATTTATTATTTTAGGTGTCAGAAATGCATTTTTGCACCACTGCCAGTGGAAATATGAGAAAAATAAAAGTGTCAGAATCAATATGATAAATACCCGAAAGAACCTTTGTCAAAAAATAAGACTGTGGCGTCAAAATCGATTTATGTAACTGGAGAAAGCCATCTAAAAATTCTATATAGCTGAGTGTGCATCTCTTTATTACTCTAATAGAATAGAAAAATGGAATAGAAAGCCAACATAGAAATAATAATAAACCCAGGAGTTCTATGTAGGGCTTCACTCTAATGTGCATAGATATATGATACTGAGATTGCAGCTTTCAAAAATCTTTCTCTGTAATAAAAGAGATTAGTAATGATCTGTCATGTCCGCCCATGACTTGGAGGTGTCAGAGACACCACACTACACTCGCTCACAGAGCCAGTGCGTGTGTCCTGAGTACAGAAACAGTGCTAAAAGATACCTGTGGAGCAGGGCAGCAGAGGTGACAATGCGTGCTTCAAACTATTAGTGTCAGGGTCCAGTCAACGCCGGAAAGTAAAGATGCACAGGACCTGCAGACACTGAAGTTAGCAAGCTGGCACAGGACCTATGGTCAGGTGACTGCAAGGGGGCGGGGCTTAACGTCCTGCTTTCAGATATGACAGGACACCATACAACAACTCAGAGTCAGGCAAAACGGAGGTCACAACAGTACAGGCAAACGAGGCACAGGAGGGACAAACAGACGGGTAGTCAGACAAAGCCAAAGTTCATACACAAGAGGGCGACGTGGTACCAAGGGGACGAGCAGAGAGAAGTCGGGTCACAAGCAGAGAGTCATACACGAGAGGTAGCGCAGTACAAGAGGGGCAGGCAGAACTCGTAACAGGGACAGAACCGGATCAAAACCAAACAAGCAAGCAAGATATCAGGCACAAGGCACACGTACGCACAAGGTCAACTAACTCAGCCGAGGGCAGGAGTATAACTGACACCGGACCTAGGTCCAGTGAGCATTAAATAGCCGCCCTCTGCCAGAGAGAGGCGGAACAATTAACCCCCAGTCTGATCAGGACGGGCCAAAGCGAAACCCCATCCTGGATCATGACAGGAGGCTTATGCAGAGATCATTGGTTCTCTTGACATCTATTATTTAAATGATGTAATCCTTACAACTGTATATTATAGATATATGACTCCTGTTAGACATTACAAAGAGTTGGTAGTATAAGTAAAAAGTGAAATGTTTCAGAGTAAATTACAAGAAAGCACACTCATACTGTATTCTACAGTAAAGCCTGGCAACTGTAACATAATTTTTTCTGTATGATACTTAGAAAGAAAATTAGCGTAGTAAGATTTTATACTTACTACAATGCACATGCTGTTTAAAGAGAATGCAATGGACAAGACTTACTCAAAAGGTCTCAAGAGTAAGTCGATCCATTGGCGGACACAGACAGAACAGTGCCCCTGTGCATTAACTTTATTTTGGCCCTTTGCAGTCCAATAGGCCATCATAATTCATAATTTCACTTGCTGAAAAGGTGAGAATGGGCCCCCTTTTCTCTTGGCCCCTGTGCTGCTACACAGGTTGCACCAGTGATATGTCCACCCCTGAGTAGATCAAAAAGTCTAATCCAGGTGGGACTATCAATGACCAGCTGTAATCTACATGGAAACTTTGCTGTATGTTTCTTTGCAGCACAATCCCAGGCTAAATTAAGGTTTAAACATCGGCTACTCAAATATGAGGTTCATTTGTGTACTGCATGACAAAACAGATTCTTCAGAGGTAAAAAGGGATTTTTGTAATTGCTTTCTACTTCAGACAAGAGATGAGGATCGTAAAACAAACATTAGAAAATTTCTTAACAGAGTATACTGTAGAAATTTTTTTTTTACTATGTTTGTTTTCTTTAAGGAAAATTGCCCAAGAAAAAAGTCAAGGAAAAATGATCTAGTATCCTGATTAATATAGGAACAGATTGAACAAATATGGACTCACTGTCCTTACTATGATTCGGGGTTTAGAGGTCATTTATGATCTTTGTCATTACTCATATGAGCCAATCCAATTATATAATAAGCAATAAGAGGATCATAGAGATCTTTCCTCACAATTCATTAGTTTACAGTGATGTTTAGGCAATATTTACTGGGCAACTGTTGCAAAAATGCATCTGTTGTTGAGGATCTTGCATTTAGAGGATCCTTTAGAGCAAGCACATTTATGAAAAACACTAAAATTAACCAGGTCAAGCAATGTTTTGTTATGGTCATGTTAGATGATGTCTCCCAGATTTGACATTACTTCCTGGAGGAGTGATGGTGAAGGAAGAAGCATAGTTCAATGATAGTGATGAACAAGCATGCTCATCACTACTTGTTACTTGCTCGAGCATCAGTGTGCTCGGGATGCTCGTTACTCGGTGAGTATTTTTTAATGCTTGAGCTGGAGCTTCAGTCTCCCCCTGCATGTTTGGCGCTTTTTAGACAGCCAATGAACATGTTGGAATTGCCTGTCTGTCACTATAATGATGTAGCCATCTTGGTTGTGGCATTACTGTGATTGGCTGGCCACCTAGCACAATCAGGTCTACATAAAACCCGTGACCCCATGCCCGGCACACTGTACCCCAGAAACAGGCAGCATAGGGAGAAGTGCTGATGTGAGAGGCACAGAATTGTATCTGCGTATTAGCCAGGGATTCAACTGCATTTATATTCCTGAGATGTACAACAAAAGCTCTTATTAGGGCTAATTATAATATATATTAATACTAATGCTAACAGCTGTAAGGGAGAGATTATGCTGAAAGGTCGTGTAGGACAGGATAGGGTGAATTGCACGTCCTTTATGCTGTAGTCTACTATTCATACCAAAAGCCCTTCTTTCTCAGGGCTAATAATATTCTTTTTGCTCTCAATCCTGCAAATGTTCTGAGAAGGGAAATATTACACACCATTTTTACCAGACATGGTTGGCTCTCAATAGCATTGCTACATTTATTCTGCAGTCTGATACATCCATCTGAGGTGTGCAAATCTGCCTGGCATTGAAATACAACCTTTTTTGGAGCTGTAAAATTTTATATGCCATTTAGTGTGCTACAGTCGGGCCTCAAATTCCCCCCAAAAAATAAAAATGTTTTGATAATAAGGAAAAACGTCCTTAATTGTAGACATTTTTTAAATGAATGTCAAGGTTGGCCCACGACTTTGTCCAAGCTTTTAATTTTGGTCCTCTGTGTATTTGAGTTTGACATCCCTGCTCTACACGTAGAGGAGGTCCTTGTGTTGTAAAAGGATCATTAGAAAGAGGTCTGTACTGGCCCTTCATATACTTGTCAATTGTCATACAATGGTCCCTGAGCCTTTGTTTTTCCAAGCTGAATAATCTCAAGTATGATAACCTGCCATTATATTGTTTTGACTCTTTAAAGGGAATCTGTCAGAAAGTTTTGCTATGTAATCTGACAAGAGTAGGATGTAGAGGCTGAAACACAGAATTCAGGGATGTGTCACTTGACAAAGTGCATGCTGCTATTTACTAACTGTGAAGGATTTATCATTAAGAGATTAACATTGCCTGACTAGTCTGGCAACTAAACAAACTGGACTCCAAAATACACTGGAGTCCAAAATTAGACACAACATTTTAAGTATGGCAACACTAGTGACTTGTACAGAGGCAAAACTATGTTCCTGTCAATAGTGCTTTTTCTCCCAGGATTGTATGTGCCTTGACAGTAGCTGCCTGATGCTTGTTACTAAAGTTGAGTTTTCTGTTCACCTATATGCCAATTTTTTTTTATTGACAGTTTAACACAGTATTTTACCATATAGTACATAACTATACATTTCATTTCTTACCCCCAAGTGCATGACTTACATTTATCTACATAAAATCTAAATAGTCAGTTTTACACAATTCAAAATAGTTAAGAACATTAGTTCACTTCCTAACTAGGAGAGTGATGTTCCAATAAACCATGGAATGAGGGTCAACTCCCATAATCAAATAAATCCTAAAGAGAACAATAGAGTATAATGCCCAAATATATGTCAAAGAGTAAAAATTTATGCTGAAAAATATATAATCTTTATTTAACATACAAATACAAAATGAAGTGCATCTAAAAATGAATCAAGTGATATGATCTGGTGATAGCACAAACGGACATCGGCAGCATCATGAAAATATTGCACAGTAAATATACATATGATCAGCAATTTTCCTACCAAAATGCGAGATGTCACGCTAGATATATATAAACCTGTTGCAAGCTTACTATAAGGTAAGTGCAACAGGCTGAGGACATTAGGCATAATTAATTAAAGTGCCAAGCAGGAGGGAAATGAATCCGCATTAGTGCTTACCCATGTGGGACATAGTTCAAGCCCCCAGTGTGAAACGTGCGTTGGGGCTAGGAACTGGGCACGCAGCTGAACTATGTCCCACATGGGTAAGTGACGCACCCCAGGGGGCCGTGGGGTACTCTGTACCGGGCCCATCGACTTCGATGGGGAACCGTGTCACAGTGGCCGTGACCCGGTCCATGGCCCCAGGTGGTCAAATGACAAGGAAAGTTGTTTGTTGTTGTTGAAGTGTAGTAAAATGGGAATAAAGGTTTAGAGTTGAATACTTGACGTTGTTCTCCTGAGACTGTTGGTGTGATGCAGCTGAGGTAGCAATGGCTCTCCACAGGTAGAGCAATAGTCCCAGGGCTGTTGAGAGTTGTTTTTAGGGGTGATGTTGTCAAGCAGAGTGGAGGATGTAGCAATCCTGAGTGTTGGATGTAGAAAGGAGACAAGGACTCAGTTGTATGCAGTTCAAAAGGGCTTTACTCACTGTCTGGGGGACACAGACGCCCACTTTGGTGCTGAGTCCTCCCGGTCAGGGGTCCAGTAAACTCCCAGGTAGATGAGTACACCCCTCCAACACTCCCTGTCAGTATATTCCTTCTTAGGCCATCTCACTGTGCTCGTTTCCACTCTCCTACCCAGCACCTTCACAGTCAGTGTCCCAGGCTAGCTGCCGCGGATCCTGTCAGAATTCGTCACTCAGGCGGCTTAATGATCCTATGTCGCTGCTTTTCTGGGAAGATAACTGTGGGAATCGCTGTGGCCCATACAGCAACCACAACTGTCAGCTTGCTAGTTAAGTTCATTGTACACTTCACTAGGCTAGGGGCTGAGACCCTTCTGTGACCTAATTTCTTCCCCCACCTGATGGCTATCAGCGTGGGACTCTAGAAATATCACTCCTTCCTTCAGGGAGCTTTCCTTCAAAGCCAATTCGTCCACCAGCTCCTCCTGACAGGAGTTGCCCTCAATACGTTTTTCCACCTGCTCTTCCCCTGAGGGAACTCTCTCAACTGACTTCAAATCTCCCACTCTTTCTTTAAGCTCTGCCCACTCGCTATCACTCATTGGCTGCTCTAAATCACTCCACTTTCTAAGCTCCTCCCCTTCTACCTACCTTCCCCACTAACCCCCCAACACCCTTTCCTAGCCAGTCTGGGATGAGGCCATCCTCCCGAAGGGTACACCCAGATGCCCTGACTAACTAGTGTGTTGGGTGCAGTGTTAGGAGTGTGGTCAAGTGCCCCCTTCTTACCATGTCGTGAGATACCACACCTCTGGATGAGGAGCAGTACCTCTGTGGCTACTGGGCCTGCAGGGGCACCACATTCCCCCTGTTAAACCCAGCATGTCCACGGGCTGAAAATAAAGCACAAGATGTTACAAAAGAACATACAAAACATTTTTAAAGCATTACTACTGGTAGATAACAATATAGACTAAAGCTTCATGTCCAGAGAGAGGTACCTTTTCTTTTAACGTTACCTAGAATAACTTTTTGTAACTTTATTTAAGCTACCTATAACTCAAAGTGCTAACTGGTGACAACCGCTAGCTATGGTTCGCCACCTGGTGCAAATTTTTATTTAAAAAACTTCACATTTTTATTCTCTCTTTTCTGTTTAATAATACTATGTTTGCAAATTATTCTATACTAAGATACTTCTAATTCTATCTTTAATAAATACTATCAATATATAAATACTAGCAACATTTTATCATAAATCCAATGGAATTCTTGGTAACTCCAGCTGGGGTATCTTGAAGGGTCCTTTTGCTGGTGGAGGACCCGCTCTAAACCTCCAAAGGTGGTCCTGGGTGGGATGAGGGACGTAATTGATGCTGTCCTTTCTTTTAGACCTAGTTTTCGGCCACACCCACTGGTTTTTGCTCTGGTCTAAGGTAGTCCTTTTATCAAAGGTTCTAGTAAAACCAAGAGAGAGCACCTGAAGAGGTGCAAACTATTTACAAAAAGTTTGAGACCACTTCCAGTTTGAGATCTCTCAGTTTCTGGTTGCAACTGAACTGATGCCCAACTGGGGCAGAATTGTGAACATGAAAAATCAACGTGGCACAACGGTGCTTATACCCTCCTGGGTAACTGTTCAGTATTTTAAAAGAACTCCTCAATTGTAATCACCCCCTGGGGTGATGGAAGCCTTATAACCCATCTGCTTCCACTGCTTCCAAAGTAAGTGATCTGGATGGCCACTTATAGGCGGCCTGACATGTTGAGCCCCTCCTGGTGTAGCTGGTTTGGTGCTTGCTGTGGTTGGGGCAATAGCAGCCTGGGGTGTAGCTGCTCCAGATGCAGGTGTTAGAGTTGTTATTATCTTCCCTCCAGGATAGATATTGGCTGCCTCCTGCTGTTCATATGCAGTGGCCAATTCTGGTGGTATTATCCTAACATTGAGGGCATACCAGCCTCGTGGCCTCAGATGCCGGGTGAAGGAAACCAGGTCGCCTGGTGTCAGATAGCGGCCAGGATGTACCTTTACTAGGTGGGCCTCCACATCACGGCAATTAACGAAGAGGTCTGAGGAGCCCCTGGAATCAGAGACAAACCCATAGCCTGGTTATTGTCAAACTCCAGGACCTTACCCCAGCCCACTCTTTCCGGGTCTTTGATTGTAATACCCCGGGTCCACCTCTTAATCTGGAGGTCTTTTTCCTCCAGGGCCAGATGCCGTCTCCTCCTCTCTTCTCACTCTTTAGCATACTGACGTAGCAGTTGGGTGCAAAAATCATCTGCCTCCTGCACAGGCTCATCACTGACTACTGGTAGTATGGGGCCTTGTTTTGCTGCTTCCCCTGGTGACACTTTCCGTTCCCAGACCAGATCTAACATCACCTGGCCAGGCTTAGGGCGTATTGGGGACCTAATCGGGCCAAGTAGGGCCTCCCAGGACACAGGGGCACCAGCGGTACCTGGTGTTGCTGCACTGTTGGTCTCCTCCTCGGGCTCCGGTGTCAGGGGGGCTGAAGCGGCAGTCAAATCCAAGGTGGAGAGTGCAAGAGAGCCGCTTCCTGGAACGGGTGTCGGTACTTCCTTGATGGTGGTGGTGACCTCCAGTGTCATTGCGGCCACAGGTTCCGGATCTGTTGATGGCAGAGTGCTGGAATCGGGTACCGGTGTCGGTGGTACGCTGGGGCCAGACCTCTCTTGGGCTTGCTGCTTCACTAGCTCCAACTGAGCCTGGCAGTCCCGCAGATCTTGGTGTAGGCGGCGGATATCCTGCTCCAGCTGGGCCACATTCAACTCCTCCTCTGGGCTGGAGCCGAGCAGCGCAGGACTGGGCGAAGGATAGCATGCTTCCCCAAGCTTGTCTGGTTGCTCTTTCTCCATCATGGCTGCCTGGTGTTCTGATTCTTCCTTCAAGTTTTTTCCCGCCACTGAGCTTCTCTCCTCCCCTTGGGGGTGGCGTCGCTTCCCTTTTCCACCATACCAGGCTATGGCTCGCACTCCCCTGGGCGTTGGCCATGACGCAGTTAAATAATAATACAGGCAGGGGGACTTAACGGTTTTTCGTGCTCTTCCTTGAGTGCCACCTGTGATGACACGCCCCTCTTCACCGCTCTGGCGGCCATTTTTAGAGTCCAAATCACAGTTCAATAATCTTTCATACATTTTGGGCATTTTTATTTCTCAAATCCATCAAATCTTCAGCACACAGGACCTGGTGTCACTGGGCTTCGTTTATAGTATTCGTGGCACCAAAATCTGATGCGTCCCAGGGGCCATGGGGTACTCGGTACCTGGCCCGTCAACTTCAATGCGGAACGGTGTCACAGTGGCCGCGACCCGGCCCGTGGCCCCAGGCGGTCAAATGACAAGGAAAGTTGTTTGTTGTTGTTGAAGTGTAGTAAAATGGGAATAAAAGTTTATAGTTGAATATGTGACTCTCCTAAGACTGTTGATGTGATGCAGCTGAGGTGACAATGGCTCTCCACAGGTAGAGCAATTGTCCCAGGGCTGTTGAGAGTTGTTTTTAGGGGTGATGTTGTCAAGCAGAGTGGAGGATGTAGCAGTCCTGAGTGTTGGATGTAGAAAGGAGACAAGGACTCATTTGTATACAGTTCAAAAGGGCTTTACTCACTGTCTGGTGCTCACGGACACCCACTTTGTTGCTGAGTCCTCCAGGTCAGGGGTCCAGTAAACTCCCGGGTAGATGAGTACACCCTTCCAACACTCCCTGTGAGTATATTCCTTCCTAGGCCATCTCACTGTGCTCATTTCCACTCTCTTACCCAGCACCTTCACAGTCAGTTTCCCAGGCTAGCTACAGGGATCCTGTCAGAATTCGTCACTCAGGCGGCTTCTTGATCCTATGTGGCTGCCTTTCTGGGAAGATAACTGTGGGAATCGCTGTGGCCCATACAGCAACCACAACTGTCAGCTTGCTAGTTAAGTTCGTTGTACACTTCACTAGGATAGGGGCTTAGACCCTTCTGCGACCTAATTTCTTCCCCCACCCGATGGCTATCAGCGTGGGACTCTAGAAATATCACTCCTTCCTTCAAGGAGTTTTCCTTCAAAGCCAATTCGTCCAGCAGCTCCTCCTGACAGGAGCTGCCCTCAAAATGTCCTTCCACCTGCTCTTCCGCTGAGGGAACTCTCTCAACCAGCTTCAAATATCCCAATCTCTCTCTAAGCTCTGCCCACTTCTAAGCTCCTCCCCTTCTACCTACCTTCCCCACTAACCCCCCAACACCCTTTCCTAGCCAGTCTGGGATGAGGCCATCCTCCTGAAGAATACACGAAAGATGCCCTGACTAACTAGTGTGTGTTGGGTGCAGTGTTAGGAGTGTTGTCAAGTGCCCCCATCTTGCCATGTCGTGAGATACCACACCTCTGGATGAGGTGTAGTACCTCTGTGGCTACTGGGCGCGCAGGGGCACCACATAAGCACTAATGTGGATGCATTTCCCTCCTGCTTTGCACTTTGCACTTTACTTAATAATGCCTGATGTCCTCAGCCTGTTGCACTTCCTCCCATATATACTGCTCTTTTGATGCACTGCATCTTGCACTTACCTTATAGGAAGCTTGCAACAGGTTTACCCTGTATATATATTTGCTGATCATATGTATATTTATTGTGCAATATTTTCATGCTGCTGCCGATGTCCGTTTGTGCCATCACCAGTTGTTGATCATATCATTTGATTCATTTTTAGATGCACTTCATTTTGTATTTGTATGTTAAATAAAGATTATATATTTTTCAGTATAAATTTTACTCTTTGACCTATTTTTGGGCGTTATACTCTATTGTTCTCTTTATGATTTATGAAATTTAAATAACAATTTCACAGCTCAAGCCTCTAGCTAATTTAAATTCACTGTAATATTAAACTATGGTAACTTCCTCTGTGCTGGTTACCATATAGAGCTTATTATCATCTGCAAATATTGAAATTCTTCTCTGCATGCTCTCTACAAAGTTATTAATAAATATGTTGGAAAAAAAGGGCCAATACTGACCACTATGGTACCTAACTGTTAATTTTCACCCAATCAGCATTTGGTCCATTAATATGCATCCTCTGCTTGCTATCAATGAGCCAATTATTAACCCTAACACACATATTTTTCCCTAGTCCTAACACTCTAATTTTAAGTACCAATCTGTTATGTGGCACTGTGCTAAATGACTTTGAAAAGTCCAGAGAGAGGACATCCACTGCATTACCCTGGTCCGATGGCCGGTCAGGGCGTGGGCTGCTTTACCTGCTATTAACAATTGTGACAGAGCACAGAGCCGCAAGCTTTGTCATTTACTCAGGCAAGCCATGGACATCTCTTCCTCCAGGGGCCGGCTGGAGGCCATAGCATTCAGGTAACATTGATGGTGCAATGACATCAGTGCATCGCACCACCAGCATCTATTGAGAGATGAGACAGAAGAGGAGACGGAAGCTGCAAAGGATGAGGAGCCAGGGTTATGTAAGTATAAGGAATTTTTTTATTTTTGGAGGCTATTGTGGACCATAATAATATATGAGAGGTGTTTGTTGGGGACCAACATACTATATGGGAGCTGTTTGCTAGGACCGCTATACTATATGGGGACTGTTTGAGTGGGACCATCATACTATATGGGGGCTGTTTGTGTTGGACCCCTATACTATATAGGAGGCTGTTTGTGGGGGACCACAATACTATATAGGGGGCTGTTTATGGGGGACCATCATACTTTATGGGGCTGTTTGTGGGTGACCAATATACTATATAGAGGGCTGCTTGTGGGGGACCATCATACTATATAGGAGGCTGTTTGTGGGGGGGACCATCATACTATGTAGGTGCTGTTGAGGACCATCAAACTATATAGGGGGTTGTTTGTGAGGGACCATCATACTATATAGGGGGCTGTTTGTGGGGGACAATCATACTATATAGGGGGCTTTTTGTGTGGGCCAATCATACTATATGGGGGCTATTTGTGGGGGACCATCATATTATAAAGGAGGCTCTTGGGGAGGACCATCATTCTGTATGGGGGCTCTTAGGGGGACCATAAAACTATAAAAGGGTCTTTGGGGGGTCTTCACAGTGTGTGGGGGCTGTTGTGGACATTATACTGTGTGGAGGTATATGGGGTACATTATACTATATAATATACTATATTTCATACTGTACGGGATGATTAAAGGGGATATCAAATTTAATAGAGTGGTTATAGGGGTCATCATACTTTATATAGAGATCTGTGGTATGCCTCATACTGTATATTAGGGGATGTGGAGATTACCATAATATATCTGGGGCTGTGAGGACCATCTTACTGTGTAGGGTGCTGTGGGGTATCATACTTTGGATTGGGTGTATGGGTTCATCATACCGTATAAGGGTATAATACTCTACGAGTGTCATGGAAGAGGTATCATAGTGGGTGAAACTACTTAAGGACTTTAGTAGATGGAAAATACTGTAGATTTATATATTGACCACAGAAATGTTTCAGTGCCTTCATTGTTCTGTTCAGCAGATATTTCAAAGGTATGACTCCTAAAAATAGGCCATAAATGTTACAAATATTATAAATAAATGCCCCCACCAACAAAATTAAAAAAGATATTGTAAGTTTAAAAATAACATCAAAATACAATACTGTATATATTGATTGACTTCAGATTTGACTTTGCGTTTGGCTTTTTAATTAGTTAATTTCTACTCTTTCACTATAATTACTTCTACCATAGTAAATGCTTTTGCTATTTTAGAATTTTGGCAAGTGTGGTATTGATGAAATATAATTGTAGAGTCTTGCTGTTATAAAATATGTCTGGATAGTAATTATTCCCCTGGGATTTGGGAAATGATTCAGATGCACAGAACTCTATTCCACAAGCTGGAGAAAGATAATAGCCATAAAAAGAAATGCATTCTGCACCCATTGTCTCAACTTCTTGAAAGACAAACATCTATATTAACTTTTTTATTATTACTTTTATGTTTTTCTATTTTACATAGGAAAATTATTTAAATTTTGCGTAAATATTGTTTCAATGACACCATTTTCCACTTAGTATACATTTAATTTAAGAACTAATACAGGATTTTTGAATAGTTAGGAACAGTTTTCAAGTTTCAAATTCAAAATTAGAGCAAAAGAAAGCCATGAAAAATGTAAGTAGGAGAACATGTTAAATTTCAGCTAATAATATCCTGAATTAAATGGCTTGCATTTTAAGGAAAAATAATTTATTTCATTGCTTGTGAAATGTTTAGTATTACTATCAGGATAGGCCCAATATTTCAGTTGTTCAATAATCCTGATGCTTATATTTTCTATATTTCTTTAGCAGCTGGGTATGAGAGGATTGTGCAGTATGTTTACAGATGTAGCATTCAATCCCTTGTTGGGCAGTGAACTATGTTAATTGTGTAAGATGACACATAATTAGAACAATTTACATAACACGGCCATTCCTTTTCAATAAAAAAAAGATTTTGTCCATTAAGCAAACTGGAACTAACAGGTAAAGTGTGGACTATTGTATGGGTCATCATACAGTGTGGGGACATCAAAAAGTGCATGGGCTACTTTTAAGGGCCATTATACAGTATGTAGTGCAGCAGTAGCCCCTTACGCAGTGAAGATGCAGTGACCCACAAAGTTCAAACACAAAAGTCCCTTTAATGTGTTTCCTCACAGCATTAAAGTCCATTTCACACAAATGCAAATAATATTAGTGTTCAGTTCACACCAGTCAATAGCACTTCATTGTACACGGTTTTGTATCACAGTTCTTAAACATGCCTGACTTCACCTTGTCAAGTTTCCTAAGTTTCCATGGGTGACTGCACGCCATGCCAATGTCTCTCACTTACAGCCTCTTTTAGTCTGCAGTCATGATACACACTAATCCACCTCTGACTAGTTCCTGTGGGTGTCCTGCACCTTAGTATCACAGTCTCTCCTTACAGCCATACACAGACCTTGACATCCTCCTGTCTGCAGCTGTGACACACGCCAGTCCTTCCTTCAGGCACAGGACAGTCTACCTCTGGTTCATCTCCGGGCACAAGACCTGTCCACATCCGTGACCAGTCATCATAGATGGCAGCACCACTGTGTACGCTGTGGGTTGCCAGGCCTCTCTCTGGCCTTGAGACACCTGAGACTCACTAAGCACTTCATTAAGACCTCACTAACCCTTTCCTGCAGGGTTTATATCACAGAAACCAAAACCTGGATCTGGAATGTAACAGACTGCAACAAACTACTATCTCTCTGGCCTTGAGACACCTGAGACTCACTAAGCACTTCACTAACCCTTTCCTGCAGGGTTTATATCACAGAAACCAAAACCTGGATCTGGAATGTAACAGACTGCAACAGACTACTATCCTTCACACACAACATCTAGAGCAGGTTTTTTAACATGTCCAAGGCTAGCACAAAATTTATCTTTTAATCTGCATTGCAGCCACCATTATGCCCATGACTGCCATGCACACCTATTATCTTCCTACATCTTCGTGCATATCTATCTATCTATCTATCTATCTTTATATAGCCCTAACATATTCCGCAGCGCACACATCATCATCACCGATGGTGCTCACAATCTAAATTCCCTATTAGTATTGTCTTTGGAATGTGGGAGGAAACCGGAATGCCCAGAGGAAACCCACGCAAACACGGGGAAAACATACAAACTCCTTGCAGATGTTGTCCTTGGTGGGATTCGAACCCAGGACCCCAGTGCTGCAAGGCTGCAGCGCCAACCACTGAGCCACCGTGTCGCCCTATCAAATCCTGGGGAGACTACACAGTGACCCCTACCTGTGACATCGGTCACTGCTTCACCATTGCAATCCCAGCTACGCCTGGGACCGCAATGCATTCCCATAGCCTCAATATGCCTCCGTGCATATCCTGGGGAGAACACACAGTGCCCCCTAGCTGTAACAGGGGTCACTGCCTCACAAGTGAGAGGGGGAATAATTCAGTGTGATGACTACTGTGAGGGCCATCATACAGTGTGGTGGCTACATTGGGTCCATCATACAGAGTTAGGACTATTATGGGGCTATAGTAAAGTTTGCAGACTACTGTGGGGACATCATACAGTGTATGAACTACTGTGGGGGGCCATCCTACAGTGTGGGGACTACTGATTGGACCATCATACGTTGTGAAGACAATTGTGGGGGCACTATGGGCCATCATGCAGTGTGGGAGTTACTGTAGAGATCATCATACAGTGGGGAGGGTAATGTGTGGGCCAGCATGCAGTGTGGATGTCATAATGAAATGTGGGGGCTACTGGATGAGCCATCATATAGTATGTAGTCATCATACAGTGTGAGGATTACTGTGTGGACCATTGTAAAGTGTGAGGACTACTCTGGGGGGGCATAATACAATGTGAGAATTACTGTAGAGGCCATCATACAGTGTGGTGACCACTGTGAGGGCCATCATAAAGTGTGGTGACTATTATACAATTTTTGGACTACTGTAGGGACCATCATATAGTGTGGGGACCACTTTGGTGGCATCATATATTGTGGAAGAATTATACTATGCATAGGAAGCTGTGGGCATTTTACTGTGTATAGGGGAGCTATGGGAGCATCATAGGTGAGCTGTGAGCCCATCACACTGTATACTGTATATAGGGGAACTGTGGGTCCATAATTTTGTGTATAAGTGAGCTGTGGACCCATTATACTATGTATTGGCCCTTCCATCTGATGGTTTGATTGCAGTTTGACATCCAATTTGATCTCCAGCTGAATAACCGGACTGGTGGAAAGACAATTGCTATGTAGACAAGTTTTGTATATTCTCAAAGGCTACAAATAAAAAACTAACATGTCAATTGACAGGATTGCTAAAAATGACAGCTGTCATAAAAAAGTGGCGTAGGTACTAGTGATGAGCGAGAATACTAGTTTCTCGGGTTTTCCCGAGCGTGCTCTGATGTCCTCCGAGTATTTTTGCGTGCTCGAAGATTTAGTTTTCGTCATCTCAGCTGTATGATTTGCGACTTGTAGACAGGCTGAATACATGTGGGAATTCCCTAACAACAGTAGGATCGCTACTACCAACAGGTGGCGCTATAGAGTTCAAGTCCTCTTTCTCTCTGAAGAGGCAATTTACAACCTGACAAACAGGCATTCCACACAAGTATTCCAGCTGTCTAGCATTCGCAAATCATGCAGCTGAGATGACGAAAACGAAATCTCCGAGCACGCCAAAATACTCAGAGGACACCCGAGCATGCTCGGGAAAACCCGAGCAACGAGTATACTCACTCACCACAATGCGTTTCTGCTCACAAACAGCCTTCATCAGGTGTATAATGCTGTGTGACTCGTGGGAGAATTTATATACTGTATGTCTCTCAATTTTATCGTGGGTGTGGTTTCTCCCTTGGAATTTCCCGTTTGCTATGTTTCTCTAATCAATATTAACAAACACATGGGCCCCAGTCCGAGAGGGGTTGAGGGGGAATATCACCTACATACCAATCTTTACACATCTTTTATTGCACTTAGGTAGCGCTCCTGTATTTCCTCTCTCCAACATTTTCCTGCAAAGAAAAATCCATATCATACTGTGTATTGGGGAGCTTTGGTCCCACAATACTGTACATAGAGAAGCTGTTGATCAGTCATATTATGTACAGATGAGCTGTGCACCAATCATACTGTGCTAAGGGGAGCTGTGGGCCTATCATACTGTGCATAGGGGAGCTTTGGGACCACCAAATTGTGCATAGGAGAGCTGTCATTACATCATACTGTGTATAATGGAATCTTGGGGACATTGTACTGTGTGTCATGGTTTGCTCAGGAGTTCTTTAGAAACACATGTGAAATGCACAAATGTGAACATGTCGGTCAGACAGCGCTCACACCACCCATTAACTAAGATATAAGAGAACACAGAATAACAGATTTGCAAAAATTCTCTGCAGCCAAAAATATGGCAGTGATCAGCAACTGCTGGAGAATAAACACAGGGTATTTAGTCGATACGTCTTTTTGCAAAAAAATGTATAGCAAGCTGCCTCACCAACGTCAAGGTAACCCGTGTCGAAGCAGTCCCTATCTAATGTATTAAAAACCTGAACATCTGAACAGTGTCTAATATGAACAGGATTCAGACAGGCCGCTCCACAGTATGGGCTTATGGTCTGAGACAGCTGTCTCAGATCATAAGCCCATACTGTGGAGCGGCCTGTCGGAATCCTGTTCATATTAGACACTGTTCAGATGTTCAGGTTTTTAATACATTAGATAGGGACTGCTTCGACACGGGTTACCTTGACGTTGGTGAGGCAGCTTGGTATACATTTTTTTGCAAAAAGACGTATCGACTAAATACCCTGTGTTTATTCTCAAGCACTTGCTGATCACTGCCATATTTTTGGCTGATGAGAATTTTTGCAAATCTGTTACTCTGTGTTCTCTTGTATCAGGAGTTCTTTGGCAGTGCTTCTAGGGTTAACACCATGTGGCCTCTCTTTGGTTGGGGGAGGGCTTTATATACCCACCCATGTGCTGTGCCCATTGTCAGTTATACATGAAACCTTGGCTGGGCAGCTGACCCTGTGTATACCTGTGTGTATTGCTTATATCTGTTTGCATGCTTGTGTATGACCTGTTCTGTTCCCCATTTTGCATTTGTCTCCTGATTCGGTACTTCTTGTGATACTCCTGGTTTTGATCTCTGCTTTTTTCCCCCGACTGTCTACTTGTTGTCTGGTACCTTGTATCTCTCTCTGGCTTCTGCCCCGGCTTGTCTCTTACCACGCTAATTGTCTGTCCCCTTGGCTACCACGCTGCTCTCTTGTCTGACCTCTGCTTGCCTGACACTTCTCTGGGCTTCCCCGGCTCCTGTCATCATCCCTGAGAGTTAAGGACTTAGCCTTCTCCAAACCACGCCCACGGTGGTCATGTGCTGCAGGTCCTGTTCACCTGCAGGCATGCTCACAGCATCATGCTTTTAAATTTGTTTGCTCTGTATATTCCAATAAAATTTGTATTCTTGTACCATATCTTTTTGGTGACCTCCGCTTCTTCAGCATCTCTTTTCTTTTGCATTTGCACAGCAGCAGCATCCCACGTTACAGCAGAAGTTCCCAGCTTTCCAGAGCACATCACTGGACACTCATACAGTCTCAGGGACTGTCTGTCACGGTGTTGGTTACATGATGTATGAAGAACTGTGGAGACATCAAACTGATTATAGGGTCGTTATACTTGGGGGCACTTAGGACATTATTACCGTACAATGAGGGGCCTCAGGGAACATTATTAGTGTATATGGGGACTTAGTGGACATTATTTTTTAAATGGGGAAATCAGTGGACATTACTAAATGCTACATGGGCAGCTAAGAAGCATTATTCTTGTAGGAGCACTGAGGATATTGTGACTGTCAAAGTGCACACATGCAATATTATTACTCACTAGGGATGCATTTTGTATAATCAAGAGAGAAATGTTAGGGAAATCAATAATTAAGCTTTATGTAATTTTAAAGGCTATGGATATGGACATTATGAAGTATTTTTCAAGATGTGGACCCAAAGAAATTTATAATTGTTCTCAATTGCACTCTACTTGTTTTTTATCTGTCATGGTGTGGGTTAATAGTATTAAGACCTGTCGGGGCTGGGGTGCACGTGCGCCTGTCATCTGACTGCTCCCACCGGGCGGTGTGGGTATGGGAGGCTCGGGGATCGGCACATGCGCCGCTGCTACACAGTGTTTTCCATATTGGTCAGGTGTTGGTCACGTGTCTAATCACCATGGAGATTTAAGGTTCTGTTTGCTAATCTAAGGACACCTCCCCTTGAGAAAGCGAAAGCAATGGCAGCGAAAAGCGTGTCGGAGTGCTTTGGGACTGTGCTCTAAGCATTGGGTAAGAGCTATTGTGTGTTTTTTCTTCCCCATATCTTTTTAGAATGTCCTGCTAAGATAGATTTGATACACGGGGTATGGTACTAATGCGGGACAGTAAGGAGGGTTGTCTATAAGCACATGATCCCCTATTGGTATAAGCTATGATGGTCCCATTATAGATATGGGAGATTGTGATTTATTGTTTCATGATACAACTTGGGGGCTTATGCTGAAGATATATATGAATACTGGATATTTGAATTTATGAGATATATATCTTGTTTAGTGGCCTTTGGTTCCTTTTTTGGTGTCTGACTGAACACATCTCTTTTTATCTGTGTGTCTTTTAGGCTATGGGCACACGGTGCGGATCCTCCCGCGGATTTTTCCGCACGGATTTTACTAAATCCGCAGGTCAAATGACCTTCATTTTTCCTGCGGATTTCTTCCTGTTTTTGTGAGGTTTTCCACTGCAGTTTTCCACCTGCACATTTTGTAGAATGGAGCAGGTGGAAAACTGCAGCAAAACCGCACAAAAGAAGTGACATGCTGCTTTTTTTTTCCTCACAAAAACCGCGCGGAAAAAAACACAGCATGTGCACAGCGGTTTTTTTTTTACATAGGCTATAATGGTCTGTACATCACCTGCAGTTCTGCTGCAGATCCGCAGCGGCAAATCCACTGCGGATCCGCAGTAAAAACCGCACCATGTGCACAGACCCTAAATGTTGTGATTAATTAATAAAAACTTTTTAAATTTTGTTTAAACTCCTGTAGTTCTCTGGTTTTCATGTGATTTAACAGTGGAGTTAATTCTGGTGCTAGGACGCGTTATACTTGTGCGCATCATACAATGAGTCTGGTTTCTTGAATGCATATAGGTTTGATAAGCAGGCACATTAGTGGCAGATGGTGGGAGACCAAGATGACTCCTGTAATGGTTGTATGATAATTAACATTCCTAAAAGTTATTTACACAAATATATAGTGAGTTGATGGACGAACGCTCTGTAAGAAGATCGATCTTGTGCAAGCCTAGATAGATCCACCAGGGTCTTCTCTGCCGTTATTTTGTTAGTAGTAACAATATATTGGGTTGCTGGTTTTCCCCATCTAATGCTCCTTCTGTTCTTCTGACCATGATGTCCTTCTCCAGTGGTTATTCTAGTCGTACAATGTGTCCAAAGTACGCACAATTTGTGAAAGAGAAATATAAATGACTCCTTTTCTGACCACTTTTTTTTCTGCTTCAGAGGACATTTTTGAAAAAAGATATTTTAAAATTCAATGAAACTCAAAGTATGGTTTCACATTTATTTCTTTTCCAGCAGTAATTTTTTTCTGAACTTTTACTAGCATTTTTGTATTTATTTTTATTGCTTTTACACATTGTGGCCAGAGCTTAGCTGTAAGTCAATACTGAAAAATATAACATTTATCAAATTTTAGTGTGTAATGCAGAAGCCATGTATAGCTTGTGAAAATGTCTGAATAAAGAAAATGAAACAAAATAGTAAAAACAAAAAAATGGCAGTTTTTACAAAATAAGATCCCCTAAAATTTTTTTGAATTATACGCCATAGTAGTCATTACTAGTATACATGCATGGATCCCTTTTAGCAGAGGCGTATCCAGGGGGGCAGCCGGAGCATTTTACCCGGGTGCAGTCGGCAGGGGGGCACAGTTGGGCCGTCTAATACAGCGGTCCACAGTGTCTCCCCTGGAGGCTGCATTCCGCCGCCCCCCAGACTGGGAGTCGGCTGTTCTCTGTGATGACTGTCAAGCTGACAGCCAGTGAGGAGAAGCTGCAGTGCCGGCTCCCAGGGAGCAATTGTACTGGCATCTGTACGGGTCAGAGCGACGTCAGCAGCGTGATCAGGCTGCTGACGTCACTCCCCGGCGCCCAGAGTGAATGCTGGTAGTAAGTGTGCTCCACTCTGGAGCTGAAGAACCACCGAAGATGGGAGATGGGGCGTGTTAATGAGTGGGGATGGGGGTTAATGTGGGGATGGGGGTTAATGAGTGGGGACAGGTGTTAATGTGGGGATGGGAGTTAATGAGTGGGGGGTTAATGTGTGGGGATGGGGGTTAATGAGTGGGGATGGGGTTAATGAATTAGGGGTTAATGAGTGGGGAAGGAGGTTAATTGTGTGGGGGGATTTGATGTGGGGATGGGGGTTAATGTGTGTTGGGATTTGGAGTGAGGATGGGGTTAATGAGTGGGGATGGGGGTTAATATGTGGGGGGTTAATGAGTGGGGATGGGGGTTAATGTGTGGGGATGGGGGTTAATGAGTGGGGATGGGGGTTAATTGTGTGGGGGGATTTGGAGTGGGTATGGGGGTTAATGTGTGTGGGGATTTGGAGTGAGGACGTGGGTTAATGAGTGGGGATGGGGGTTAATGTGTGGGGGTTAATGAGTGGGGATGGGGGTTAATGAGTGGGGATGGGCATTAATGTTGGGGTGATTTGGAGTGGGGATGGGGGTTAATGAGTGGGGATGGGGGTTAATGAGTGGGGATGGGGGTTAATGAGTGGGGATGGGGTTAATGTGTGGAGATGGGGGTTAATGAGTGGGGATGGGGGTTAATGTATTAGGGGTTAATGAGTGGTGAAGGGAGTTAATTGTGTGTGGGGATTTGGAGTGGGGATGGGGTTAATGTGTATGGGGATTTGGAGTGAGGATGGGGGTTAATGAGTGGGGATGGAAGTTAATGTGTGGACGGTTCATGAGTGGGGATGGGGGGTTAGTGAGTGGGGGGTTAATGAGTGGGGATAGGGGTTATTGAGTGGGGATGGGCATTAATGTGTGGGGGGATTTGGAGTGGGGATGGGGGTTAATGAGTGGGGATGGGGGTTAATGTGTGAGGGATTTGGAGTGGGGATGGGGTTGATGAGTGGGGATGCGGGTTCATGTGTAGGGGGATTTGCATTGGGGATGGGGTTAATGAATAGGGATGGGGGTTAATTAGTGGGGATGAGGGTTAATGAGTGGGGGTTTAATTAGTGGGGATGGGGGTTAATGAGTGGGGATGGGGTTAATGAGTTAGGAGTTAATGAGTGGGGAAGGGGGCTAATTGTGTGG
Organism: Dendrobates tinctorius; assembly: GCF_039654945.1. NCBI lineage: Eukaryota > Metazoa > Chordata > Amphibia > Anura > Dendrobatidae > Dendrobates > Dendrobates tinctorius. The sequence continues at coordinate 31,662,762 of NW_027361917.1, forward strand.
GGGGATTTGGAGTGGGGATGGGGGTTAATGTGTGTGGGGATTTGGAGTGAGGATGTGGGTTAATGAGTGGGGATGGGGGTTAATGTGTGGCGGGTTAATTAGTGGGGATGGGGGTTAATGAGTGGGGGGTTAATGAGTGGGCATGGGGGTTAATGAGTGGGGATGGGCATTAATGTGTGGGGGGATTTGGAGTGGGGATGGGGGTTAATGAGTGGGGATGGGGGTTAATCTGTGGGGGATTTGGAGTGGGGATGGGATTAATGAGTGGGGATGTGGGTTAATGTGCAGGGGATTTGGATTGGGGATGAGGTTAATGAGTGGGGATGTGGGTTAATGAGTGGGGGGTTAATGAGTGGGGATGGGGGTTAATGTGTGGGGGGATTTGGAGTGGGGGGTGCATAATGTGTGGGGGGATTTTAGAGTAGGTGCAGGGGGTTATTGAGTAGGGATGGGGGATACTTAATGTGTGGGGGGATTTGGAGTGGGGATGGGGGATTTAATGTGTGTGTGGGGATTTGGAGTGGGGGTGGGGGTACTTAACCCCTTCATGACCCAGCCTATTTTGACCTTAATGACCTGGCCATTTTTTGCATTTCTGACCAGTGTCCCTTTATGAGGTAATAACTCAGGAACGCTTCAACACATCTTAGCGATTCTGAGATTGTTTTTTCGTGACATAATGGGCTTCATGTTAGTGGTAAATTTAGGTTGAAAATTTTTGTGTTTATTTGTGAAAAAAATGGAAATTTAGCAAAAATTTTGAAAATTTTGCAATTTTCAATTTTTTAATTTTTATTCTGTTAAACCAGAGAGTTATGTGACACAAACTAGTTAATAAATAACATTTCCAACATGTCTACTTTACATCAGCACAATTTTGGAAACAACATTTTTTTTTGTTAGGAAGTTATAAGGGTTAAAAGTTAACCAGTGATTTCTCATTTTTACAACAAAATTTACAAAACCATTTTTTTAGGGACCACCTCACATTTAAAGTCGCTTTGAGGGGTCTATATGGCAGAAAATACCCAAAAGTGACACCATTCTAAAAACTGCACCCCTCAAGCTACTCAAAACTACATTTAAGAATATTATTAACCCTTCAGGTGCTTCACAGGAACTAAAGCAACGTGGAAGGAAAAAAAGGACATTTTAATTTTTCCAACAAAATTTTTTTTTTAGCATCAATGTTTTCATTTTCACCTGGGCAACAGGATAAAATGGATTCTAAAATTTGTTGAGCAATTTCTCCTGAGTACACTGATACCTCATATGTAGTCATAAACCACTGTTTGGGCACACGGCAGGGCCCTGAAGGGAAGGAGCGCCATTTGACTTTTGGAATGGAAAATTAGCTCCAATAGTTAGCGGACACCATGTCGTGTTTGGACTGCCCCTGTGTGCCTAAACAATGGAGTACCACCACAAGTGACCCCATTTTGGAAACTAGACACCCAAAGGAACTTATCTAGATACATAGTGAGCACTTTGAACCCCCAGGTACTTCACAAATTGATCTGTAAAAATGAAAAAGTACTTTTTTTTCACAAAAAATTTCTTTTTGCCTACATTTTTTCATGGGCAACAGGATAAAATGGATCCTAAAATTTGTTGGGCAATTTCTCCTGAGTACACTGATACCTCATATGTAGTCATAAACCACTGTTTGGGCGCACGGCAGGGCCCTGGAGGGAAGGAGCGCCATTTGACTTTTGGAATGGAAAATTAGCTCCAATAGTTAGCGGACACCATGTCGTGTTTGGACTGCCCCTGTGTGCCTAAACATTGGAGTACCCCCACAAGTGACCCCATTTTGGAAACTAGACACCCCAACGAACTTATCTAGATGCATAATGAGCACTTTGAACCCCCAGGTAATTCACAAATTGATCTGTAAAAATGAAAAAGTACTTTTTTTTTCACAAAAAAATTCTTTTTGCCTACATTTTTTCATTTTTTCATGGGCAACAGGATTAAATGGATCCTAAAATTTGTTGGGCAATTTCTCCTGAGTACACTGATACCTCAAATGTGGTCATAAACCACTGTTTGGGCGCACGGCAGGGTCCTGGAGGGAAGGAGCGCCATTTGACTTTTGGAATGGAAAATTAGCTCCAATAGTTAGCGGACACCATGTCGTGTTTGGACTGCCCCTGTGTGCCTAAACATTGGAGTACCCCCACAAGTGACCCCATTTTGGAAACTAGACACCCCAACGAACTTATCTAGATGCATAATGAGCACTTTGAACCCCCAGGTAATTCACAAATTGATCTGTAAAAATGAAAAAGTACTTTTTTTTTCACAAAAAAATTCTTCTTGCCTACATTTTTTTTATTTTTTCATGGGCAACAGGATTAAATGGATCCTAAAATTTGTTGGGCAATTTCTCCTGAGTACACTGATACCTCATATGTAGTCATAAACCACTGTTTGGGCGCACGGCAGGGCCCTAGAGGGAAGGAGCGCCATTTGACTTTTTGAATGGAAAGTTAGCTCCAATCATTAGCGGACACCAGGTCGCTTATGGAAAGTATGTAGTGTACATCAGGTTGGTGTGTGTGGTAGGGTATGCACCACACACCCACCAACCTGACGTACACTACGCCACACACACACACCAACCTGACGTACACTTCGCCACACATACCAACCTGACACTACATCAGGTTGGTGTGTGTGGCGTAGTGTGCGTCAGGTTGGTGTGTGGGGTGGTGTAGTGTAGTGTACGTCAGGTTGTTGTGTGTGTTATAGTATACACCACACACACACCAACCTGATGTACACTACGCCACACACACACACACCAACCTGACGTACACTTCGCCACACATACCAACCTGACACTACATCAGGTTGGTGTGTGGCGTAGTGTACGTCAGGTTGGTGTGTGTGGTGTAGTACACACCACACACACCAACCTGACGTACACTACGCCACACACACACCAACCTGACGTACACTACGCCACACATACCAACCTGACACTACATCAGGTTGGTGTGTGTGGCGTAGTGTACATCAGGTTGGTGTGTGGTGTGGTGTACGTCAGGTTGGTGTGTGTGTGGTATAGTATACACCACACACACACCAACCTTGCGTACACTATGCCACACACACACACCAACCTGACGTACACTACGCCACACATACCAATCTGATACATCAGGTTGGTGTGTGTGGCGTAGTGTACGTCAGGTTGGTGTGTGGTGTAGTGTACGTCAGGTTGGTGTGTGTGGTGTAGTACACACCACACACACACACCAACCTGATGTACACTACGCCACACACACACACACCAACCTGACGTACACTACGCCACACATACCAACCTGATACTACATCAGGTTGGTGTGTGTGGTGTAGTGTACGTCAGGTTGGTGTGTGTGGTGTGGTGTACGTCAGGTTGGTGTGTGTGGTGTGGTGTTGTGTATGTCAGGCTGGTGTGGGTGAGTTCTGTAGTGGAGTGTCAGGATGTGTTTAGTCCATGGACGTGTGATGAATTCTGAAGCATTCATTCAAACACAGTCCAGGTTTGTCGGGACACGTTTCACATTGGAAACGAGTTTCCCTTCTTGTCCCCCTTTTATAGCATACCCGGCACCGTTTTTTTTTTCTCTCCTCACGGGGAAAATGTTGCCCTGGTACCATACGGGAAACTTGAGTTCCAGGGGTGCTGGGGCGCGCTCCGTCCTCCTCTCCAAAAATCATGGCCTTTATCACCGCCTCCTGGAAATCAAGGAAGGAGTGGTTCTGGCCTGCACATCGTGATAGCACGCATGCGTTATACAGTGCCATTTGTACGAGGTACACAGCCAGTTTTTTGTACCACACCTTCGTTTTCCGCATGGCACTATAGGGCTGGAGGACTTGATCAGAAAGATCAACCCCCCCATGTGATGGTTGTACGCCAGGACACAGTCCGGTTTGTGGACCGGTACTGGGGTACCTCGAATGGCGGTGGCCGTGGTGCCGGGACCATGGATTGTGGTCAAGACAAAGACATCTCTTTTGTCTTTGAACTTGACCACAAGCATGTTGCCGCTACATTGGGCTCGAGTCTCACCCTTTCGGAGAGGCTGCTCAATTAGCGGCAAAGGGAGACCCCACTGGTTTCTGCGCACGGTACCGCAAGCGACGGTAGCTCTGGCAGAGAGGGATTGAAATAGTGTGATGCTTGTATAAAAGTTATCAACGTACAGATGGTAACCTTTATCAAGCAGAGGGTGGACCAAATCCCACACTATTTTCCCACTCACCCCCAAAGCAAGTGGACATTCTGGGGGCTGGATCCTACTGTCCTTTCCTTGGTAAACTCTAAAGCTGAGAGTGTACCCTGAGGTACTCTCACACAGCTTGTAGAGTTTCATTCCGTACCTTGCCCTTTTGCTGGGCAGGTACTGACGGAACTGAAGCCTCCCTTTGAAGTGGATGAGGGATTCATCCACACAAATTTCCCTTTCGGGAATGTACACTTTAGCAAACTTGTTGTTGAAGTGTTCGACGACTGGCCGAATTTTGAACAGTCTATCAAAATTCGGGTCATCGCGGGGAAGGATTTCAGTGTTGTCCCTGAAATGAAGAAATTTATGAATAGCCTCAAACCGTTTCCGAGTCATCACCATGCCAAATACTGGAGTTTGATATAAAATATCAGTACTCCAGTATTGGCGAATTTCTGGTTTCTTCACAATCCCCATGTGAAGGACCAGTCCCCAATATTTAATCATTTCTACAGAGTCCACAGGACTCCAAGTAGAGAATGAAGAAATTGGGTGTTCCGCCAAAAATTGTTGGGCATACAAGTTTGTTTGCTCCACCATGAGACTGACGATTGACTCCGAGAAAAAGACTTTGAAAAAGTCTATTTCCCTGAAGTTGGCAGTCTCAAACTGGATTCCTGATTGGGGAACAAAATCAGGAATCCGTGGAGCAAAATTTTCAGGGACGGGGGTCCAGGAGGGAGCACTTGTGCTAGGTTGGGCGTCACTAGCACTAGGTTGGGGGAAACTCACACTTGGCTGTGAGACTTCCTCCAAGATACCCGACTCTTCCTCTAAGGCCTCCGACTCTTCCTCCCTGGGCTCCGGACGATTTCTCGTCCTGCGACATCTCGGTGGTGGCAAGTCTGTGTCGCTGGAAGAGGAAGCGTGGGAGGAATAGAGAAAGGTGGGGTCATCTCTCTCACTATCACTATCAGTATCAGAGGCAATAATTTCATATGCCTCCTCAACTGAGTAGACCCTTTGGGACTGGGATGAGCGGGACATTGTGTGTGTGGTGTGTGTGTGCGTGTGTAAAAATCCTTTATTATAGTGTGCGTGTGCGTGTGTATGTGCGAGTGTTTGGTGAAACTTTTTACTGGAGAATGGGCTGTCAGGAGGGGACTGTCAGGCGCGCAGGGGGCAGGAGGGGACTGTCAGGTGCGCGGGGGGGCAGGAGGGGACTGTCAGGCGCACGGGGGGCAGGAGGGGACTGTCAGGCGCGCGGGGGGCAGGAGGGGACTGTCAGGCGCAGGAGGGCGCTGAGGAGAATTAGGTGGAGACGGAACCAACAGCGGCAGCAACAGTGGGGGTGATCAGGGGTGCTGGGGGGTGATGAGGGGTGCTGGGGGGTGATAAGGGGCAGAGGGGGGCTGTCAGGCACCGGGGGGCAGGAAGTTGCTGAGGAGATAAGGAAATAAAAAAACCTGCAGCAGCAGGGGATAATCAGGGGTTAATCAAGGGGGCAGGGGTTAATCAGGGGTGGCAGAGGTTAATCAGGGAGGGCAGAGGTTAATGAGGGTGATCACTGGGACACAGGAGGGGGCTCTCAGACACAGGAGGCAGTAGGCGGCTGAGGAGCTCGCAGATGTGGATCAGCAGGTGGATGATCGGGGGTGCTGGGGGAGATCGGGGGTGCTGGGGGAGGATCAAGGGTGCTGGGGGATGATCAAGGGTGCTGGGGGATGATCAGGGATCACCAGGGGCAGAGGGGGGCTGTCAGGCACCGGGGGGGCAGAAGGTGGCGGAGGAGATAAAGAAATAAAAGAACCTGCAGCAACAGGGGTTAATCAGGTGGGCAGGGGTTAATCAGGGGGCAGGGGTTAATTGGGGGCAGGGGTTAATCGGGGGGCAGGGGTTAATGAGGGTGATTACTGGGGCTCTCAGTCACAGGAGGCAGTAGGCGGCTGAGGAGCGCAGAAGAAGTAACAGCAGGTGGATGATTGGGAGTGCTGGGGGAGATCGGGGGGTGCTGGGGGAGATCGGGGGTGCTGGGGGAGGATCAAGGGTGCTGGGGGATGATCAGGGGTGCTGGGGGATCACCAGGGGCAGAGGGGGGCTGTCAGGCACCGGGGGGCAGGAGGTGGCGGAGGAGATAAAGAAATAAAAGAACCTGCAGCAGCAGGGGTTAATCAGGGGGGCAGGGGTTAATCAGGGGGGCAGGGGTTAATCAGGGGGGCAGGGGTTAATCGGGGGGGCAAGGGTTAATGAGGGTGATTACTGGGGCTCTCAGTCACAGGAGGCAGTAGGCGGCTGAGGAGCGCAGAAGAGGTAACAGCAGGTGGATGATCGGGAGTGCTGGGTGAGATCGGCGGAGCTGGGGGGAGATCGGGGGTGCTGGGGGGAGATCGGGGGTGCTGGGGGAGGATCAGGAGGCAGGGGTGAGTGAGCGGAGGTGGGAGGGGCTGGAATTAGGCGGTGGAGGGGAAGTTATACTACTGGAAGGCAGTGGTGGCAGCGGCAGCGGCGATGACAGCGGCGGCGGCGGCGATCGCAGGTCAGGGCGGCAGTCTGGCACCTCGTTCCTCAGCTTCCACGGACAGGATGAAGTTGAGGAACGAGGCAGCCATGCTTTTACCCCGCCCCTCCACATCTGATTGGAGGGCTAGCGTCACATGGACGCTAGCTCCAATCAGATGCGAGGGGGGTGACAAAAAGGTCACTGGGAGTGATCGTATCCCCGGGGGGGCGAAGCCACCCCCCCTGGGGTCAAGTCTAGGTCCCCCTGTACCGGCGGGTCGGGTGAACTTTCATTGAACCCGCTCACCCGACCCGCAGTAGGGAGATCTTTTCATGACGCTGCATAGGCGTCATGGGTCGTTTTGCCACGACTTTTCATGACGCCTATGTGGCGTCAAAGGTCGTGAAGGGGTTAATGTGTGGGGGGATTGGGAATGGGGGATTTGGAGTGGGGATGGGGGATTTAATGTGTGTAGGGAGATTTGAGGACACAAAATGAAGAGTATGTGCGTATGAGGGCATGTATGAGGAAACATTATGGGGGATGGGTGCAGCCATCTCTGCATACTTCCATCTTCTCTGGTCTTCTGCAGCAAATCTCCACACTATGAGCTTAAATATAGATGTGTCATTATAATGCTCCTAAAAAAAAATACAGTATTTTTTTTTAGGAGCATTATAATGACACTTCTATCTTTAAGCTCATAGTGTGGAGATTTGCTGCAGAAGACTGGAGAAGATGGAAGTATGCAGATACGGCTGTGGATCAGAAAACTCATCATGGGGTCTGATTAAGAAGAAGAAAAGGAGAACGACTCCAGAGACAACGTCATTTGTAAGGTACCTGGATGTAATAATTATTTGTGATACTGACTAATTCTCTTGTTTTTATTTATGTTAGGAACATTAAAGGGGTTGTCCAGGCTTGTGCTGAGTCTGCAGTCATTCTATGTGACTGCAGACTTCTGAATTCTCACAGTGCTCACTGAACGCTGTTACGATTTTCTCATGCCCGTAATTTAGATACATGCAGTCACATGCTGACTAGACATGTGTGGCCTCACTCAATGAAAAGAAAATGAACAGAGTGAGGCCGGGTATGTCTAGTCAGAATGTTGCCAGAAGTATACAAATCACATGCTTGTGCTGACATGACTGTACATCAGCAAGGGAGAATCCTAAATATGTGCAGTGCATTAATTATGAGAATTCAGAAGCCTGCAATGTCTGGATTCAGCTTTGCAGGTTCCAGTAGTCATCACATGGACACTTCACTCATATGCAATTTTCATAGTTATGGTCCTGTGACAACGAGCTTCTCTTCCTGCTTTCAGGTTTTTACTGAACATTAGGGAGAGCAGCTCGTGTGTACATGGCTAAGTGTACAAGTCGCATATGTACTTGGGGGAGGGAGGCGCTGAACCAAATTCTTGCCCCGGGTGCCAGAAAGCCTAGATACGCCTCTGCCTTTTAGCAAATTCCAATAGAACCTCTCTTCATAGAGGATGCCATATTCTGTAATAGATGTTCAACGAGTCCCACCCAAGTCAACAGGCTTGGTCGACAATAATCTGATGTGTATTTTAGCCATTACGATTACAAACTTCACAACGTGCTGTCTCATTTGTGAACATACAGTGTTATTAGAAACTGAAGCTTGCCATTTTATTTATTCATTATATAGTACTTTATACTCCTTAACATTTTTGACCCTTTCAAGCAATGTGTGCTGTGGTTAATGAGGTACAGTATTTTTTGGATAATAAGATGCACTTGTTTCCCCCAAATTTGGGGGGAAAATGGGGGTGCACTTTATAATGCAGATATACCTTACTGGCCACTATGGAGCAGGTTCCCAGTGTCGCTTTTAGAGGAGGTGTAAGAGGATGGACCGGGAGTACCTCTCTCGCTCCGGTTCTGGAACTGTCAAGCTGTCACCATTGTTGTCAAGGGAAAAGCTTTCCAACCTTTGCAATCGACAGCAGGGGGCATGACTATGATAAAAAGGCCTGTGCGTGGGAGCAGACTTGGCTGGAAGACACAACGCGCAGCAGGGGAAGTTTGGTGCTCCATCCTCTGATCATTGTGGTAGCACAGACCCGTGTTATAGGTTCCCCGCGTCCAGGTACACTGACTGTTGACATAGATCTGCCGTGTGCCCATTGGCTCCCGTAACCGGAAGTCTCAGATGCTCCGGGCCGGTGATTACCACGTGCACTGCCAAAAACTGATCAGGTGACTCATCTAGAACTGTGCCATTCCTTACCTGCATACTACTGTCCAACTGAATCGCACTCCGGCGGTGTTACAAACTGTGCTGCACTCCCCACAACGAACCTTGGATCCAGGACCCCGCGAAAGGCAGAAAGAACTCATCACCATCACCAGGAACCGGACCCTAAATTCTACAGGACGACACTAGAATAATCACTAGCCAGTTGGGTAGGCGTCACCGTTGGAACCTAAGGCTCTGCAGCTAGGAAGCCAGCAGACTAATAAGTTAACTCTTTCATGAACAGTTGCTTTACCTATTATCTCACCTCGCACCCAAACCATGCTAATATCACTCCCCATACTCCTTGCTTACCCCAGTACCTCCCTGCGGGGAGTATGCCTCTGTTAATAAATCTGTTAACCCTTGCTCTGCCTCCTGTCCATCATTGCATCTTGCTACCTGCTCACAGAGGCAAGAGTGGCGCTTTGCTCCAGGCCACAGGCTGGGATGAAGGAGTGGTGTTCGATGTTCGCCGCTGCAGGTGAAAATCGCTGTGGTGCTCTGTGGTGTAGAGGGCTCTACTGGCTATTTGTGATAGCCTGGAGCCCCCGCATATCTATTACTTCAATGCGGTGGCCTCCGGGAAAGTGGCCGCCATGGGCGGTGCATGATCAGATTGAGATCTTGGCAACGATATTTTGTTGCCAAGATCTCAATCTGATCATGCTCCGCCATGGCAGCCATTATCCCAGAGCCCCTGCACATCCATTTCTGCTATGCTGTGGCCTCCGGAAAAATGGCAGCCGGGGCGGAGCATGCTCAGATTGAGATCTTGGCAACAAGATCTCGTCCCGAGATCTCAGGAGACAAGTTCTCAGCACCCGGGATCTCGTTTTCAAGATCTCAATCTGAGCATGCTACGCCCCCAGTGGCCATTTTCCTGGATTCCCGGAAGCCACCGCATCGCTGCAATGGATGTGCAGGGGGGCTCCGGGTTTTCACAAAATGCCGGTGGAGCCTCCCCACACCACAGAGCACTGCAGCCATTTTCACCCGCAGTGGAACACCCCCTCATTCCAGCCTGCGGCCAGCAGCAATGTGCCAATCTTGACTCCTCGAGCAGCAACCCTAGGACCCTGCTTCACCGCAGTCACTACCCCCAGTAAGCAATATGACGCATAGATTGTAAGAGGCACCACCATTTTATTAAAAAAAGTTTTTTTTTTCCTATTTTTCTCCTCAAATTTTGGGGTGAATCTTATAATCCGGTGCGTCTTATAATCCACAAAATATGGTATGTGCTGTAGAAGCAAACCAAGTGGCTGATATAGGACACTAGAAAGTTGTTCTTGTCTCCATTTCATAGGGTGTGAGACATTTTTTTTTTAGAAATACAGCCAGTAGAATATTAAAGAGAACATGATATGTGATTCATGTTTTTCAAACCAGAGGCATCTGGAAAAGGGACAGGCTCCATCACTACAGGCATTTATGTTTTACTCCTAGGCTCTGATGTCAGAACCAGGACCAGTGAGTAGAGATGAGTGAAATGGGTCGGTCAAATTGATAAGTCGCCGACTTTAGCTAAAGTCGAGTTTCGCCAATCGAAACCCGACCATAGCGTGAGGTCGGCCATGAGGTTGCCGACCCGCGCACCAAAGTTGCGTTTCCCATGATGCTTCCAGTGCCTTTTCTCAGCCAATCATCAAGGACGCACACTGTGGGCAAAGTAATGACATCGGCAGCAGCCACCACCATCTTAGAGAAAGGCATTCGTATGATTGGCTTGCTTTGTGAGGCGTCACAGTGTCTATAAAAGTCCAGACCGCCGAGCGCCATTTTACTTCTGCCGATCTTAGCATAGGGAGAGGTTGCTGCCGCTGATTCTCAATAGGGAGAGCGTTAGGCAACAAAGAAAAAAAACTGTGCTTCTTCTGATAGCGATTTCAACTGTACAGTTAGTGTGCAGTGACAGGGGAGGATTTTTGTGTGTGCAGCAGTGCTGGTGGTTATTAGGCTGCCTTATAAGGCTACCTGATAGCTGCATTGCTGTGTGTTCACACTGCTGTGCACACTGCTTTTTTAAAAGCAAAAAAACTTTTTTTCTGATTTTCTGCACAGTTACAGAGCGTTCATTTTTTCACACACCGTATAGAGGTGTATGCTCCTCACACACTACCGTGTACTGGCTGGTATCACGGACACATACATGCTATCTGTGTGTGGCTCCGTAAAAAGAAAGACAGAGATTTTAATTTTTCCACACATACACCGTATAGAGCTGTCCGCTTGTCACACAGTATTGTATATCTGCTGTTTGAATACAGTCAAATCTATACAGAGACAGCGTGTGTGTGTGACTCCGTAAAAAAAATAGACGGAGATTTAAAATTTTCCATACATACACCTTATAGAGCTGTACGCTCCTCACACACTACCATGTACCGGCTGGTATCATGGACAAATACATGCTAACTGAGTGTGACTCTGTAAAAAGATAGATGGAGATTTTCTTTTTTCCATACATTCACCGTATAGAGCTGTCCGCTTCTGATACAGTACCGTATATCTGCTGTTTAGATTACAGTAAAATCCATACTGAGACAGCGTCTGTGTGTGACTGCGGAAAAAAATCGTCGTAGATTTTCATTTTTCCATACATACACCGTATAGAGCTGTACGCTCCTCACACACTACCATGTACCGGCTGGTATCATGGACAAATACATGCTTTCTGTGTTTGACTCCGTAAAAAAACAGACGGAGATTTAAAATTTTCCATATATGCACCACATATAGCTGTCCGCTTCTCAAACAGTATCGTATATCTGCTGTTTGGATTACGGTCCAATCTATACAGAGACAGCGCGTGTGTGTGTGAGTGCTTAAATAGATAGACAGACATTTCCAGTTTTCCATACACCGTATAGAGCTGTCCGCTTCTCTAACAGTATCGTATATCTGCTGTTGACTCCGTCAAAAAATAGATGGAGATTTAAAACTTTCCATACGTACATCATATAGAGGTGTCCGCTTCTCAAACAGTATCGTATATCTGGTGTTTGTCTTACGGTCAAATCTATACAGAGACAGCATGTGTGTGTGACTCCGTAAAAAAATATGTGAAAAATGAGAATGAATGAACTCATGGCGATCAACACTCAACACTGCGGAGACACCATCACATGTTTCTCAACACAGTGATTCTAGAGCAATGCCCCCATCCCTTATGGGAAATATGCAAAAACATGCAAAACACAAGCCACGGAGACACCATCATGTTTCTCAACGTAAGCAATGACTAGCCAGGTCTTTCCCCGGGAAGGAACAACCACGGGAAGGGCAGTCTCCAATGAAGGAAACCACCTATACCAAAACATGGTATCCATCCACAGACAGCTGTTTCGGGGTATTGCCCCTCATCAGTATGGAGTAGGAAACTGGCAAGTAGGAGCAATGCCTAGTAAAAGACTGTGAAAAATGAGGATGAATGAACTCATGGAGATCAACATCAAACACTGCGGAGACACCACCATATGTTTCTCAACGCTGTGATTCTAGAGCAATGCCCCCATCCCTTATGGGAAATATACAAAAACATGCAAAACACAAGCCGCGGAGACACCATCACATGTTTCTCAACGCAAGCAATGACTAGCCAGGTCTTTCCCCGGGAAGGAACAACCACGGGAAGGGCAGTCTCCAATGAAGGAAGCCACCTATACCAAAACATGATATCCATCCACAGACAACTGTTTCGGGGTATTGCCCCTCATCAGTGTGGAGTAGGAAACTTTTGCATATTTCCCATAGCTGTCCAAAAACGTGGTACAAAAACTAAAAGAGTTGCAGGACAGCTTGACCAGATGGTCAACTTAGCACAGCGTGCAAGGCCAGAAAATTTATACTATAGTAGGAAGAGTGCAGTGTGGCACTTCTCTGAGTAGGACAAGAAAGTACTCATCCTCTCATCCGTGTACACTTTGTTTGAACACAGTACAGCTTGGCCACACGGTCAAATTAGCACAGTGTGCAAGCCCTGAAAATTTATACCATAGTAGGTAGAGTGCAGTGTGGCACTTCTATGTCCAAAATCCTACTGATGAGGCAAAGGTTATGTGTAAGAAGTGCGGAAGGACCTTTAGCCGAGGGAAAAATCTCAGAAATTTGAATACGAGTTGCATGCTTAGACATTTAACCACCATGCAATTGCAAGCGTGGACGGACTACAAAACCTCAGGTACCACACGTACACCTGCTCCGACTGAAGTTAGCCCGCAAAGCTCCATTGCTTCCCCCACTGTAAGACCACCACCAGCGGTAAGCACACCACCAGCAATAAATGTTGAGGTGTCGTCGCAAGGCCAAAGCAGTCAGGGAATCACAATGGTTTTGCAATGAAACACTGAATCTAGGCCATCATCACCAACACCATCACCAACCTCCTCTCAGTCCGTCCGGTCCACCGCTAGTTCCCCCATATACAACTCTCAAGTCCAGCTCACCCTAGCAGACACTTTGAGTAAGACAAGAAAGTACTCATCCTCTCATCTGCATACACTAGCTTTGAACGCCTACATTGCCAAACTGATCTCATCAGAGATGATGTCCGTCTGTTTGGTTGAAAGCAAAGCTTTCCGAGATCTCATGGCCTGTGCTGTCCCACGCTATGACCTACCCAGTCGGCGCTTCTTTTCTCGAAAAGCCATTCCTGCCCTCCACTTGCATGTGAAAGACCGCATTTTCCATGCACTCAAAAAATCAGTGAGTGGAAAGGTGCACCTCACATCAGATGCATAGTCCAATAGGCATGGCCAGGACCTTTGAGTGTCCATCACTGCGCACTGGGTTAATGTGGTAGATGCAGGCTCCACAGGGGACAGCGGTGGTGGAACAGTGCTGCCTAACCCATGGTATAGGAAACAGTTGGCTGTAGGCATTCGACCCTTCTCCTCCAGAAGCTAAAGCTCGTCGACAGAGCGCAGTCGCACGAGCACTCCATCCGCAGCTGCCAGTGTTGCACATGAGGTGTCCCATTATCGAACAGCTAGTGGTAAGTGGCAGCAGGCTGTTTTAAAGATGATGTCTTTGGGCGCCAACAGACACACCGCGGAGGTACTGGCCGACTACTTGCAGCGACAAACTGAGTCATGGCTGGGCAGTCTACATCTTGAGCCAGAAAAGGTAGTTGGTGATAACGGCCAGAATTTTGTGGCAGCCATAACCCTTGCAAAACTCACACACATACCTTGCCTGGCTCACACTTTGAACCTGGTGGTGCAGTGCTTCCTAAATAATTATCTGGAGTTAACAGCCCTGCTCCAAATGGTGCGAAGACTGTGCTTGCATATCAGTCGCTCACCCGTACACTCCAGTCGTATGCAGAAGCTGCAGCGATTGATCCACCTCCACCAGCACTGCCTAACCATAGACGTTGCAACAAGGTGGAACTCCACCCTGCACATGGTTGAGAGGCTGTGCGAACAGAGGCAGGCTGTAATGCATTTGTGTGAGGATACAGGGGCAGGTAGTTTGAGGGCAGACATGGAGTTGTTGGGTGTGCAGTGGTCAAAGCTAAAAGACCTCTGTAAAGTCCTTCAGTGTTTTTAGGAATGCACATGGCTGGTAAGCGCAGAAGACACCATCATGAGCATGAGCATCCCACTTATGAGTCTGCTCATGCAAAGTTTGACGCACATTAAGGATCAGGCGTCTGCAGCGGAGGAGGAATAGAAGGAGGAGGGAAGCCTCGATGACAGTCAGCCATTGTCTGGTCAGGGAACTGTCCGTGACAAGGTGGAAGAGGAAGAGGAGGATGAGGGGGATGATTATATTGGGGAGGAGGATGCTTCTCTGGGGGCAAGAGAAAATGTTGGCATGGCAAGGTCAGGTACTGGGTTTGTGCTTGTCAGGAGCGATGTGGATTTGCCAGAAAGTGCTCCTCCACCCACCACTGCCAGTGCATCATTGACACCTGGAACATTGGCCCACATGTGTGATTATGCCTTGCGGATCCTAAAAAGGGACCCCGCATTGCCAAAATGATGAAGGATGATGACTACAGGTTGGGCAGCATCCTCGATCCATGCTATAAAGGCAAATTACACAACATCATGCCACAGGAGAACCTAGAGAAAATATTGGCTAACAAACAAGCAACTCTGGTAAACCGTTTGTTTGAGGCATTCCCAGCACACTGCAGCGGTGCTGGTTCTCCCATGAGCGGAAGTGGGAAAAATGGAAGAGGTGTTCGTGGTGCACACAGCTGAAGTGGCATTAAAGACAGGGGTTTCATGACAATGCTGTGGATTGATTTCTCAAGTATCGCTCACACGAATGGTAATACTGCATCGATTGCAAGTGACAGGAGACAGCAGTTGTCAACTGTGGTTTCAAACTACTTCTCTTCACATATCGATGTTCTCCCTCACAGGTCATTCCCCTTTGACTATTGGGCCTGTAAACTGGTCACCTGGCTTGAATTGGAACAATATGCCTTACTGGAGCTCGCTTGCCCTGCTGCTAGTGTGCTATCTGAAAGAGTCTTCAGTGCTGCTGGATCAATCCTGACAGAAAAAAGGACCTGTCTGTCGACCCAAAATGTTGATGATCAAACCTTCATTAAAATGAACCATGCATGGGTTTCAAAGGATTTTGTCCCACCTTCCCCTGATGACACATAGGTTGCCAGAAATTTGGCTCGCTTTTGTCCTCCTTTCCCTCCGACTTGTCAAATTCCTCCATTTGCAGCTGCTGAATGTACAGCCTACACATCAACATATGCCATTTTTTAAACCTCCCTAACTGGGCTGCCCCCCAAGGGCTGGGGTCACCACCTGGCGCACCCGGGCAAGTGCCGTTGCTCTGAACAGGTGGGTGGGTGCACTCTTTGCCGACGGCACTGGCACAGGGCCCCTCATAGTACAATACAGTGTCTCGTACTATGAGGGGCCCTGTGCCAGTACCGTCACCCATGAGTGGGCCCCCCTGCTTGCTCATGGCCACAGCACTTGCAAGTTGCAATACTTACCTCTCCCTGCTCCACCGCTGTGTAGTCTGGAGCAGGGAGAGGTCAGAATGATTAATCCTGTGCAAAACAAATGATGGCACAGTTCCTGCAAAGTGAATGAGCATTGCATGGCCAGTGCTCAGTGAGGCAGGCTTGGGTGCCCACACTGAGCACCCAAGCCTGCCTCACTGAGCACTGGCCCTGCAAGTAAGTGCACCAGAATCAAGGACCCCGCTCCATTAGTGGGCACAAGCTGTCACTAACGCTCATTCACTTTGCAGGAACTGTGCTATCATTTGTTTTGCACAGGATTAATCATTCTGACCTCGCCTGTTGAAATTGGCATGCAGTAAGGTCAGCATTCAGTTATCATCTCAAACATCTATTTATCCCCCTCTTTTTTTTTTTCTTTTTTTTTGGTGTTTCATTTAATTTTTCAACTATTATATTTTTTTACATCAGAAACAGGCTGCAACATTCCAATCTTAATACCTAGCAATGGCTACATTTACAGCATGTATTTTATATGGTTCTGATTTCCTTAAGTGAGTAAATCAAGATTAGTTCATATTTTTTTTTTTTTCCTCTGAAACACACTAACGGGCTCACCCCCATTTAACCCTATATTATCTACTCAGCAGTTTTGGCATCCAAATGCAAGGCAATATGCATCTATGACAAGGTGAATAGTCTCAGAATACTGCTATACATCCACCACCACGTGATTTTTTCACACAACAGCAAGTGAGTACTCAGTTATATTATTTTTTCATTTTCCAGTATAGCGAATTGTGATGCGTTAAAGGGGCGCACTGACACTCTTTGGCCCAGGGCACACGAAAACCTGGAGCCAGCCCTACCCCCTCCAAAACTTTAGCCAAATAACCCCCAGTTTTCAATGCGTAACTAACTATTATTATAAAGTAAATTAAGGTTGACAAGCTTAAGTAATAAGAATTGATGTTGTTGGCATTGAAATGGGCACTGTAGGTGTGTTTACCGTCCTCCACTCCCTGCCGACTTTGCTTCCCCTTTGACTTGCATTGGGTTTTGTGTTTCAGTCAGACCCCCGACTTTTCACTATAGTCGGCCGATTTCGTTCTACTCGACTTTTGAGAAAGTCGGGTTTCATGAAGCCTGACTCGACCCTAAAAAAGGCAATGTCGCTCATACCAGTGAGTACAGTCTTTTTGGGTGAACTGGGAACATCTGTTACAGTCATCTCGGTGGAACCCCACTAGCCTCTTGCTGTCTGGCCCTTCTAGATAGAAAGATCATTCTCTATTTGTTTAAAATTATAATAAGTCATAAAAGCTTTATAGTAACAGCAAAACTTGAAAGGGACCTATTTCGATTTCTATGAATAATCACATACATAAATAAAAGAATAATATAAACTAATAAAATAATATAAAGTAATATAAACACATACATGTAATTATGGCTTCATGCACAGAATGTATATGGCTAGATTTTATGAGCAGAATTTTACATTTAATTTACTTGCTCTATGTGCCAAAAAAAGCAAATGTAATTTCAGTAAAAATAAAAAGTTGTTTTTAATGAATTATTAATAATTAAATTAATACCATCATTATGTTTAACTATTTACAGTGTGTCCGTAAAGTCATGCTGCACTTTTGACAGGGGTTCTGTCAAGCCATGGCCACCATTATCCCCGGATCTGACGCCCTTAGACTTGTACTTTTGGGGTTATGTGAAGCAACATGTGTACATTGAAAGTATCAACGACATTAATCACTTAAAACAGAGTAGCACAGACGTTATTCACTCTGTTACACAGACGTCCTTACCCGTGTGTGGCAAAAACTTCACTCTAGTTTGGATGAGTGTAGGGCAACAAATGGAGCCCACATCGAACTTCACTGAATAGGTATGAAACTGGGAGAGTTTTTCTTTCATTTGGAGCAGATTTCACATTTCTATCATTTTTTGTTGCTTTCCAGTGACTGGTCAAAAGTGCGCCATGACTTTACGGACACACTGTATTTCTTTCTGCTTCACACTAGCTGCTCCTTTAAACCTAGTGTTTATAACTATAAGTCATTTTTTTATTATTATAATTGAAAATATCATATTGAGTCATCTGGCAGGATGTGACATAAATGAAAAATGTTTCACATTTGGCATCATTTGAAGTTTGAAATCTTTTGACTTGTGTGAAAAGGAATATTCAAGTGAGAAAATGACAGCTGCATAGAAAATGGCATTTTTCATTTGGACAAATTACACATTTTCATTCCTCGTTTTTTTTTCTCTGCGGCAGAAGTATAAAAAAGATTAAAGTTAGCTATCCAAAAAGGAAGGTAAATCCGAAAAAATGTGCTATTTATTCTTACATTCCAACTATTATCCAGAGCATTTAGTGAGCACATTTCTCAATTAGTCAGATTGAACATATATGTAATTACAATATTGATTAACAAGCAACCAGAAATTGAAAAAATGAACAATTACTTTCTTACAATTTTAATTAATCTAATTGGCTAGTAACAGTTTTTTGTGTAATATTGTACAAAGCATGTTTTAAATACTTCCTCAATTTAAATTCTTAAATAACTCCTCATTTATATATTGGGACTACACTAATACACTTGGAAGTGCAGCAAGCAGCGGCAGAAGAAATGAGACAAGGAGTAGAACCCATGGGGCTGCTGCATGTGTGCGCTGATGCAAAAATGTCTGCAACATTTCGATAGTGTTCAATCTGCGAATCGAGCGAACACTGCAAATCAGAAGTGAGACAAGGGCCACAATATGCAAATGAGGAGACACCAAACTCTTAGCCAAGACAAGGATGCACTGAAGCCTCCTCATTTGCATATTAATTAAAAGTTGTTTTTTCAGGCACTGAATCAGTAATACATCAGTAATGGTTGTTATAAGGGTTAAGTACCCTGCAACACTGCAGGGCCCACTTAAAATGCATTTTGAGTGTGATGGACAGGAATTTCTGCAATGTTAATACTGATAACTTATCCTTAAGACAGGTCATCAATATCAGAACAATGGGCAGTGAAGATCAGCCTCCCAATACTCCCACTAAAAGGACCGTATTTGGCTAGGGCGGGACATGGCAGAAGCGGACTCACTGCGAAAAAGGAAAAAATAACGTTTTACACCTCTTACTTGCCATTGTAATCTCTGCTTTACCAAAACCAGAATTTTTTGCTTTGTTTATGGAGCATGAAAGTTCTAGAAGAAAACAATGGTGCTGCATAGGTAAGGGAGCACTAATATACTCCTTTCATAAACGGAAGATGAGAAATCCTACTAATAAAGGATCTGGCCTCATGCCCATGTGACTCATGTGGGTTACACACCTGTCCCAGGTCTGCCAATGCTCCCATCACCCTGGGCCTCTAAACTCTTTTGTGTTACATGTCAAGCTTTGCAAGTAGCCTCGAGTCCTCCCATGTGATGATCTATTTAGGCCTATATAACTCCCACCAAGACACACAGACTCTTAGTTTCATTGTGCACCACTACATGCTCCAAACCTCTTTCCCTGTGTCCTGTCTGCCTGCAGTCTCCAGTACCTCTGCTACCTGTCTCCAATCTCCAGAACCTCTGCTATCTGTTCTCTTTATCCTCTCTGCCATTGGTCTCCTGAACCTCTGCTACCTGTTCGTGGCTTCCAGGAGCTCTGCTACCTCCTTCCTGAAAAATTTTTAAGAATTGAGAGTCTTCAGTGATTGATACCTTTAAATGGCTAACGATCTACTGGCTAATATGGTACTGACTGGGGTGGTAAAATAATAAAACTTAACTTTTCATAAATTGTGAATAAATAATATTTCAAATCATCCACCGTGCTTGTGTGCAGTCTGTCCAATCAACCCCTAAAACAAGAGGGGGTCACAAAGGACACTAATTTAATTGACGAAAAATATATATATTCAACATTGTATTCATAGACTCCAAAACACCTTTTAATGAGGGAGAATCTCACTAGGTATCCTTTCTAATTATTGCAGTATACCCCTATCCTAATGCTATACCATTGCATCATTCCCAATCATTAATAGCCAAGCTACAATTAGACTATTAGTAGACTAAAGTACTAATGCTGTTACTCATTGTCCCCAAAAATAGCCGACTTTAGCCGATCGAAACCCGACTATTGCGTGAGGTCGGCCATGAGGTCACCGATCAGAGCGGCAAAGGCACGTTTCAAATTATGCTTCCAGCTCCTTTTCTCAGCCAATGATGGAGGACGCTGTTAGGCATCAGATTCCTGACACTGCACAGCAGGAATCCAGAGCCAGACATCCAGCGGTCTCCCATTCTCCTCTGACCGCGGCGGGTGCAGCTCAGCAATCACAGTGAGACAGGCGTGCTGCTCAGACTTGCTCTGACAGCCTGGATGTTGCTGCCACCTCTGGTGCAGCAATGGTAGCACAACCTGTTCTGCAGGGAACCGCTCTAGAGGCTAAGTCCTCGTGCTGTGCTACTGGGCATGCCCGCAGGGTGACCTCTCACTGGAGAGCAGGGGGTCACATGCTCAGATCCTGCGTCGGATCTGATTGGTCCTTTACAGTGTACTGGAAGGTCCCGGAAGCACATGGCTATAAAAAGCCCGCATGGCGGCTCGGCCATGCGCTAGTGTAGCATATTATGCTGTGTGTGTATGGTGATGGATGTATGGACTGGTGACTGACTTATTATGAAACCCCTTCCCTCTGATAATACGAATGGTGACAGAGTGTTGGTTAGTCAGCTCCAGATTGTGGCAAGCTACACTCCACTGTGCCTCCTGCACTGCACACTAGCGTCCGACGGTGCTCGGTCTTTCGGCGCCGTCGTCCAGTGGCTTTAGTTATTGCCGCGCTGCGGTAGCAGCGTCCCTTGGCGGTTGCGGCTGCAACGCCACCCGCTGAGCTTCCTGTGAAGTTAACAGGGCCAGCGTCTTTATATTTATTACTGCCAAGCGACTCTGTGTCTGAACAGAGCCGCTCTTAGCATTTGGGTGATGTTAACCCGAGCGCAGTACTTCACCTTCTGGTGCATCTGCCATTGTCCAGCAGCGGTCTTACCATCTACCGCACTGTGGACCCCGGGCGGCGAACGCACCTCCTATTATTTATATCTGGTGCGTTCCGCAGACCCTAACAGACCCACACTGTGGGCAACGCGATGACATGGCAGCGGCCACCACCATCTTAGAGAAGGGCATTGAAGTGATTGGCTGGCTTTGTGTGGCATCACAGTGGGTATAAAAGGCTGTGACCGCCATCTTACTTCTGACGATCTTAGAATAGGGAGAGGTGCTGCTGATGATTCTGAACAGGGAGAGCATTAGGCAGGGAAGAAGAAAAAAAAACTGCTTCTGCTGATAGCGCTTTTCACTGTACAGTTAGTGTGCAGTGAAAGGAGAAGATTTTTATTGTGTGCAGCAGCGCTGGTGGTGATAAGGCTGCCTTTAAAAGTTACCTGATAGCTGCATTGCTGTGTGCACACTGCTGTTCAAACTGCTTTTTTTCAAAGCACTCCAACTTTTATGATTTTGTCCTGGTGAGTTACTGAGCATTCATTTTTTCACACACCGTATAACGGTGTATGCTGCTCACACACTACCGTGTACAGACTGGTTTCACGGACAAATACAAGCTAACTGGGTGTGACTCTGGAAGAAAAAGCCGAGGAGTTTTTCCATTTTTCCAGACGTACAACTTAGAGAGCTGATCGCTTTTCAAACAGTTTTGTATATCTGCTGTTTGATCACGGTCAAAACTAGACAGAGACAGCGTTTGTTAGTCCGTATACAAATAGACAGAGATTGACAATTTCCATACAGACACCGTATAGCGGTGTACACTCCTCACACACTACCGTGTACCGACTTGTATCACGGACAAAGGCTAGTTTCACACTTGCTTTTTTTTGCAGCGCGTTTTTCCCGCAAAAAAACGCATTGAAAAAACGCATACAAAAGCATACAACTGCTGCGTTTTTTTCAAGCATTTTTATGAGCATGCATGAAAAAAACGCAGCGTTTTTATGCGTTTGTATGCGTTTTTAGTGCGTTTTTACCGCGTTTGCGTTTTTTTCCAACATTTTTAGGTGGCCCCTCACACTACCCAAACCATGACTTTACTAACCCTAACCCTGACCCTAACCCTAACCCTAACCCTGACCCTAACCCTAACCCTAACCCTGACCCTAACCCTTAACCAAATCATACTTAACCCTAACCCAAACCCTAAACCCTAACTAACCCTAACCCTAACCCTAACCCTGACCCTAACCCTAACCCTAACCCTGACCCTAAC